>NC_134474.1:70246708-70357043 GCF_964194025.1 Convolutriloba macropyga | reverse complement strand
AAAACGATGTACTTATGATGACTCTCACATTAATTTAGACGACACATGATGACACATGAAACAACTTTCACATGAGAATTTTTTTTGTTCTGGTCTTGTAAATTTAGGAGGGGGGGCGATGCACAAGCAAATATTGATGACTCATTTATACTTAATGTAAACAAAATTGATGCTTTTTCAAGTATTCTTTTAGTTTTAGCTAGGAATCAAATTTCTCTCTGGAACTTGTAATTTAAAAGGAAAAAAAATTAAAAAATGACCTTTTGGGACTCATAGAAATTTTGTTTGGACGAAACTGAAAATTTAAATATTTTATTGGTAGTTTTCACTAAGGAGACAACCTCAAGCAAACAAATTTTCCGCTAGATTTGTAAATTAGAAGAAAAAATGAGGTACAAATGAACTTTTTTGACTCTTTTTTGAAATTGTTGAAATTTTTCTCTATGAATTGAACATTATGAGGAAAAAAGATGTGCAAGTTGCATTTGATGACTCATATATCAACTATGTTAGACAAATTGATTTTTTTATAACATTTTTGTATTAATTTTCACTAACTGAGCAGTAAGTTTTCCCTAAGAAATTTTTCTCTATGACTTGTACGTTAAGAGGAAAAAAGGACCTTTTATGATTCATATATATTCTTTATGTAAGCGCAATTGACATTTTTCAAAGCAGTTTTGCGTTTGTTTTCATTCATAGAACAAGTTTTCCTCAAATAATTTTTCTTTATGACTTGTACAATGAGAGGGAAAAAATGATGTACATATGACCTTTGATGACTCATATATACTTTATGTGTGCAGTATTTAGGTTTTCCTAAAGTAGTTCTCTGTTACTTTTCACTAATTAAACAACTTTTGCTATCGAAATTTTTCTCTATGACTTTTACACTAAGAGTAAACAAAAAAATGTACAAATGACCTGTGCTACTCATGTATACTTTATCTGAGCTTCATTTAAGTTTTTTAAAATAGTTTTGTGTTAACTTTCACTAATTAAACAACTTTTAATTAAGAAATTTTCCTCTATGACTTGTACATTAAGAGGAGAAATTTATGTACATATGAACTTTGATGACTCATATATACTTTATGTGTGCAGTATTTAGGTTTTCCTAAAGTAGTTCTCTGTTACTTTTCACTAATTAAACAACTTTTGCTATCGAAATTTTTCTCTATGACTTTTACACTAAGAGGAAACAAAAAAATGTACAACTGACCTGTGCTACTCGTGTATACTTTATCTGAGCTTCATTTAAGTTTTTTAAAATAGTTTTGTGTTAACTTTCACTAATTAAACAACTTTTAATTAAGAAATTTTCCTCTATGACTTGTACATTAAGAGGAGAAATTTATGTACATATGAACTTTGATGACTCATATTTAATTTATGTGATCAGTATTTAGGTTTGCCTAAAGTAGTTCTGTGTTACTTCTCACTAATTGAACAACTTTTTTTAAGAAATTTTTCTCTATGACTTCTACATTAAGAGGGGAAAAATAATGTACAAATGACCTGTGCTGACTCATATATACTTTATGTGAGCTTTATTTAAGTTTTTTAAAAGTAGTTTTGTGTTAACTTTCACTAATTAAACAACATTTTCCTAAGACAATTTTCTCTATCACTTGTACATTAAGAGGAAAAATTGATGTACAATTGACCTTTGGTGACTCGTATATACGTTATAAGAGCAAAATTGATGTTTTTTAAAGTAGTTTTGAGCTAACTTTCACTAATTAAACAACATTTTCCTAAGACGATTTTCTCTATCACTTGTACATTAAGAGGAAAAATTGATGTGCAAATGACCTGTGCTGACTCATATATACTTTATGTGAGCTTTATTTAAGTTTTTTAAAGTAGTTTTGAGCTAACTTTCACTAATGGAACAACTTTTCCTTTAGAACTTTTTCTCTAGGATTTGTACATTAAGAGGAAAAAATTGATATACAGGTGACCCTCGATAACTCATATAACTTTTATGTAAGCAAAATTGATGTTTTTGAAGTATATTTGTGTTAGTTTTCACTAATGGGACAACTTTTCCCTAAGAAATTTTTCACTAGGACTTGTACATTAAGAGAAAAAAAATGATGTACAATTGACATTTGATGACTCATACATATGTTATGTGAGCAAAATTGATGTTTTTTAAAGTGGTTTTGTGTTAGTTTTCACTAATGGAAAAACTTTTCCTTAAGAAATTTTTTCTCTAGGACTTGTACAGTAAGAGGGAAAAAATGATGTACAATTGACCTTTGATGACTCATACATATGTTAGTTGAGCAAAATTGATGTTTTTTAAAGTGTATTTGTCTTAGTTTTTACTAATGGAACAACTTTTCCTTAAGAAATTTTTCTCTAGGACTTGTACATTAAGAGGGAAAAAATGATGTACAATTGACCTTTGATGACCCATACATATGTTATATGAGCAAAATTGATGTTTTTTGAAGTATATTTGTGTTAGTTTTCACTAATGGAACAACTTTTCCTTAAGAAATTTTTCTCTAGGACTTGTACAGTAAGAGGAAAAAAGGGTGTACAATTGACCTGTGATGACTCATATATATGTTATAAGAGCAAAAATGATGTTTTTTAAAGTATATTTGTGTTATTTTTCACTAATGGAACAACTTTTCCTTAAGAAATTTTTCTCTAGGACTTGAACATTAAGAGGAAAAAAATGATGTACAATTGATCTTTGATGACTCATACATATGTTATGTGAGCAAAATTGATGTTTATTAAAGTATATTTGTGTTAGTTTTCACTAATGGAACAACTTTTCCTTAAGAAATTTTTCTCTAGGACTTGTACATTAAGAGGAAAAAAATGATGTACAATTGACCTTTGATGACTCATACATATGTTATGTGAGCAAAATTGATGTTTTTTAAAGTGTATTTGTGTTAGTTTTCACTAACGGAAAACTTTTCCTTAAGAAATTTTTCTCTAGGACTTGTACAGTAAGAGGAAAAAAAAGATGTACAATTGACCTTTGATGACTCATACATATGTTATATGAGCGAAATTGATGTTTTTTAAAGTATATTTGTGTTATTTTTCACTAATGGAACAACTTTTCCTTAAGAAATTTTTCTCTAGGACTTGTACATTAGGAGGAAAAAAAGTTATGTACAATTGACCTTT
Source organism: Convolutriloba macropyga (assembly GCF_964194025.1). Lineage (NCBI taxonomy): Eukaryota > Metazoa > Xenacoelomorpha > Acoela > Convolutidae > Convolutriloba > Convolutriloba macropyga. The sequence continues at coordinate 70,353,884 of NC_134474.1, read as the reverse complement.
GATGACTCATACATATGTTATGTGAGCAAAATTGATGTTTTTTAAAGTAGTTTTGAGCTAACTTTCACTAATTAAACAACATTTTCCTAAGACGATTTTCTCTATCACTTGTACATTAAGAGGAAAAATTGATGTGCAAATGACCTGTGCTGACTCATATATACTTTATGTGAGCTTTATTTAAGTTTTTTAAAGTAGTTTTGAGCTAACTTTCACTAATGGAACAACTTTTCCTTTAGAACTTTTTCTCTAGGAATTGTACATTAAGAGGAAAAAATTAATATACAGGTGACCCTCGATAACTCATATAACTTTTATGTAAGCAAAATTGACGTTTTTGAAGTATATTTGTGTTAGTTTTCACTAATGGGACAACTTTTCCCTAAGAAATTTTTCACTAGGACTTGTACATTAAGAGAAAAAAATGATGTACAATTGACCTTTGATGACTCATACATATGTTATGTGAGCAAAATTGATGTTTTTTAAAGTAGTTTTGTGTTAGTTTTCACTAATGGTACAACTTTCCCTTAAGAAATTTTTTCTCTAGGACTTGTACAGTAAGAGGGAAAAAATGATGTACAATTGACCTTTGATGACTCATACATATGTTAGTTGAGCAAAATTGATGTTTTTTAAAGTGTATTTGTCTTAGTTTTTACTAATGGAACAACTTTTCCTTAAGAAACTTTTCTCTAGGACTTGTACATTAAGAGGGAAAAAATGATGTACAATTGACCTTTGATGACCCATACATATGTTATATGAGCAAAATTGATGTTTTTCGAAGCATATTTGTGTTAGTTTTCACTAATGGAACAACTTTTCCTTAAGAAATTTTTCTCTAGGACTTGTACAATAAGAGGAAAAAAGGGCGTACAATTGACCTGTGATGACTCATACATATGTTATAAGAGCAAAAATGATGTTTTTTAAAGTATATTTGTGTTATTTTTCACTAATGGAACAACTTTTCCTTAAGAAATTTTTCTCTAGGACTTGAACATTAAGAGGAAAAAATGATGTACAATTGACCTTTGATGACTCATACATATGTTATGTGAGCAAAATTGATGTTTATTAAAGTATATTTGTGTTAGTTTTCACTAATGGAACAACTTTTCCTTAAGAAATTTTTCTCTAGGACTTGTACATTAAGAGGAAAAAAAAGATGTACAATTGACCTTTGATGACTCATACATATGTTATATGAGCGAAATTGATGTTTTTTAAAGTATATTTGTGTTAGTTTTCACTAATGGAACAACTTTTCCTTAAGAAATTTTTCTCTAGGACTTGTACATTAGGAGGAAAAAAAGTTATGTACAATTGACCTTTGATGACTCATACATATGTTATGTGAGCAAAATTGACGTTTTTTAAAGTATATTTGTGTTAGTTTTCACTAATGGAACAACTTCTCCTTAAGAAATTTTTCTCTAGGACTTGTACAGTAAGAGGAAAAAAATGATGTACAATTGACCTTTGATGACTCATACATATGTTATGTGAGCAAAATTGATGTTTTTTAAAGTACATTTGTGTTAGTTTTCACTAATGGAACAACTTTTCCTTAAGAAATTTTTCTCTAGGACTTGTACATTAAGAGGGAAAAAAATGATGTACAATTGACCTTTGATGACTCATACATATGTTATGTGAGCAAAATTGATGTTTTTTAAAGTACATTTGTGTTAGTTTTCACTAATGGAACAACTTTTCCTTAAGAAATTTTTCTCTAGGACTTGTACATTAGGAGGAAAAAAAGTTATGTACAATTGACCTTTGATGACTCATACATATGTTATGTGAGCAAAATTGACGTTTTTTAAAGTATATTTGTGTTAGTTTTCACTAATGGAACAACTTCTCCTTAAGAAATTTTTCTCTAGGACTTGTACAGTAAGAGGAAAAAAATGATGTACAATTGACCTTTGATGACTCATACATATGTTATGTGAGCAAAATTGATGTTTTTTAAAGTAGTTTTGTGTTAGTTTTCACTAATGGTACAACTTTCCCTTAAGAAATTTTTTCTCTAGGACTTGTATAGTAAGAGGGAAAAAATGATGTACAATTGACCTTTGATGACTCATACATATGTTAGTTGAGCAAAATTGATGTTTTTTAAAGTGTATTTGTCTTAGTTTTTACTAATGGAACAACTTTTCCTTAAGAAATTTTTCTCTAGGACTTGTACATTAAGAGGGAAAAAATGATGTACAATTGACCTTTGATGACCCATACATATGTTATATGAGCAAAATTGATGTTTTTCGAAGCATATTTGTGTTAGTTTTCACTAATGGAACAACTTTTCCTTAAGAAATTTTTCTCTAGGACTTGAACATTAAGAGGAAGAAATGATGTACAATTGACCTTTGATGACTCATACATATGTTATGTGAGCAAAATTGATGTTTATTAAAGTATATTTGTGTTAGTTTTCACTAATGGAACAACTTTTCCTTAAGAAATTTTTCTCTAGGACTTGTACATTAAGAGGGAAAAAAAAGATGTACAATTGACCTTTGATGACTCATACATATGTTATATGAGCGAAATTGATGTTTTTTAAAGTATATTTGTGTTAGTTTTCACTAATGGAACAACTTTTCCTTAAGAAATTTTTCTCTAGGACTTGTACATTAGGAGGAAAAAAAGTTATGTACAATTGACCTTTGATGACTCATACATATGTTATGTGAGCAAAATTGACGTTTTTTAAAGTATATTTGTGTTAGTTTTCACTAATGGAACAACTTCTCCTTAAGAAATTTTTCTCTAGGACTTGTACAGTAAGAGGAAAAAAATGATGTACAATTGACCTTTGATGACTCATACATATGTTATGTGAGCAAAATTGATGTTTTTTAAAGTACATTTGTGTTAGTTTTCACTAATGGAACAACTTTTCCTTAAGAAATTTTTCTCTAGGACTTGTACATTAAGAGGGAAAAAAATGATGTACAATTGACCTTTGATGACTCATACATATGTTATGTGAGCAAAATTGATGTTTTTTAAAGTACATTTGTGTTAGTTTTCACTAATGGAACAACTTTTCCTTAAGAAATTTTTCTCTAGGACTTGTACATTAAGAGGAAAAAAAATGATGTACAATTGACCTTTGATGACTCATACATATGTTATATGAGCAAAATTGATGTTTTTTAAAGTATATTTGTGTTAGTTTTCACTAACGGAACAACTTTTCCTTAAGAAATTTTTCTCTAGGACTTGTACAGTAAGAGGGAAAAAATGATGTACAATTGACCTTTGATGACTCATACATATGTTATGTGAGCAAAAATGATGTTTTTTAAAGTATATTTTTGTTAGTTTTCACTAAAGGGACAACTTTTCCTTAAGAAATTTTTCTCTAGGACTTGTACAGTAAGAGGAAAAAAATGATGTACAATTGACCTGTGATGACTCATACATATGTTATAAGAGCAAAATTGATGTTTTTTAAAGTATATTTGTGTTATTTTTCACTAATGGAACAACTTTTCCTTAAGAAATTTTTCTCTAGGACTTGTACATTAAGGGAAAAAAAATGATGTACAATTGACCTTTGATGACTCATACATTTGTTATGTGAGCAAAATTGATGTTTTTTAAAGTGTATTTGTGTTAGTTTTCATTAATGGAACAACTTTTCCTTAAGAAATTTTTCTCTAGGACTTGTACATTAAGAGGAAAAAATGATGTACAATTGACCTTTGATGACTCATATATATGTTATGTGAGCAAAATTGATGTTTTTTAAAGTAGTTTTGTGTTAGTTTTCACTAATGGAACAACCTTTTCTTAAGAAATTTTTCTCTAGGACTTGTACATTAAGAGGAAAAAAATGATGTACAATTGACCTTTGATGACTCATACATATGTTATGTGAGCGAAATTGATATTTTTTAAAGTGGATTTGTGTTTGTTTTAACTGATGGAACAACCTTTCCTTAAGAATTTGTCCTCGAGGACTTGTACAATAAAAGGGAAAGATGCTGTACAACTGACCTTTGAATACTCCTATATATGTTGTGTGAGCAAAATTGATGTTTTTAAAGAAGTTTTGTGTTAGTTTTTGCTTATGGAACAATTTTTCCTTTAGAAATATTTCTCTAGGACTTGTACATTAGGAGGAAAAAAATGTTGTACAATTGATCTTTGATGACTCATTAATATGTTATGCGAGCAAAATTGATGTTTTCTTAAGTAGTTTTGTGTTAGATTTTACTAAACGATCAACTTTTACATAAGAAAATCTTCTCTAGGACTTGTACATTGAGAGGAAAATAATGATGTACAGGTGACCTTTGATGACTCTTTCGTACTTCATATCACTAAAACTAATACATATCAAGATTTACTTAGTGTTCACCAATGTTTAAACTTTTGCTTTAAAAAATTATATGGCACCGGTATATTACTCTAATGGCAAAACTATACCCTATTATCTTCCATGCAAAACCGTACTCTACCTTACCGACTCAAATGTTTACTCAAATTTCATACTTGCTATTATTGAATTCTATACAACAGTATCTTAATAAAACCTACCTTTAACCTCCACTCAGTACTATACCCTAGTATTCAGATTCAAATCTTCAACCTTTTTGTCCCCCCCCAATTGCATATAAACCATTATATACAATACTATCTGCCTGGCAAAATTTACTCTATAATTATTGTTTGATACTACAAGCTTTTATCAAGATTCAAATCATCACTTCCTTTTTTTACTTGTGTGCAGATATTGGAATCTATACCCCCTTTTGTCTCCATAAAATACTAAACCAAGCAATCTTCACCATGTTACGAGCGTGCAGATATTCAAAATTATTTCCTGTATATATTATATCGTAGTTATTCAAAGTTATACCACATTCTTAACAAGACAATTCTATATCTTTTTATCCCTATGCAAATCTGAATCCTAATATTTTTTTTCAAATCTTATCCTTATCTTGCCGACAGTCAAACCTATATCTTACTATCCCAACGGCAATTTTGTTCGGCTAAATAGTATGCAATGTTTTACCCTATTAAACCCAATCAAATCTTCACCCCATTACTTAATTGCAAAGGCTGCAATCTACACCCTTTTTCCCCATGGCAAACTTTGTTTACCTTATTAGCCACATGCAATTCTGTTTCCTTCTATCCTGATTCAAATCTTTGCTCTTTTATTTGCTTGCAGAAAATCAGTTCTACGTGTTTTATCCGCAAGGTAAAACTATACCCTATTATCTCCATGCAATAAGTTGAATGTAATTTTCAACTTCTGGAATTTACCAAGTAGCGTCTCTACATGTAACCGCTAAAACCTATTACTCTCATGCAAAAGCTATACCCTATAATCTTTATGGGATTTCCACTCCATTACCCCCAATTGCACGATACCCCCATAGTCAATTGCTCCCTTACCGTGCGTAAAAACAGTTTTCTCTACAGTTTACCAGCTTCTGTAATTACTCCTTATAAACAAAGAAGGTACCTGTCTACTTAAAATAATGGAGTTAAGGTAAGTCTATTACATATTCAGGCAACAATCCTAACATAGAGGGAATAATTGCCAAGAACTTTTCATCCGCGCGCATGATCGAACATGTTTGGGTAAAATCAGCCAAAAAGTGAGTCAGGGTGTATAGGTTTGTTACTACTTACATCTGAAGCCAGAAAAAATTTTCGGAAACGTTCTGAAGATAATTACCTCAACAGAGTAGCCCGGTTCAGTATATATCATGGCTCTTTCCAATATGTTTTGAAATATGACATTGATTAAAACAGCTCCAATCATCAATGACTCCAATCACCAATCAGCAAACAGAAAAACAGAACAAGAAACAGTGTAATTGGCTGTCAGATAGGAGGTCAATTCCAATCATATAAAAACCAATCAGCATCATCTCAGAAACAGAACTTCTATGTTTTTTTCATTCACAGACGAAGCAATTGATTCACTTTTACAGTCTTAAAACTTTTTGGACTTTTTGGCAAAATATGTCGCTGGCTGGCCCTTTAAGAAATCTCTCACGAGCAGAGTAATAGAGAGTAAGACACTGATACGCACTGTTATTAGCATCGTTGATGCCTGTCTTCATGTACTCCCCCGCTGAGTTCTGGATGTAATTGAGCACAAGATACACAAACATAACAGCACACCTCTGCCCAGAGTTCCTGTAGTTGCTATCACCCGCCAGTATGATCTAATCATTAAATATTCATCCATCCATCCTTCTATCAAAATTTAAACATCTTTTCCATTTGTGCACCCCCCCCCCCCCCCTCGCGCTGTAGATGCATATTATTATATTTTACCGCAACATGTTTTTACCATGAATTACCATGCAATGTCACGTGTTCTGTAACTGCAGTTACAGAACACCTGACCCTGTAATTATGGTCTGGGAACACACCGTGTGCGTTGAACTTCGGATGATCAGAGGTCACTTCCGGATGGCACCTCAACCTGGGTGGGCATGCATAACGCAAGGGGGCACAAACGGAAACGGTCCAAAAATAATAATTATTACGTCACTTATTTCTATTAATGAAATTTGCAATAGGTGATGTTAGTAAATAACAATTTTAGGTTACAAAGAGGGCATGGAATTATGCAAAGCTGTGTGTAGTTAATTCAAATGAAAACCCACATTTTGTAACTTAATTTTCAACAGATAGAATGTGCTGAACAGAAATTTTCGCTTAGTTTTTTATATAGGGTCATAGCTTGATGGAGTAAACTTTTCAAAATCCGTTAAATCAGTCACCGTAGCTGTTTATTCGTTGCTAATGAGTTTGCATTCCTTCTGTATCTGTATTTAGAAACAAATACCTGAAAAGTGTTGGTGTTGCTTGGATCGTTGACAAGGTCGCCCACGTCGATCCATGAGGCCACGATTCCAAATGTTGTTTCAAAATGTGTATCCCCCACCCGTTTATTTGCGTCCGCAAAGTCCTCCGCTCTCAAGTTGCGCGAAAAAGCCCCAAATGTCGAAGAATTGTCGGATTGTCGCCTTTTCCGCGTTGCTGTTGAGTTGTCTTTGGTGAAGCTGTTGTTTATCAGTGCCCCGGCCACCATAAAGCCGTTTGGGTTAACGAAGTCCGCGGGTTGGGTGGGAAGGCCATCGGCAGAATCACAAGGAGACGAGAGGAACCCGTCATTACAGACGCAAAGGTAATTAACTCGTTGTCCGACGACGTTCGCTTGGTTTGGCAATTGCTGTTGGGGTGAACAGGCTCCGTCCACGTGAGGCACTTCATCGTCACCCGCGTCTCCGCCAACAGCCAAGCCGATATCTTCAATAGTATCTACTCCTGGTGTAGACGTTATGACAGCCGTAATCGTAGAATAAGAAGTCGCGTTGGTATCTGGGTTTGAAGTGACTCCTCCGACCGGTGACTCGTTGCGCTCTCCAGTATCTGAACCCCCAAAAGTCTTTCCATCCAAGTTCACCGCAGGTGAGGAATTCGACAAGGATCCTGGATCCACCGTGCCGATGTTGTTAGGTCCTCTTGTAGTTTCTGTCAATGCAGATGTTGGAACCAAATTCGCCGCAGGTGAGGAAATCGACAAGGATCCTGGATCCACAGTTCGGACATTGACCAGGCCTCTCGTAGTCTCTGACAATGCAGGCGTCAGAAGCAAGTTCACCGCAGGCGAGGAATTAGACAAGGATCCTGGATCCACCGTGCCGATGTTGATAGGTTCTCTTGTAGTTTCTGTCAATGCAGATGTTGGAGCCAAATTCTCCGCAGGTGAGGAATTCGACAAGGATCCTGGATCCACCGTGCCGATGTTGATAGGTCCTCTTGTAGTTTCTGTCAATGCAGATGTTGGAGCCAAATTCCCCCGCAGGTGAGTAATTCGACAAGGATCCTGGATCCACCGTGCCGATGTTGATAGGTTCTCTTGTAGTTTCTGTCAATGCAGTTGTTGGAACCAAATTCCCCCGCAGGTGAGTAATTCGACAAGGATCCTGGATCCACCGCGCCGATGTTGATAGGTCCTCTTGTAGTTTCTGTCAATGCAGATGTTGAAACCAAATTTGCCACAGGTGAGGAATTCGACAAGAATCCTGGATCCACCGTGCCGATGTTGATAGGTCTTCTTGTAGTTTCTGTCAATGCAGATGTTGGAGCCAAATTCTCCGCAGGTGAGGAATTCGACAAGGATCCTGGATCCACCGCGCCGATGTTGATAGGTCCTCTTGTAGTTTCTGTCAATGCAGATGTTGAAACCAAATTTGCCACAGGTGAGGAATTCGACAAGAATCCTGGATCCACCGTGCCGATGTTGATAGGTCCTCTTGTAGTTTCTGTCAATGCAGATGTTGGAGCCAAATTCTCCGCAGGTGAGGAATTCGACAAGGATCCTGGATCCACCGTGCCGATGTTGATAGGTCCTCTTGTAGTTTCTGTCAATGCAGATGTTGGAGCCAAATTCTCCGCAGGTGAGGAGTTCGACAAGGATCCTGGATCCACCGTGCCGATGTTGATAGGTCCTCTTCTAGTTTCTGTCAATGCAGATGTTGGAACCAAATTGGCCGCAGGTGAGGAATTCGACAAGGATCCTGGATCCACCGTGCCGATGTTAATAGGTCCTCTTGTAGTTTCTGTCAATGCAGATGTTGGAACCAAATTTGCCACAGGTGAGGAATTCGACAAGGATCCTGGATCCACCGTGCCGATGTTGATAGGTCTTCTTGTAGTTTCCGTCAATGCAGATGTTGGAGCCAAATTCTCCGCAGGTGAGGAATTCGACAAGGATCCTGGATCCACCGTGCCGATGTTGATAGGTCCTCTTGTAGTTTCTGTCAATGCAGATGTTGGAACCAAATTGGCCGCAGGTGAGGAATTCGACAAGGATCCTGGATCCACCGTGCCGATGTTAATAGGTCCTCTTGTAGTTTCTGTCAATGCAGATGTTGGAACCAAATTTGCCACAGGTGAGGAATTCGACAAGGATCCTGGATCCACCGTGCCGATGTTGATAGGTCTTCTTGTAGTTTCCGTCAATGCAGATGTTGGAGCCAAATTCTCCGCAGGTGAGGAATTCGACAAGGATCCTGGATCCACCGTGCCGATGTTGATAGGTCCTCTTGTAGTTTCTGTCAATGCAGATGTTGGAGCCAAATTCTCCGCAGGTGAGGAATTCGACAAGGATCCTGGATCCACCGTGCCGATGTTGATAGGTCCTCTTGTAGTTTCTGTCAATGCAGATGTTGGAACCAAACTTGCCGCAGGTGAGGAATTCGACAAGGATCCTGGATCCACCGTGCCGATGTTGATAGGTCCTCTTGTAGTTTCAGTCAATGCAGATGTTGGAACCAAATTTGCCGCAGGTGAGGAATTCGACAAGGATCCTGGATCCACCGTGCCGATGTTGATAGGTTCTCTTGTAGTTTCTGTCAATGCAGTTGTTGGAACCAAATTCCCCCGCAGGTGAGTAATTCGACAAGGATCCTGGATCCACCGTGCCGATGTTGATAGGTCCTCTTGTAGTTTCTGTCAATGCAGATGTTGGAACCAAATTTGCCACAGGTGAGGCATTCGACAAGGATCCTGGATCCACCGTGCCGATGTTGATAGGTCTTCTTGTAGTTTCTGTCAATGCAGATGTTGGAGCCAAATTCTCCGCAGGTGAGGAATTCGACAAGGATCCTGGATCCACCGTGCCGATGTTGATAGGTCCTCTTGTAGTTTCTGTCAATGCAGATGTTGGAACCAAATTTGCCGCAGGTGAGGAATTCGACAAGGAACCTGGATCCCCCGTGCCGATGTTGATAGGTCCTCTTGTAGTTGCTGTCATTGCTGATGTTGGAACCAAATTCACCGAAGACGAGGAATTAGATCCTGGATTCTTAGTTTCGATTTTGTTCGGACCTAGTGAGGTTGCTTCCAAGAAAGATGCTTGATCCCAAGCCGGCGATGATTCCGACACAGAGTGCAACGGTGAAGTTCCAGATGTCGAGAAAGTTAAATCTGAAGGCGACGAAGTTGACGATGCTGCAGTTGCACTCGACGGGCAAACATCTTGCCCGTTTGGTATTGATTCCGAACCTCCTTGATCTAACACAAAAAGTGCTCTCCAGTTGCCATTGTGTTGGTACTTGTTGTCCAGAGGTTAGTGACTGAGGCTGTCTCAGAATCAGGCAGTTCAAAATTACCTAACACAAAAATGCTGCTATCTGATTCCTGCCATTAATGTAATTTAATAATTATCAAAAGAACCCACTAAAGACTTCATCGTCACAAGACAAACAGTTTGTTGTCGTGTGGTGGTCAAACTATAAAATTGTTCGTATAATGCTTGGATGTGGCGGGTCTTCAAATGAGAACAAAATACTCACGCGAGTAATTTGTATATCGGCTTACCGGGTCAGGGAGCGGAGACATGCAAACATGAAAATTAAGCATTTTTTAACAAATTCTCCACTTTTAATAAATTCATAAATTTCTCAAAATATGATAAAAATTATAGAACATCAAGGTAACATTTTTAAATAATTCCCATAATATTCAAATATTCAGTAGTTAAAACCTATGAAATCTTATAATTTTCTTATTACACCAGGTGTAAATTAAAACATAGTCCATCACCATTTTCATCTCTAACACTAAATTCAATATATTTTATTCTATCTGTTTTAAAATTTTGATATAAAACAATTATACAAAATTGATACAAAATTGTTAGATTAACTGTATATAATATATCAGAGTCATTACCATTATCTTTCATACCAGATATAGTATTACAGTAAATATTAATTGTATTAAAACCAATTGTATCAACTATTTTGTTAGCTGTGTTTTTACCGAAATGATATACTTGTTCATTAAATGATGCTATTGAATTATCTAGATTGAAATTAAGAATACTTTGCAATACATCCATCATACATTTCATTGTGTTCTTATCCGGTTTTAATACAACATTACCATTTATTTCTTGTTTTACAATATTTTTTATTCAAACATCTCATAAAACCCTGATGTTATTTCTACTATTGCGCCATCGTCAAGTGAAAGTTACACAAAAAAACCAAATTTAAAAAAAAATATTCATTCTCTACTCTATATGCAAATGTGCTATAATTCTCACTTATATTGAACACTGAATTAGAAAAGGATAATCTGATTCAATCTAACTTTGTTGTACTAAGTTTAGGTTCATCAAAATCTTTTTTTGGTCTTATTATTCTAAACTTATCATTCTATGTTCATCTTTAGTGTTAGTTAAAGCCTCAGGTATTTTTTGCAGTTCCCATAAAATAAAGTAATCTGTCAGTTTATTAATTTGAATACTTTTTATTATAATAAACAATGTTATCCATGGAGTGGCGACTTTGTCGATAACCAATAAAATTAATTATTTGTAATTAATTTTTATATCATTAAAGTGGACAACTAAAAAGTTAAAATTTACGGTTATGATAAAAATATACACAAGAAGAACATAAAAAAACATAAAAATATTAACCTTGCAACAATGAACACAGTTAATACTAATAAAAAAATCATTCTCAATGGAGAAGGGAACCATTTAATTATACACGATTCTTATCTTGAGATTGAGTGCATTGTATCAGATAATGTTGGTGTTTTTGGGATTGATGCTAATATTAGGTTTGTTCACTATGGTATACTAATACTATTTAGTTCAGTTTAACTTGATATCAGTGGTGGCAGAGCTATTGATTATACTGATCTTTGTCATGCTAACCTATTAATGTGTAAATTACTCACTTCTACTGATGATGAATATGAAAGTGGTTTTCAGATATGCTTGCATCATGAGTTTGTTCACTAACATTATTATTTTCAAGGCTACCATTATATATTGACGTCATTTCAATCCCCTCTCCATACCAAGACCAATCAAAAAGTTAGTAGCATTAGGAACGTTTTTATAGAACGTCATTCTTTCATAAAATCAGAAGTCAAAATTTTTTTTATGTTTAAACTTTTTTTTTAATCTTTTATCTTTACTAGGATCTACTGAGGCTACACAATGATATATATCTTATTACTATTTTATCATCATTTGCTACAGCACGAGCACCAGCATTAACTCTATAAAACGCTCTATCATTATTATTCCTTTTTTAAATAATAGTGTAAGTCATAAACCATAAATAATTTTTTCCAAATCGTTTACAAACCCGACTAGATCACTCACCTTAACCATCTAATACATATGATCACTTTCAGCAGCAGCATGATCACCTTTAATTTGGGTATTTCCATCACCTTGATCTGCAGCAAAAGCACTTTCATATTCATCATCAGTAGAATTGAGTAATTTATACATTATTAGAATAGGATGATATTGATCAATATATTCAATAGCTCCGCCACCACTTGTATCATTTTAACCGAACAAAATTGTGCTAGTATACCTTAGTTAATTAACCTAATATTAGCATCATTCCCAAAAAAACATCACCAACAATACCTGATACAATGTACTCAATCTCAAGATAAGAGTCATGTATATTTAAATGGTTCCCTTCTCTATTGAGAATGATTTTATTATTAGTATTAACTGTGCTCATTGTTGCAAGGTTAATATTTTTATATTTTTAATGTTTTTCTTGTGTATATTTTTATCGTAACCGTAAACTTTAACTTTTTAGTTGTCCACTTTAATGGTATGAAAGTTAATTACAAATAGTTAAATTTATTGGATATTGACAATGTCGCCACTCCATGGATAACATTGTTTATTATAATAAGTATTATTGAAATTATAAAACTGACAGATTGCTTTATTTTATGGGAACTGCCAAAAAATACATGAGGCTTTAACTAACACTAAAGATGAACTTACACTTAACTTTAGATTAATAATACCAAAAAAAAACATTTTGATGAACCTAAACTTAGTACAACAAACTTAGATTTAATCAGATTATCCGCTTTCAATTCAGTGTTCAATATAAGTGAGAATAATAACACATTTGCGTATAGAGTAGAGAATGAATAAATTTTTTTTAATTAGGTTCTTTTGGTGAACTTTCTCTTGACGATGGTGCTATAATAGAACTAACATCAGGGTGTTATGAGGTGTCTGAAATAACAAATGTTATAAAACAAGAAATAAATGGTAATGTTATAATAAAACCGGATAAGAGTACAATGAAATGTATTATGGACGTAATACAAGTTATTCTTAATTTCAATCTAGATATTTCAGTAGCATCATTTAATGAACAAGTATATCATTTCGGTAAAAACACAGCTAACAAAATAGTTGATATAATGGGTTTTAAAACAACTGAAATTAACTGTAATATTATCTCTGGTGTTGAATATAATGGTAAGGACTGTGATATTTTTGTATAATTTAATCTAATTGAACTGCCAGGTTGTATGATAGTAAATATTTCAAAAAACGTTTCATATCAAAATGTTACAAAAGATAAAATAAAAATATATTGAATTTAATGTAATAAATGAAAATGATGTAAGTTTTAGACCAGTTGTGAAGTTTTACTTTACACTTGATGTAATGAGCACATTATAAGATTATATAAATTATATTTACTGAATATTTGAATTTCATGAGAAATGTTTAAAAATCTTACCATAATGCTTGATGTTTTCGTCATAATTTGAGAAATTTATGATTTCAGTAAACTTTTTTGCATTTTTGCATGTCTTTCCTGCCCTGGCCTTGTAAGCGCATATACACATCACTCATACGTGGGGTTCTTTTTCAGAATAGTTTTATGTGAGAGGTACGAAATTAAAAAAAAATACTATGAGGAAAATAGGAATTCTCGATTCAAAGTTAGTTTGTACGTGGCGTCAGTATTATGATAAGGGGCCATACTGAATTAAAATAACTTATTTTGTATGTTACAATATTAGTGAGATCACAACTGCACAAATTGGTCTCAAGACTTGAAACAAGGATATCTCTGGTATCACTCTTCTCTTGTTGTTCCATTTGTTGTTTTTTATCCTTTTTTAGTTATAAAGTGACAACTCTTCAAACATTTGTTTCTATCTTTTGTTCTTAAATTGACGTAACAATCTTTTTCATACTCGTTGCGATAAGGGAAAAAGTTGCGATGTAAATGTAAGATTTGAGTGTGATTTACAGGGTGAGTCCCTACTGAAAAGACTATTATCAATCGCTTAGCGAGGGGCTCGTCTTAAAGTAGAATAAGAGAGCGGAGAGTTTTAAAATTGCGCCACCTCTCGGAAATACGCAGAGTTAAGAGAAGGAATAGTTAGTCATTACTATCCTTGGTCAAATTAAACAAATTAAGATGCCACAGATCCTTCCCAGTTCCATATTTGAGCTGACTGATATTCGACTGATTTGAGCTATGAAAAGATTTTAGCTTGCCTTTAAGACATTCTGTATTTCCTACATTTCAGAGTATTCTTTTTATGGGCAGCATCGCTCTTTTTTGGTGACTATGGCCACTTTTTTTGCGTCTGAAACTTTCACGTGGTGCCATCATTGCAGCCAACATTGGTCAGGCTATGATCAACCTGAAACATCACCAATCAACACCAACCAAAACATTTGCCCAAATAAAGGCTTCCTAAACAAATAACAGCAGTTGAGATCATGCCACCCCAGACCAAATAAAACTCATGAAATATGATAATTTTACAGGACGGAAGTGATAAAGCTGCTTTTTAAAAAGGGCTTCAGTTCAACTAAGTTCAACCAAGAGGGCGATAAAAATCTGCTTCACAGGACAGCAAGGACAACAATCATCCCACACACTTCACATGCATTTGCTTATAGTTACTTTTCCATTGTTTACAAACATTGTTGCCAGCATACCAAATATCTGCTGACCCGCACTATCTTGATCTAAAATTTGACTACTAACTTTGGCAAAGTAAATATAAACAGTAAAGTATGCTCCACTTGTTAGACTTTTTGCGCATTCAGTACTGATTTGAAGGCGAGTTTTATAGTCCAGAATGCGCAACAACTCAGTCTTTTGTTACCTGTTTATATCCACATCGCCTATCTTAAATGTCTTTGTCAAAGTGATCGGTGCGTCTCTGCAAGGGTTGCCGCCTCTTCACTTCTGATGAAAGTAATTTCTCCAGAAAGATCACCAGCTGCCAAACGAACAAACCCTACACCCAACAACACTTGGAGATATTTTTCGAAAGCCAATTTTGGTCAAAAGAGTCACTGTGAGAATCAAGTTTTAAAACTGTATACGTAAAACAACTTGAGACTTGTTCTATGCTTTTTTAGCAAGTTGATTACTGCTTTATGATGGGTTTGGCATTTGAATGGTTTTTTTATCTTTTATTCTAAACAAAAAGACAGAAAATAGTGACGAATTTTAATTTCTGACATCAAAATGAGAGAAAAAAAAGCTTTTTTAAATTTGTGTGACAACCACTTAAGTCTGGCTGTACATTTGTTAATCAAGCTTTTACTGCTACTTCATAGATTAACTTTTTGTTCTCTCTAACACAAAACCGTCTGAGCAAACAGCCTACTCACTTTCATACTGTGAGGTTAGACTGAGTTATAAGTTTTTAACTAATGAGTGTGTGACGGTATCAAGTAGTCTATATAATTACTTTATACCTCTTCAGAAACTTTTTTCAAACATTAATAAAGAAGTCAACTGATTAATTTTTCTTCTCGACAGAACACAAAAACCAAAAAATCAGAGAATATGTTAAATATTGTTATGTGCGATGATGGACGTAAAATTGCAGATAGCCCATCTGAATTGGGCTCGTTAAAACTACTTTGATTCTCGTCATATTTTAAGTCTAATTAATTCGTCACGAACAGTTCTTGTGGAGTTTAGCCAACTATTCATAGTGAGCTGTTGACTACAATGGAAGTTTACAATGGATATACTTTCTCTTCTTAACGATGAGCATGAACAACTTTTGAAAAATACGTTGATTGGCCGTAAAAAAAACTTAGCTGTAATGATCAGTTATAAACGGTGCCGTAAATATTAGCCGAAAGGAAAATTAACAGAGTGGAATTCAAGCCGAAAATGAGACTTGGCCAAATGCGTTAATTTCATGTGTAAGCGAGTTAGATAATTGCGCGTCTAACTGATGGTTGCTTACCGCAATTATCTCATGCAATTAACTCCTTTAACTTTCCTTCTTTTGACTTTTTTTGGATAATTTTCACGTCGGCTAATATTCGAGACACCGTTATAAACTGATTTTATTCGCAGAGCAGAACTAATGTAGAAAGGCAACAAATTGGTTTGAGAGATAAAAATGGCGTCCAGATAAACAACATTCTATGATTGATTTTGTTTTCAAATCTTTTAGTATTTCGATTTAATTGAAATTTTTTCCCTACGTTTTAGTAATAATTTTTTTGTACAAACGCCAAAAAATGTGTTATAAGCAACGAAAAACTTGATTTGAATCTTGGTTGGAAACTAAATTTTGTGACCAATTTCTTTGTTCTTGCTAGAGGAGCTGTTGACGCCTTTTTCTCGGGCCTCTTGGGAAGCAAATATTGGATTATGATTGCTGATAATGGTCCCAAATGCTTTGTTCAAATTTGGAAATGGCTGCATAACAAACCTGAGACCTCAGATGAGATTTTATCATGGTGCATTATTACTGAATGAGGTCGCCTTTTTTCTCAACTTCGAACAAATATTCCTCATCAAATGATTTCAATTAGATTGTGTCGGCTTAAGAGCACATCCAAAAAGCTCATGCTTCTGCTGAACGTGCAAACGCAGTCTCACTGTTAAACATGTGCGTATTGAATCTGTGAAAATGGGCACAAATTTAACAATTTTGCCTTTATGTTGACATAATCGCAGCTTTTTGCAGATTAGTTGCAAAATTGTTACTCTCCCCAAATATTTTTTTCGGTTATTTATTTATATTTTGACACATGGACTCCCGATCAATTTGTCAGTAATAAAAGCTGCTATTATTTACAACTACAAGCAATCTTAAAGGCAAGTTTTTTACGGAAAAGTACAAAATTTTCCCAAATTTTGGCCAAATTCCTCCATTTTAACACATAATTTCTCCTCTTTTACGACAGAAACTTGGCTTAATTCAGCATTCTTTACTCATTTGTAACCATTAATTGGTATTAAATTACATTGTTTGTTATATTTGTTTAATTACTTTCCATTTTCGCTTATTTTCAATATTATTGATAAATTTGATTATTTTAGGTTATTTTAGGTTATTTCAGCTTATTTTGTTTTTGGGCGACGTGGACAACCTGCTGAGCGATGTGGACACGTTACTAGGCATTGCAGACAACCTATGGGACGATTTGAGTATTATTTTGGTTGTTTTTCTACGATATTCTGGGTATTTCGCGAATTTTGGTGGATATTCTAATTTTACGGTGTTTTGGATCTCCGACACACAGGAGGGGGAGATATGTAGGATACAGTAGCAATTAGAGGTCATTGTATCAAGTATAGTCAAATAAGAAAAATCAAACCGTTCAAAATGAAATCAGAAATATAGAAGTAATGATTCTTATGTAACCACGTTTTAGCTTCATAAGCTTTGTTGATTGTCTTTATTACAGTTGATTTCTCTATATGCTCCCAATACAGTAAAAAAAATACATACCTATTGTTTTAAAGGGAAAGGCGTATTTAAATATTAAAGTAGGATTTCCCCACTTCTACAGGTGACTATGGACACTTTTTTTGCGTCTGAAACTTTCACGTGGTGACATCATTGCAGCCATCATTGGTCAGGCTATGATCAAATAAAGGCTTTCTAAACAAACAGCAGTTTAGATCATACCATCCCAGACCAAATGAAACTCATGAAGTATAATAATTTCACAGGAAAGAAGTGATAATGCTGCTGTTTAAAAATGCGTCTGTTGAACTAGTCCTGAGAGCCTCTTGAGGAATTGAAGACACGCATTTTGTTCACAGTTCAACTAAGTTCAACAAAGAGAGCGACAAGTATCTGCTTCGCAGGACAGCAAGGACAACAATCATCCCACACACTTCACATGACTTTGCTTAGTTACTTTTCCATTGTTTGCAAACATTGTTGCCAGCATACCAAATATCTGCTGACCCGCACTATCTTGATCTAAAATTTGACTACTTTGGCAAAGTAAATATGAACAGTAAAGTATGCTCCACTTGTTAGACTTTTTGTGCATTCAGTACTGATTTGAAGGCGAGTTTTATAGTCCAGAATGCGCAACAACTCAGTCTTTTGTTACCTGTTTATATCCACATCGCCTATCTTAAATGTCTTTGTCAAAGTGATCGGTGCGTCTCTGCAAGGGTTGCCGCCTTCACTTCTGATGAAAGTAATTTCTCCAGAAAGATCACCAGCTGCCAAACTAACAAACCCTATACCCAACAACACTTGGAGATGTTTTTCGAAAGCCATTTTTGGTCAAAAGAGTCACTGTGAGAATCAAGTTTTCAAACTGTATACGTAAAACAACTTGAGACTTATTCTATGCTTTTTTAGCGAGTTGATTACTGCTTTATGATGGGTTATGCATTTGAATGGTTTTTTTATCTTTTATTCTAAACAAAAAGACAGAAAATAGTGACGAATTTTAATTTCTGACATCAAAATGAGAGAAAAAAGCTTTTTTAAATTTGTGTGACAACCACTTAAGTCTGGCTGTACATTTGTTAATCAAGCTTCTACTGCTACTTCATAGATTAACTTTTTGTTCTCTCTAACACAAAACCGTCTGAGCAAACAGCCTGCGCACTTTCAAACTGTGAGGTTAGACTGAGTTATAAGTTTTTAACTAATGAGTGTGTGACGGTATCAAGTAGTCTATATAATTACTTTATACCTCTTCAGAAATTTTTTTCAAACATTAATAAAACAGTCAACTGATTAATTTTTCTTACAAAAACCAAAAAATCAGAGAATATGTTCAATATTGTTATGTAGGATGATGGACGTAAAATTGTAGATAGCCCATATGAATTGGACTCGTTAAAACTACTTTGATTCTTGTCATATTTTAAGTCTAATTAATTCTTCACTAACAGTTCTTGTGAAGTTTAGCCAACTATTCATAGTGAGCTGTTGACTACAATGGAAGTTTACAATGGATAGACTTTCTCTTCTTAACGATGAGCATGAACAACTTTTGAAAAATACGATGATTGGCCGTAAAAATAACTTAGCTGTAATGATCAGTTATAAACGGTGCCGTAAATATTAGCCGAAAGGAAAATTAACCGAGTGGAATTCAAGCCAAAAATGAGATATGGCCAAATGCGTTAATTTCATCTGTAATAGTTAGATAATTGCGCGTATAACTGATGGTTGCTTACCGCAATTATCTCACGCAATTAATTCTTCTAATTTTCCTTCTTTTGACTTTTTCGGCTAATTTTCACATCGGCTAATATTCTGCACACCGTTATAAACTGGTAAAGGCAACGAATAGGTTTGAGAGATAAAAAATGGCGTCCAGATAAACAACATTCCTATGATTGATTTTTTTCTCAAACCTTTTAGTATTTCGATTTGATTGAAATTTTTCTTTAATTTTTAGTAATAATTTGTTCGTACAAACGCCAAAAAAATTTGTTATAAGCAACGAAAAATTTGATTTGAATCTTCGTTGGAAATTGAATTTTGTGACCAATTTCCTTGTTCTTTCTAGAGGAGCTGTTGACGCTTTTTCTTGGCCATCTGGGGAACAAATGTTGGATTTGGATTGCTGATAATGGTCCCAAATGCTTTGTACAAACTTGGAAATGGCTGCATAATAAATCTGAGACCTCAGATGAGTTTTCATCATGGTGCTTTTTTTACTGAATGAGATTGCCTTTTTTCTCAAGTTCGCAATTTATTTCAAAAAAATTCTGCTCTCATTGAAAGTTTTTAGGCCTCTAAGTGCCCAAATCCCGCTATTTAAGACGCTGTAGTAAATTACTGAACATTATGAGCCCAAAGAAGCAACAAACTGGTTTGAGAGATAAAAAAATGGCGTCTAGATCAGCAAAAATCTTATGACTGAGGTTTTTTTCGATTTTTCTAGTTGTCGGGATTTTGATTTTGATTTGCTAGACCTTTTTCCCTACTTTAGAGTAATGATTTTTTCGTACAAACGCCATAAAAACTGATATAAGCAAATATCATATTGATTTGGATCTTGGTTTGAAAAAATATAGAATTTTTTGTCCAATTTCTTTGCTCTTCGGGGAGTGGCTGTTGGTGTCCTTTTTCTCGCCCATCTGGGGCAGCAATTATTGCTTTCCGATTGTTGACAGTAATTCTAAATGCCTTGTACATATTTGAAAACCAAGGTATAAAAAATCTGAGGCCTCAGGTGAGTTTTTATCAGTGTGCTTCTTTGACCTGAATGATATTGCCTTTTTTCTCAAGTTTGCTTTTTATTCCAATTCAATATGCTCTCAACGAAACTTTTTGGGCCCCAGAATGACATAAACCCCTATAAAACATGCTTAAAATTTTTAATGAACATTATGGTCCCAAAAGGCAAGGAACTGGCTTGGAAGATATAGAATGGCGCCCAAATAAGCAAAAGTCCTATGACTGAAACTTTTTCAATCATATTAGTCGTCGGGATACTGATTTGACAGAAAAGTTTCCCTAATTTTTAGTAATAATTTGTTCCTAAAAACGTCATAAAATGTGATATAAGCCAAGAAAGGCTAAAAATTGGTTCGAGAGATAAAAAATGGCGTCCAGTTTAGCAACATTCGTATGATTGATTTTATTTTCAAAATTTAGTGGTCGGATTTTGATTTGATTCAAATTTTTCTCTAATTTTTGGTGAAAACTTGTTTGTACAAACGCCAAAAAATTTTATATAAACAAAAGAGATTTTGATTTGGATCTTGGTAGGAAAAAACAAAGAGTTTTGTGTCCAATTTCTTTGTTCTTCCTGGAAGGGCTGTTGACGCCTTGTTCTCGGCAATCTGGGGAAGCAAATATTAGATTCTTATTGCTGATAGTGGTCCTAAATGCTTTGTACAAATTTGAAAATGGCTGCCTAACAAATCTGAGACCTCAGATGAGTTTTCATCAGGGTGCTTTTTTAACTGAATGAGTTTAACTTTTTTTCTCAGGTTTGCAGTTTATTTAAAAAAAATTCTGCTCTCATTGAAATTTTTCAGTCCTCCAAGTGCCGAAAACCCCTATATAACACGCTAGAAAAATTTACCGACCATTATGGGCCCAAAAACCAATAAACTGATTTGAGACATAAAAATGGCGTCCAGATCAGCGAAACTCCTATGACTAATTTTTTTTCAATTTTTCTAATTGTCGGGTTTTCGATTTTGATTTGACAGACTTTTTTCCCTTATTTAGAGTAATGGTTTCTTCGTACACACGCCATAAAAATTGATATGGCAAGTAAGATTTCCATTTGGTTATTGGCTGGAAAAAAAACAAAGAGTTTTGTGTCCTATTTCTTTGTTTTTCCTGGAAGGGGTGTTGACGCTTTTTTCTCCGCCATCTGGGGAACAAATATTAGATTCTGATTGCTGCTAATGGTGCCAAATGCTTTGTACAAATTTGGAAAAAGCCGCATAACAAATCTGAGACCTCAGATAAGTTTTTATCATGGTGCTTTTATTTACTGACTGAGGTTGCCTTTTTTCTCAATTCGCAGATTATTTAAAAAAATCTGCTCTTATTGAAAATTTTCAGGCCTCCAAGTGCCCAAAACCCTATATAACACGCTATGGAAAGTTACTAAACATTAAGGGCCCAAAAAAGTATTAAACTGTTTTGAGAGATAAAAACTAGCGTCAGATCAGCAAATTTCCTATGACTGATTTTTTTTTAAATTTTTCTTGTTGTCAGGATTTTTTTATTTTGAATTGAAAGACTTTTTCCATAACTTAGAGTAATAATTTTTTCTTACAAACGCATGAAAACTGATATAGCAAATAAAATTTTGATTTGGATATTGGCTAGAAAAAAAAACAAAGAGGTTTGTTTGTTCTTCCTAGAAGGGGTGTTGACGCTTTTTTCTCGACCATCTGGGGAACAAATATTAGATTCTGATTGCTGCTAATGGTGCCAGAGGCTTTGTACAAATTTGGAAAAAGCCGCATAACAAATCTGAGACCTCAGATAAGTTTTTATCATGGTGCTTTTTCTACTGACTGAGGTTGCCTTTTTTTCTCAATTCGCGGATTTTTTTTAAAAAATCTGCTCTTATTGGAAATTTTCAGTCCTCTAAATGTCCAAAACCCTAAAAAACACGCTATAAAACTTTATTGAACATTATAGGCCCAAAAAAGCAATAAACTGGTTTGAGAGATAAAAAACGGCGTCCAGATCAGCAAAATTCCTATGACTGACTTTTTTTTATTTTTTCTAGTTGTCAGGATTTTTTTATCTTGAATTGATAGACTTTCTCCATAACTTAGAGTAATGGTTTTTTCGTTCAAACGCCATAAAAACTGATATAGCAAGTAAAATTTTGATTTGGATATTGGCTGGAAAAAAAACAAAGAGTTTTGTGTCCCATTTGTTTGTTTGGATTTTTTGATTATGAATTAATAGACTTTTCCGCTACTTTAAAGTAATGGTTTTTTTTGTACAAATGCCATAAAAAACTAATATAAGGAAGTAATTTTTTGATTGGGATATTGGTCGGAAAAAACAAATAGCTTTGTGTCCAATTTCTTTGTTCTTCCTGAAAGGGCTGTGGACAATTCTTTTCTTGGCCATCTGGGGAACAAATGTTGGATTTTGTTTGCTGATTATTGTCCCAAATGCTTTGTACAGTTTTGGAAATGGCTGCAAATCAAATCTGAGACCTCAGACAAGTTTTTATCAGGGTGCTTTTTTTGACTGACTGAGGTTGCATTT
The DNA here is from genome assembly GCF_964194025.1 of Convolutriloba macropyga. Taxonomy (NCBI): domain Eukaryota; kingdom Metazoa; phylum Xenacoelomorpha; order Acoela; family Convolutidae; genus Convolutriloba; species Convolutriloba macropyga. The sequence goes on along the minus strand of NC_134474.1, from coordinate 70,331,063 downwards.
TTTTCTCAAGTTCCCAGTTTATTTTCAAAAAAATCTGCTCTCATTGAAAATTTTCAGGTCACCGAGTGTACAAAACCCTATATAACACGCTATAAAATTTTACTGAACATTATGGGCCCAAAAAGCAATAAATTGTTTTGAGAGATAAAAAATGGCGTCCGGATCAGCAAATTTCTCCGACTGATTTTTTTTTCAATTTTTCTAGTTGTCAGGATTTTTTGCTTTTGAATTATCGACTTTTTCCTTAATTTAGTCTTATAGATTTTTTAAACAAACGCCATAAAAAACTTATAGCAAATAAAATTTTGGTTTGGATATTGGTTGAAAAAAAAACAAAGAGTTTTGTGTCCAATTTTTTTCTTCTTCCTGGAAGGAGTGTTGACGCTTTTTTCTCGGCCATCTGGGGAACAAATATTGGATTCTAAATGCTGCTAATGGTCTCAAATGCTTTATACAAATTTGGAAATGGCCGCATAACAAATCTGAGACCTCAGATGAGTTTCTATCAGGGTGCTTTTTTACTGACTGAGGTTGCCTTTTTTCACAAGTTCGCAGACTTTTTTTTTAAAAAAAAATCTGCTCTAATTGAAATTACTCAGGCCTGCAAGTACCCAAAACCCTATATAACACGCTATAGAAATTTACTGAACATTTGGGGCCCAAAAAGTAATAAACTGGTTTGAGAGATTAAAAAAATGGCGTCCAGATCAGCAAAATTCCTATGACTGATTTCTTTTTCAATTTTTCTAGTAGTCAGGATTTTTTGATTTTGAATTTATAGACTTTTTCCTTATTTTAGAGTAATGGTTTTTTTGTAAAAACGCCATAAAAACTGATGTAAGCAAGTAAAATTTTGATTTGGATATTGGTTGGAAAAAACAAAGAGTTTTGTGTCCAATTTTTTAGTTCTTCCTGAAAGGGCTGTTGACGCTTTTTCTTGGCCATCTGGGGATAACAAATGTTGGATTTGGATTGCTGATAAAGGTCCCAAATGCTTTGTACAAATTTGGAAAAAGCCGCATAACAAATCTGAGACCTCAGGTGAGTTTTCATCATGGGGCTTTTTTTACTGAATGAGATTGCCTTTTTTCTCAAATTCGCAATTTATTTCAAAAAAATTCTGCTCTCATTGAAAGTTTTTAGGCCTCTAAGTGCTCAAAACCCGCTATTTTAGACGCTATAGAAAATTACTGAACATTATGAGCCCAAAGAAGCAATAAACTGGTTTGAGAAATAAAAAAATGGCGTCCAGATCAGCAAAAATCTTATGACTGAGGTTTTTTTCGATTTTTCTAGATTTCGGGATTTTGATTTTAATTTCATAGACTTTTTTTGCTAATTTAGAGTAATGGTTCTTTCGTACAAGCGCCATGAAAACTGATATAAGCAAATAAAGTATTGATTTGGATCTTGGTTTGAAAAATATAGAATTTTGTGTCCAATTTCTTTGTTCTCCGGGGAGTGGCTGTTGGTGTCTTTTTTCTCGGCCATCTGGGGCAGCAATTATTAGTTTCCGATCGCTGACAGGGATTCCAAATGGTTTGTACACACTTGGAAACGAATGCATGAAAAAACTGAGGCCTCAGGTCAGTTTTTATCAGTGTGCTTTTCTGGCTTGAATTATGTTGCTTTTTTCTTGAGATCGCTGTTTATTTCTTCTAAATCAGCTCTCATCGAAAGTTTTTGGGCCTCAGAATGGCTTAAACATCTAAAAAAACATGCTAAAAAATATAATGAACAGTTTGATCCCAAAAAGGCAATGAACTGGTTTGGGATATATAAAAATGCGTCCAAATAAGGGATATGAATGAAACCTTATTCAATAATTTTATTGGTCAAAATTTCGATTTGATGGACTTTTGCCTTGATTTATTGTAATAGTTTGTTCGTACAAACGCCAAAAAAATTTGATATAAGCAAGAAAAATTTTTATTTAGATTTTGGTTGGAAAAAAACACAGGGCTGCTGGTGCCTTTTTCTCGGCAATCCGTGCAAACTATTTGTTTCTGATTGCTGATAGTAGTCCTAAATGCTTTGCACACAATTGGAAAGGGACGTAAAAAAATTTTGAGTCCTCAGATGAGTTTTTATTAGTGTGCATTTTCCTGGCCTGATTGAAGTTGCACTTTATCTCAAGATCGCAGTTTATTTCATTAAACGTTGCTCTCATTGAAAATTATCTTCCTCAAGTGCCCAAAACCCTCATAAAAGACGCTATTGATAATTACTAAGGATTACGGGCCCAAAATAGCATTGAATTGGCTCGGGAGATGAAAAATGGCGTTCCTATTAAAAATGTTTTCTGCTTACATCTCATTTTCTGGCGTTTTATTGCATTTTGGCATTATGGCGTTTTATGTACGAGGAAATCATTACTATATACCAGGGAAAAAGTTCTATCCCAAACAACGATTTCTTGATATTCAGAAAGAAGGACGAAAAATCAGTCATACGAGTTTTGCTCATCTGGAGACCTCCTATGACTGAATTTTGTTCTTTTTTCTGGATGTCGGGATTTTGTTTTGATAGAACTTTTTCCCTGATTGATGGAACCTTTTCCCTGATTTTTCCTGGAAATTTATTCATAACACATCTGAGGCCTCAGGTGCATCTTAAATAGGCTGATTTTTGGATTGAATGAGGTTGCATTTTTTCTCAAGCTCGCTGTTTATTTCATCAAAAATCTACTCCCATTTACAGAACGCTATGGGCCAAAAAGGCATTAAATTTGTCTGACAGATGAAAATGGCGTCCAGATCACAAAATTCTTATGACCATTTTTTTTTCTAGTTGTCGGAATTTGGATTTAAGAGACATTGTTCCCTAAATTTTAGTAATGATTTGTTCAAAAAAAAACGCCATAAAATATGGTATAAGCAAGGAAAATTTTTATTTTGATCTTGGTTGGAAAAAACATAGAGTTTTGAGGCCAATTTTTTTGTTCTTAGGGCAAAGGCTGTTGGTGCTTTTTTCTCGGCCATTCAAGGAAAAATAGTGTTTTCTGATTACTAATAGTGGTCCTAAAAGCTTTGTACACTTTTTAAAACGGATGCAAAAATAAATCTGAGCCGTCAGATGAGTTTTTATCAGTTTGCTTTTCTGACCTGAATGAGGTTGCCTCTTTTTCTCAAGATCGCTTTATTTCATCATATTTTGCTCTCATTGAAAATTCTTTTCCTCCAAGCTCCTAAAACCCTATATAACACGGTGTAGATATTTACTGACGATTATGGGCCCAAAAAGACAATGAACAGGTTTGAGAGACGAAAAATGGCGCCAAGATCAGCAAAATTCCGATGAGTTATTTTTTGTCAATTTCTTTACTTGTCGGGATTTTGATTTGATAGAACTTTTTCCCTCATGTATAGTAATGGTTTGTTCGTACAAACGCCATAAAAAGTTATATAAACAAAGCTCTGATTTGGATCTTGTTTGAAAAAAAAATAGAAATTTGTATCCAGTTTCTCTGTTCTTCCTAGAACGACCGTTGATAACTTATTCTCAGCTATTTGGTGAAACATATACTGGTTTCTGGTTGCTAAAAGCGGTCTCAAATGGTTAATACACATTTGGAAATGGGTGCATAACAAATCTGAGACAATAAAAATCTATTTAAGACGCTATAGAAAATTACTGAACACTATGAGCTCAAAGAAGCAATAAACTGGTTTGGGAGATTAAAAAAATGGCGTCTAGATCAGCAAAAATCTTATGACTGAGGTTTTTTCAATTTTTCTAGTTTTCGGGATTTTGATTTTGATTTCATAGACTTTTTTACTAATTTAGAGCAATGGTTCTTTCGTACAAACGCCATAAAAACTGATATAAGCAAATAACATATTGATTTGGATCTTGGTTTGAAAAAATATAGAATTTTGTGACCACATTTGGAAATGGGTGCATAACAAATCTGAGACAATAAAAATCTATTTAAGACGCTATAGAAAATTACTGAACACTATGAGCCCAATAAGCAATAAACTGGTTTGAGAGATAAAAAAAATGGCGTCTAGATCAGCAAAAATCTTATGACTGAAGTTTTTTTCAAATTTTCTAGTTTTCGGGATTTTGATTTTAATTTCATAGTCTTTTTTGCTAACTTAGAGTAATAGTTCTTTCGTACAAACGCCATAAAAACTGATATAAGCAAATAAAATATTGATTTGGATCTTGGTTTGAAAAAATATAGAATTTTGTGTCCAATTTCTTTGTTCTCCGGGGAGTGGCTGTTGGTGTCTTTTTTCTCGGCCATCTGGGGCAGCAATTATTAGTTTCCGATTGCTGACAGGGATTCCAAATGGTTTGTAAACACTTGGAAACGAATGCATGAAAAAACTGAGGCCTCAGGTCAGTTTTTATCAGTGTGCTTTTCTGGTTTGAATTATGTTGCTTTTTTCTTAAGATCGCTGTTTATTTCTTCTAAATCAGCTCTCATCGAAAGTTTTTGGGCCTCAGAATGGCTTTAACATCTAAAAAAACATGTTAAAAATTATAATGAACAGTATGATCCCAAAAAGGCAATGAACTGGTGTGGGATATATAAAAATGCGTCCAAATAAGGGATATGAATGAAACCTTATTCAATAATTTTATTGGTCAAAATTTCGATTTGATGGACTTTTGCCTTGATTTATTGTAATAGTTTGTTCGTACAAACGCCAAAAAAATTTGATAAAAGCAAGAAAGGTTTTTATTTAGATTTTGGTTGGAAAAAACACAGGGCTGCTGGTGCCTTTTTCTCGGCAATCCGTGCAAACTATTTGTTTCTGATTGCAGATAGTAGTCCTAAATGCTTTGCACACAATTGGAAAGGGACGTAAGAAAATTTTGAGTCCTCGATGAGTTTTTATTAGTGTGCATTTTCCTGGCCTGATTGAAGTTGCGATTTATCTCAAGATCGCAGTTTGTTTCATTAAACGTTGCTCTCATTGAAAATTATCTTCCTCAAGTGCCCAAAACCCTCAAAAAAGACGCTATTGATAATTACTAAGGATTACGGGCCCAAAATAGCATTGAATTGGCTCGAGAGATGAAAAATGGCGTTCCTAATAAAAATGTTTTTTGCTTACATCTCATTTTCTGGCGTTTTATTGCATTTTGGCATTATGGCGTTTTATGTACGATGAAATCATTACTATATACCAGGGAAAAAGTTCTATCCCAAACAACGATTTCTTGATATTCAGAAAGAAAGACGAAAAATCAGTCATACGAGTTTTGCTCATCTGGAAACCTCCTATGACTGAGTTTTGTTCTTTTTTCTGGTTGTCGGGATTTTGTTCTGATAGAACTTTTTCCCTGATTGATAGAACCTTTTCCCTGATTTTTGCTGGAAATTTATTCATAACACATCTGAGGCCTCAGGTGCATCTTAAATAGGCTGGTTTTTGGATTGAATGAGGTTGCATTTTTTCTCAAGCTCGCTGTTTATTTCATCAAATATCTACTCCCATTTACAGAACGCTACGGGCCAAAAAGGCATTAAATTTGTCTGACAGATGAAAATGGCGTCCAGATCACAAAATTCTTATGACCAGATTTTTTTTTCTAGTTGTCGGAATTTGGATTTAATAGACATTGTTCCCTAAATTTTAGTAATGATTTGTTCAAAAAAAACGCCATAAATTATGGTATAAGCAAGGAAAATTTTTATTTTGATCTTGGTTGGAAAAAAGATAGAGTTTTGAGGCCAATTTTTTTGTTCTTAGGGGAAATGCTGTTGGTGCTTTTTTCTCGGCCATTCAAGGAAAAATAGTGTTTTCTGATTACTAATAGTGGTCCTAAAAGCTTTGTACACTTTTTAAAACGGATGCAAAAATAAATCTGAGCCGTCAGATGAGTTTTTATCAGTGTGCTTTTCTGACCTGAATGAGGTTGCCTCTTTTTCTCAAGATCGCTTTATTTCATCATATTTTGCTCTCATTGAAAATTCTTTTCCTCCGAGCTCCTAAAACCCTATATAACACGGTGTAGATATTTACTGACGATTATGGGCCCAAAAAGACAATGAACTGGTTTGAGAGACAAAAAATGGCGTCAAGATCAGCAAAATTCCGATGAGTTATTTTTTGTCAATTTCTTTACTTGTCGGGATTTTGATTTGATAGAACTTTTTCCCTCATGTATAGTAATGGTTTGTTCGTACAAACGCCATAAAAAGTTATATAAACAAAGCTCTGATTTGGATCTTGTTTGAAAAAAAAATAGAAATTTGTATCCAGTTTCTTTGTTCTTCCTAGAACGACTGTTGATAACTTATTCTCAGCTACATTTTCAGCTACATTCTCAGCTAATTATTCTCAGGTGAAACATATACTGGTTTCTGGTTGCTAAAAGCGGTCTCAAATGGTTAATACACATTTGGAAATGGGTGCATAACAAATCTGAGACAATAAAAATCTATTTAAAACGCTATAGAAAATTACTGAACTTTATGAGCCCAAAGAAGCAATAAACTGGTTTGGGAGATTAAAAAAATGGCGTCTAGATCAGCAAAAATCATATGACTGAGATTTTTTTCAATTTTTCTAGTTTTCGGAATTTTGATTTTGATTTCATAGACTTTTTTTTCCTAATTTAGAGTAATGGTTCTTTCGTACAAACGCCATAAAAACTGATATAAGCAAATATCATATTGATTTGGATCTTGGTTTGAAAAAATATAGAATTTTTTGTCCAATTTCTTTGTTCTCCGGGGAGTGGCTGTTGGTGTCGTTTTTCTCGGCCATCTGGGGCAGCAATTATTGGTTTCCGATTGCTGACAGGGATTCCAAATTCTTTGTACACACTTGGAAACGAATGTATGAAAAAACTGAGGCCTCAGGTCAGTTTTTATCAGTGTGCTTTTCTGGCTTGAATTATGTTGCTTTTTTCTTAAGATCGCTGTTTATTTCCTCTAAATCTGCTCTCATTGAAAGTTTTTGGGCCTCAGAAAGGCTTAAACATCTAAAAAAACAGGCTAAAAAATATCATGAACAGTATGATCCCAAAAAGGCAATGAACTGGTTTGGGATATATAAAATTGCGTCCAAAAAAGGGATATGAATGAAACCTTATTCAATAATTTTATTGGTCAAAATTTCGATTTGATGGACTTTTGCCTTGATTTATTGTAATAGTTTGTTCGTACAAACGCCAAAAAAATTTGATATAAGCAAGAAAAATTTTTATTTAGATTTTGGTTGGAAAAAACACAGGGCTGCTGGTGCCTTTTTCTCGGCAATCCGTGCAAACTATTTGTTTCTGATTGCTGATAGTAGTCCCAAATGCTTTGCATACAATTGGAAAGGGATGTAAGAAAATTTTGAGTCCTCAGATGAGTTTTTATTAGTGTGCATCTTCCTGGCCTGATTGAAGTTGCGATTTATCTCAAGATCGCAGTTTATTTCATTAAACTTTGCTCTCATTGAAAATTATCTTCCTCAAGTGCCCAAAACCCTCATAAAAAACGCTATTGATAAATACTAAGGATTACGGGCCCAAAATAGCATTGAATTGGCTCGAGAGATGAAAAATGGCGTTCCTATTAAAAATGTTTTTTGCTTACATTTTTATTGACACATTTTTACATTTTTACACATTGCTTACGTTTTTATACACGTTTTATTGCATTTTGGCATTATGGCGTTTTATGTACGATGAAATCATTACTATATACCAGGGAAAAAGATCTATCCCAAACAACAATTTCTTGATATTCAGAAAGAGAGACCAAAAATCAGTCATACGAAATTTGCTCATCTGGAGACCTCCTATGACTGAATTTTGTTCTTTGTTCTGGTTGTCGGGATTTTGTTTTGATAGAACTTTTTCCCTGATTGATAGAACCTTTTCCCTGATTTTTCCTGGAAATTTCATAACACATCTGAGGCCTCAGGTGCATCTTTATTACGCTGATTTTTGGATTGAATGAGGTTGCATTTTTTCTCAAGTTCGCCGTTTATTTCATCAAAAATCTACTCCCTTTTACAGAACACTATGGGCCAAAAAGGCATTACATTTTTCTGACAGATGAAAATGGCGTCCAGATCACAAAATTCTTATGACTAGATTTTTTTTTCTTTTTTCTAGTTGTAGGGATTTGGATTTAATAGACAATGTTCCCTAAATTTTAGTAATGATTTGTTCAAAAAAAACGCCATAAATTATGGTATAAGCAAGGAAAATTTTTATTTTGATCTTGGTTGGAAAAAACATAGAGTTTTGAGGCCAATTTTTTTGTTCTTAAGGCAAAGGCTGTTGGTGCTTTTTTCTCAGCCATTCAAGGAAAAATAGTGTTTTCTGATTACTAATAGTGGTCCTAAAAGCTTTGTACACTTTTTAAAGCGGATGCAAAAATAAATCTGAGCCGTCAGATGAGTTTTTATCAGTGTGCTTTTCTGACCTGAATGAGGTTGCCTCTTTTTCTCAAAATCGCTTTATTTCATCATATTTTGCTCTCGTCAAAAATTGTTTTCCTCCGAGTTTCCAAAACCCTATATAACACGTTTTAGATATTTACTGACGATTATGGGCCCAAAAAGACAATGAACTGGTTTGAGAGACGAAAAATGGCGTCAAGATAAGCAAAATTCCGATGAGTTATTTTTTGTCAATTTTTTTACTTGTCCGGATTTTGATTTGATAGAACTTTTCCCCTCATGTATAGTAATGGTTTGTTCGTACAAACGCCATAAAAAGTTATTTAAACAATGAAAGCTCTGATTTGGATCTTGTTTGAAAAAAAATAGAAATTTGTATCCAGTTTCTTTGTTCTTCCTAGAACGACTGTTGATAACTTTTTCTCAGCTATTTGGTGAAACAAATACTGGTTTCTGGTTGCTAAAAGCGCTCTCAAATGGTTAATACACATTTGGAAATGGGTGCATAACAAATCTGAGACCTCAGATGCGTTTTTATCAGGTTGCTCATTTGGGTTGAATGAGGTTGTTTTTTTCTCAAGTTCACTGTTTATTTTATCAAAATTCTGCTCTCATTGACATTTTCAGGCATTTGAGTGCCCTAAACCCCTATATAGCATGCTATAGTTTTTTACAGGACGTTATGGGTCCAAAAAAGCAATCAACTGGTTTGAGAGAAAAAAATAGCGTGCAGATGAGCAAAAAACTCCTATGACTGAAGTTTTTTTTCTGCTCCTCTAGTATGAAATGCCTTGTATACATTTGGAAACAGATGAAAAAAAAATCTGAGGACTCAGACGAGTTTTTATCAGAGTGGTTTTCTGGTCTGAATGAGGTTGCCTTTTTTTTCAAGATCGCTGTTTATTTCATCTAATTAAACTCTCATTGAAAACATAAGGTCGTCACTGAAAGCACTATATTAATCGCTAAAGTTACTTACTGAAGAGTAGGGGCCCAAAAAGCATTGAACTGGTTTGAGAGATAAAAATGGTGTCCGGAAAAGCAAAACTTCTGTGACTTAATGTTTTTCGAATATTATTAGTAGTCGGAATTTCGATTTCATAGACCTTTTCCCTGATTTATTGTAATAATTTGTAAGTACAAACGCCATAAAATATGATGTAAGCAAAAAAATAGTTATATCTGTGTTGGAAAAAACATAGAATTTTGGGTCCAGTTATTTTGTTCTTCCGGAAAGGTCCATTCGTGCCTTTTTCTCGGCTAACCGGGGAAAAACATTTTAAGTCTTAGGGCATTTGAGAGACTGAAAACACTATATACCAGGCTATAGATACTTACTGAAGACTAGCGGCCCAAGAAGGCATTGAACTGGTTTGAGAGATAAAAATGGTGTCCGAATTTGCAAATATTCTGGGACTGAATGTTTTTTCAAACTTTTTAGTAGTCGGAACTTCGATTTGATAAACGTTTTCCCTGAATTATAGCAATGGTTTGTTTGTAAAATGTGATGTAAGCCAACAAAATTTTTTTAGAATCATGGTTAGAATACAAATAGAATTTTGGGTCCAAGTTTTTTGTTCTTCCGGAAAGGTCTGTTGGTGCTTTTACTCGGCCATCAGGGAAAAAAATAAAAAAGTATATTGTTTTCTGATTGCTGATAGCAGTCCCAAATGCTCTGTACACATTTGGAAACAGATGAAAAAAATCTAAGGCCTCAGATGGCTTTTTATCAGTGTGCTCTTCTGGACTGAATGAGGTTGCCTTTACTTTCAAATTCGATGTTTATTCCATATAAATAAGCTCTCATTGAAAGCATAAGGTTTTCTGAGTGACTGAAAACACTATATAGCACCCTAAAGACATTTACTGAAGAGTAGGGGCCCAAAAAGTCATCGAACTGGTTTGAGAGATAAAAAATAGTGTCCGGAAAAGCAAAATTTCTGTCACTGAATGGTTCTTGAACATTTTTATAGTCGGAACCTTGATTTCATACACCTTTTTGATTTAGAGTAATGTTTCCTGATTTAGAGTAATGTTTCGTGCCTACAAACGCCATAAGACATGATGTAAGCAAAAAAAAATATTTTTATTTGGTTGGAAAAAACATAGAATTTTGGGTCCAATTTTTTTGTTCTTCCGGAAAGACCTGTTGGTGCCTTTTTCTCGGCTATCCGGTAAAAACTATTGATTTCTGATTGCTGATAGTAGTCCTAAACGCTCTGTACACATTTGAAAACGGATGCAAGAAAATCTGAGGCCTCAGATGGGTTTTATCAGTGAGCTTTTCTGGTCTGAATGAGATTGCCTTCATTTCTCAACATTGCAGTTTGTTTCATCTAATACGGCCCTCACTGGAATTTTTAAGGCCTCTGAGTGACCGAAAACTCCAAAAAACACGCTAAAAGTCATTGAACTGGTATGAGAGATTAAAAATGGTATCCAAATAAACAAAATTCCTATGGCTGAATGTTTTTTCAAACGTCAAACTTTTTAGCAACGGAATTTCAATTTAATAGTGCTTTTCCATATTTTATAGTAAGTTTTTGTTCGTAAAAACGCCAAAAAATATGATGCAAGCAGGAAAAACTGTTTATTTAGATATTGGTTGGAAAAACATAGAATTTTGGGTTCAGTTTGTTCGTTCTTCCGGGAAGGTCCATTCGTGCCTTTTTCTCGGCTATCCGGGAAAAATAATAATTTTTGATTGTTGATAGCGGTCCCAATTGCTTTGTACACAATTGGAAATGGATGCAAAAAATTTTTTAGGCCTCCGATTAGTTTTTTAGTGTTCTTATCTGGTCTGAATAAGATTGGTTTTTTTTCTCAAGTTCGCTGTTTATTTCATCTAATTAAGCTCTCATTGAAAGCATAAAGTCCACTGAGTGACTGAAAACACTATTCAACACGCTAAAGATACTTACTGAAGAGTAGGGCCCAAAAAGTCATTGAACTGGTTTGAGAGATAAAATTGGTGTCCAAATAAGCAAAATTTCTGTGACTGAATGTTTTTTGAATTTTTTCAGTAGTCGGAATTTCGATTTTATAGACTTTACCCCTGATTTATAGTAATGGTTTGTGCGTACAAACGCCATAAAATGTGATGTAAGCAAAAAAAAATATTTAGATCTTGGTTGGAAAAAACATAGAATTTTGGGTCCATTTATTTTTGTTCTTCCGGAAAGGTCTGTTGGTGCCTTTTCTCGGCTATCCGGGGAAAAATATTGGTTTCTGATTGCTGATAGTAGTCTTGGGGCCCCCGAAAAAGCATTGATCTGTATTGAGATTTAACGGTGTCCAAATAAGCAAAATTTTTGTGACCGAAGGTTTTTTCAAATTTTTACTATTGTAAAAAAAAAACTTGGTTTGAAAAAATATAGATTTTTGTGTCCAGTTAATTTGTTTCCCGGATAGTGTACACATTTGCTCTGTACACATTTGGAAACAGATGAAAAAAATCTAAGGCCTCAGATGGCTTTTTATCAGTGTGCTCTTCTGGACTGAATGAGGTTGCCTTTACTTTCAAATTCGATGTTTATTCCATATGGATGCAAAAAAATCTGAGGCCTCAGATGGGTTTTATCAGTGTGCTTTTCTGGTCTGAATGAGATTGCCTTCATTTCTCAACATTGCAGTTTGTTTCATCTAATACGGCCCTCACTGGAATTTTTAAGGCCTCTGAGTGACCGAAAACTCCAAAAAACACGCTAAAAGTCATTGAACTGGTATGAGAGATTAAAAATGGTATCCAAATAAACAAAATTCCTATGGCTGAATGTTTTTTCAAACGTCAAACTTTTTAGCAACGGAATTTCAATTTAATAGTGCTTTTCCATATTTTATAGTAAGTTTTTGTTCGTAAAAACGCCAAAAAATATGATGCAAGCAGGAAAAACTGTTTATTTAGATATTGGTTGGAAAAACATAGAATTTTGGGTTCAGTTTGTTCGTTCTTCCGGGAAGGTCCATTCGTGCCTTTTTCTCGGCTATCCGGGAAAAATAATAATTTTTGATTGTTGATAGCGGTCCCAATTGCTTTGTACACAATTGGAAATGGATGCAAAAAATTTTTTAGGCCTCCGATTAGTTTTTTAGTGTTCTTATCTGGTCTGAATAAGATTGGCTTTTTTTCTCAAGTTCGCTGTTTATTTCATCTAATTAAGCTCTCATTGAAAGCATAAAGTCCACTGAGTGACTGAAAACACTATACAACACGCTAAAGATACTTACTGAAGAGTAGGGCCCAAAAAGTCATTGAACTGGTTTGAGAGGTAAAATTGGTGTCCAAATAAGCAAAATTTCTGTGACTGAATGTTTTTTGAATTTTTTCAGTAGTCGGAATTTCGATTTTATAGACTTTACCCCTGATTTATAGTAATGGTTTGTGCGTACAAACGCCATAAAATGTGATGTAAGCAAAAAAAAGTATTTAGATCTTGGTTGGAAAAAACATAGAATTTTGGGTCCATTTATTTTTGTTCTTCCGGAAAGGTCTGTTGGTGCCTTTTCTCGGCTATCCGGGGAAAAATATTGGTTTCTGATTGCTGATAGTAGTCTTGGGGCCCCCGAAAAAGCATTGATCTGTATTGAGATTTAACGGTGTCCAAATAAGCAAAATTTTTGTGACCGAAGGTTTTTTCAAATTTTTACTATTGTAAAAAAAACTTGGTTTGAAAAAATATAGATTTTTGTGTCCAGTTAATTTGTTCTCCGGATAGTGGCTGTTGGTGACTTTTTTCTTGGCCATCTGGGGCAACAATCATTGGTTTCCAATTGCTGACAGTGATTCCAAATGCTTTGTACACACTTGGAAACGGATGTACGAAAAAACTGAGGCCTCAGGTCAGTTTTTATCTGTGTGCTTTTCTTGCCTGAATTATGTTGCCTTTTTTCTCAAGATCGCTGTTTATTCCCTCTAAATCTGCTCTCATTGAAAGTTTTTGGGCCTCAGAATGACTTAAACACCTATAAAACCTGCTAAAAATTTTTAATGAACAGTATTGGCCAAAAAGGCAATGAACTGGTTTGGAAGATATAACATGGCGTCCAAATAGGCAAATATCTCATGACTGAATCTTTTTTCAATAAATGGTCAGAATTTCGATTTGATAGACTTTTGCTTTGATTTATTGTAATAATTTGTTCTTACAAACGCCATAAAATGTGATATAAGCAAGAAAAAGTTTCTGATTGCCGATAGTAGTCCCAAATGCTTTGTACACATTTGGAAGCGGATGTAATAAAATTCTGAGTCCTCAGATGAGTTTTTATCAATCTGCATTTTTCTGGCCTAAATGAGGTTGCCTTTTATCTCAAGATTCCATTAAATTCTGCTCTCATTGAAAGTCTTCTTCCTCAAGTGCCCAAAACCCCTATAAAAGACGCTATTGATATTTACTAAGAATTATGGGCCCAAAATAGCATTGAATTGGCTTGAGAGATGAAAAATGGCGTTACTATTCAAAATGTTTTTTGCTTACTTCTCATTTTATGGCGTTTGTACGATGAAATCATTACTATATACCAGGGAAAAAGTTCTATCCCAAACAACGAATTCTTGATATTCAGAAAGAAAGACAAAAAAATCAGTCATACGAGTTTTTCTGATCTGGAAACCTCCTATGACTGAATTTTGTTCTTTTTTTCTGGTTGTCAGGATTTTGTTCCGATAGAACTTCTTCCCTGATTGTTAGAACATTTTCCCTGATTGTCTCTGGAAATTGATACATAACACATCTGAGGCCTAAGATGCGTCTTTATCAGGTTGCTTTTTGGATTGAATGGGGTTGCTTTTTTTTCTCAAGCACGATATTTATTTCACCAAAAATCTACTCCCCTTTACTGAATGCTATGGGCCAAAAAGGCAGTGGATTGTTTGACAGAAAATGGCTTCCAGATCACAAAATTCTTATGACATTTTTTTTCGTTTTTTCTAATTGTCGGGATTTCGATTTGATAGACATTGTTCCCTTAATTATAGTGATGATTCGTTCAAAAAAACGCCAAAACATGTGGTATAAGCAAGGAAAATTTTTATTTTGATCTTGAATGGAAAAAACATAGTTTTGAGTCCAATTTTTTGTTCTTACGGGAAGGGCTGATGGTGCCTTTTTCTCGGCCATTCGGCGAAAATAGTGGTTTCTGATTACTGATTGGTGGTCTGATTAGTGGTCCTAAAAACTTTGTACTGTTTTTAATACGGATGCAAAAAAAATCTGAGCCGTCAGATGAGTTTTTTTTCAGTGTGCTTTTCTGACATCAATGAGGTTGCCTCTTTTTCTCAAAATCGCTTTATTTCATCATATTTTGCTCTCGTCGAAAATTGTTTTCCTCCGAGTTTCCAAAACCCTATAAAACACGTTTTAGATGTTTACTGACGATTATGGGCCTAAAAAGCCAATGAATTGGTTTGAGAGACAAAAAATGTCGTCAAGATCAGCAAAATTCCTATGATTGATTTTCTTTCAAATTCGCTATTTGTCGGGATTTTTGTTTGATTGAACATTTTCCCTGATTTATAGTAATGGTTTGTTCGTACAAACGCCATAAAAACAATGAAAGCTCTGATTTGGATCTTGGTTGGAAAAGAAAAGAAATTGGTCTCCATTTTCTTTTTTGTTCATAGAGGGTCTGTTGATGCCTTTTATCGGCAATCTGGGGAGAAAATTTTAGCCTCTGATTGCTAATAGAAGTCCCAAATGCATTAAACACATTTGCAAATGGGTGCATAACAAATGCTTCAGATGCATTTTTATCAGGGAGCTCTTTCGGGTTGAATGAGGTTGTTTTTTTCTCAAGTTCACTGCTTATTTCATCAAAAATCTGCTCTCATTGACATTTTTCAGGCATGCTATAGTTATTTACTGAACGATATGGGTCCAAAAATGCAAACAACTGTTTTCAAAGATAAAAAAGCGTCCAGATGAGCAAAATTCCAATGACTGAATTTTTTTCAGTTCTTCTAGTAGTAAATAATTGCTTTGTATACATTCGGAAACAGATGAAAAAAATCTGAGGCCTCAGATGAGATTTTATCAGAGTAGTCTTCTGGTCTGAATGGGGTTGCCTTTTTTGTCAAGAACGATATTTATTTCACCAAAAATCTACTCCCCTTTACTGAATGCTATGGGCCAAAAAGGCAGTGGATTGTTTGACAGAAAATGGCTTCCAGATCACAAAATTCTTATGACATTTTTTTTCGTTTTTTCTAATTGTTGGGATTTGGATTTGATAGACATTGTTCCCTTAATTATAGTGATGAATCGTTCAAAAAAACGCCAAAAAAAATGGGTATAAGCAAGGAAAATTTTTATTTTGATCTTGAATGGAAAAAACATAGTTTTGAGTCCAATTTTTTGTTCTTACGGGAAGGGCTGATGGTGCCTTTTTCCCGGCCATTCGGCGAAAATAGTGGTTTCTGATTACTGATTGGTGGTCTGATTAGTGGTCCTAAAAACTTTGTACTGTTTTTAATACGGATGCATAAAAAATCTGAGCCGTCAGATGAGTTTTTTTCAGTGTGCTTTTCTGACATGAATTAGGTTGCCTTTTTTTCTCAAAATCGCTTTATTTCATCATATTTTGCTCTCGTCAAAAATTGTTTTCCTCCGAGTTTCCAAAACCCTATATAACACGTTTTAGATGTTTACTGACGATTATGGGCCTAAAAAGCCAATGAATTGGTTTGAGAGACAAAAAATGGCGTCAAGATCAGCAAAATTCCTATGATTGATTTTCTTTCAAATTCGCTATTTGTCGGGATTTTGATTTGATTGAACTTTTTCCCTGATTTATATTAATGGTTTGTTCGTACAAACGCCATAAAAACAATGAATGCTCTGATTTGGATCTTGGTTGGAAAAGAAAAGAAATTGGTCTCCAACTTCTTTTTTGTTCATAGAGGGTCTGTTGATGCCTTTTATCGGCAATCTTGGGAGAAAATGTTAGCCTCTGATTGCTAATAGAAGTCCCAAATGCATTAAACTCATTTGCAAATAAGTGCATAACAAATGCTTCAGATGCATTTTTATCAGGGAGCTCTTTTGGGTTGAATGAGGTTGTTTTTTTCTCAAGTTCACTGCTTATTTCATCAAAAATCTGCTCTCATTGACATTTTTCAGGCATGCTATAGTTAGTCACTGAACGCTATGGGTCCAAAAATGCAAACAACTGTTTTGAAAGATAAAAAAGCGTCCAGATGAGCAAAATTCCAATGACTGAATTTTTTTCAGTTCTTCTAGTAGTAAATAATTGCTTTGTATACATTCGAAAACAGATGAAAATAAATTGAGGCTTCAGATGAGTTTTTATCAGAGTGGTCTTCTGGTCTGAATGGGGTTGCCTTTTTTGTCAAGCACGATATTTATTTCACCAAAAATCTACTCCCCTTTACTGAATGCTATGGGCCAAAAAGGCAGTGGATTGTTTGACAGATGAAAATGGCTTCCAGATCACAAAATTCTTATGACTAGTTTTTTTTCGTTTTTCCTAGTTGTCGGGATTTGGATTTGATAATCATTGTTCCCTTAATTATAGTGATGATTCGTTCAAAAAAAACGCCAAAAAATGTGGTATAAGCAAGGAAAATTTTTATTTTGATCTTGAATGGAAAAAACATAGTTTTGAGTCCAATTTTTTGTTCTTACGGGAAGGGCTGATGGTGCCTTTTTCCCGGCCATTCGGCGAAAATAGTGGTTTCTGATTACTGATTGGTGATCTGATTAGTGGTCCTAAAAACTTTGTACTGTTTTTAATACGGATGCATAAAAAACCTGAGCCGTCAGATGAGTTTTTTTTCAGTGTGCTTTTCTGACATGAATGAGGTTGCCTCTTTTTCTCAAAATCGCTTTATTTCATAATATTTTGCTCTCGTCGAAAATTGTTTTCCTCCGAGTTTCCAAAACCCTATATAACACGTTTTAGATGTTTACTGACGATTATGGGCCTAAAAAGCCAATGAATTGGTTTGAGAGACAAAAAATGGCGTCAAGATCAGCAAAATTCCTATGATTGATTTTCTTTCAAATTCGCTTTTTGTTGGGATTTTGATTTGATTGAACTTTTTCCCTGATTTATAGTAATGGTTTGGTCGTACAAACGCCATAAAAACAATGAAAACTCTGATTTGGATCTTGGTTGGAAAAGAAAAGAAATTGGTCTCCAACTTCTTTTTTGTTCATAGAGGGTCTTTTGATGCCTTTTATCGGCAATCTGGGGAGAAATTTTTAGCTTTTGATTGCTAATAGAAGTCCCAAATGCATTAAACACATTTGCAAATGGGTGCATAACAAATGCTTTAGATGCATTTTTAATAGGGAGCTCTTTTGGGTTGAATGAGGTTGTTTTTTTCTCAATTTCACTGCTTATTTCATCAAAAATCTGCTCTCATTGACATTTTTCAGGCATGCTATAGTTATTTACTGAACGCTATGGGTCCAAAAATGCAAACAATTGTTTTGAAAGATAAAAAAGCGTCCAGATGAGCAAAATTCAAATGACTGAATTTTTTTCAGTTCTTCTAGTAGTAAATAATTGCTTTGTATACATTCGGAAACAGATGAAAAAATCTCAGGCCTCAGATGAGTTTTTATCAGAGTGGTTTTCTGGTCTGAATGAGGTTGCCTTTTTTCTCAAGATCGCTGTTTATTTTATCTAATTAAGCTCTCATTGAAAATGCTAGGGCATCTGAGTGACTGAACAAACTCAATACCAGGCTATACATACTGAAGAGTAGGGGCCCAAAAATGCATTGAACTGTTTAGAAAGATTAAAATGGTGTCAAGCAAATATTCTGTGACTGAATGTTTTTTCAAAATTTTTAGTAGTCGGAACTTCGATTAGATAAACTTTTTCCCTGATTTATAGTAATGGTTTGTTTGTACAAACGCAATTAAAGGTGATGTAAGCAAAAAAGTTATCAAAATCATGGTTAGAAAACAGATAGAATTTTGGGTTTTTTGTTCTTCCGGAAAGGTCTGTTGGTGCACTTACTCGGCTATCCAGGAAAAAAATTAAAAAATATATTGGTATCTGATTGCTGATAGTAGTCCCACATGCTCTGTACGCATATGGAAACAGATGCAAAGAAAATCTGAGGCCTCAGAAGGGTTTTTTTAGTGTGTTTTTCTGGTCTGAATGAGATTGCTTTATTTCTCAAAATTGCAGTTTGTTTCATCTAAGGAGGCTCTGATTGGTAGTTTTAGGGCCTCTAAGGGACTGAAAACACTATATAACATGCTAAAGATACACACTGAACAGTAGGCGCCCAAAAAGTCACTGAACTGGTTTGAGAGATAAAAATGGTGACCGGAAAAGCAAAACTTCTGTGACTGAAAGTTTTTTGAATATTTTAGTAGTCGGAACTTCAATTTCATAGACCTTTTCCCAGATTTATACTAATGGCTTGTTTGTACAAACGCCATAAAATGTGATGTCAGCAAAAAATTTATTAAGATCATGGTTAGAAAACACATAGAATTTTGGGTCCAAGTTTTTTGTTCTTCCGGAAAGGTCTGTTGGCGCATTTACTCGGCTATCCGGGAAAAAATAAAAAAAATTACTGGTTTCTGATTGCTGATAGTATTCCCAAATCCTCTGTACACATTTGGAAACAGATGCAAAGGAAATCTGAGGCCTCAGAAGGGTTTTTATTTGTGTGTTTTCTGGTCTGAATGAGATCGCTTAATTTCAGTTTATTTCATCTATTCAAGCTCTCATTGGTAGTTTTAAGGCCTCTGAGTGACTGAAAACTCTATAAATGCACGTTATAGACCTTTACTGAACGTTAGGGGCCCAAAAAAGCATCGAACTGTTCTGAAAGATTTAAAATGGTGTCCAAATAAACAAAATTCCTATGACTGAATGTTTTTTCGAACTTGAAATTTTAGTAGTCGGAATTTCAATTTGATAGAGTTTTCCCCTAATTTATAGTAATTTTTGTTCATAAAAACGCCATAGAATATGAAACAAGCAAGAAAAACTGTTTATTTAGGTCTTGGTTGGAAAAACATAGAATTTGGGGTTTTTTGTTTTTTTGTTCTTCCGGGAAAGTCCATTCGCGACTTTTTCTCGGCTATCCGGGAAAAATATTGTTTTCTGGTTGCTGATAGTGGTCCCAAATGCTTTGTACACATTTGGAAATGGATGCAAAAAACAATTTAGGCCCCAGATGAGTTTTTTTAGTGTGCTTTTCTGGTCTGAATGAGATTGCCTTTATTCCACAAATTCGCTGTTCATTTCATCTAATTAAGCTCTCATTGAAAGCATAATTTCGTCTCAGTGACTGAAAGCACTATACTACACGCTAAAGATACTTACTGAAGAGTGGGGGCCCAAAAAGCATTGAACTGCTTTGAGAGATAAAAATGGTGTCCAGAAAAGCAAAGTTTCGGTGACTGAATGTTTTTTGAATATTTTTGGTAGTCGGAACTTCGATTTCATAGACCTTTTCACTGTTTATTTCTTCTAATTAAGCTCTCATTGAAAGCATAAGGTCATCTCAGTGACTGAAAGCACTATAATAATTGCTAAAGATACTTACTGAAGAGTACGGGACCAAAAAGCATTGATCTGGTTTGAGAGATAAAAAATGGTGTCCGGAAATGCAAAATTTCTGTGACTGAATGTTTTTTGAATTCTTTACTAGTTGGAACTTCGATACCATAGATCTTTTCCCTGATTTATAGTAATGTTTTTTGCGTACAAACGCCATATAATATGATGTAGGCAAAAAAAATTACTTATATCTTGCTTGGAAAAAACATAGAATTTTGGGTCCAATTTTTTTGTTCCTCCGGAAAGATCTGTTGGTGCCCTTTTTCTCGGCTGTCCGTTAAAAAATATTAGTTACTGATTGCTTAGAGTAGTCCTAAATGCTCTGTACGCATTTGGAAATGGATGCACAAAAATCTGAGGCCTCAGATGGTTTTTATCAGTGTGCTTTTTTGGTCTGAATGAGATTGCATTTATTTCTAAAAATTGCAGTTTATTTCATCTAATAAAGCTCTCACTGGAAGGTTTAAGGCCTCTGAGTGACCGAAGACTCTATAAAGATACGCTATAGACCTTTACTGAACAAAAGGGGCCGAAAAAGGCATCGAATTGTTCTGAGAGATTAAAAATGGTGTCCAAATAAACAAAAGTCCTATGACTGAAAGTTTTTTCAAACTTGAAATTTTTAGTAGTCGGAATTTCAATTTGATAGAGCTTTCCCCTAATTTATAGTAATTTTTGTTCATAAAATCGCCATAAAATATGAAACAAGCAAGAAAAACTGTTTATTTAGATCTTTGTTGGAAAAAAAATAGAATTTGGGGTTTTTTTGTTTTTTTTGTTCTTCCGGGAAGGTTCATTCGTGCCTTTTTCTCGGCTATCCGTGAAAAATACTATTTTCTGATTGCTGATAGTGGTCCCAAATGTTTTGTATACAATTGGAGATGGATGCCAGAAAGTATTTAGGCCTCAGATGAGTTTTTTTAGTGTGCTTTTCTGGTCTGAATGAGATTGCCTTTATTTCTCATGTTCGCTGTTTATTTCATCTAATTAAGCTTTCATTGAAAGCATAAGGTCGTCTCAGTGATTGAAAGCACTCTATTAATCGGTGAAGATACTTACTGAAGAGTAGGGGCCCAAAAAGCATTGAACTGGTTTGAGAGATAAAAAATGGTGTCCGGAAATGCAAAATTTCTGTGACTGAATGTTTTTTGAAAATTTTTACTAGTCGGAACTTCGATATCATAGACCTTTTCCCTGATTTATAGTAATGTTTTGTGCGTACAAACGCCATAAAATATGATGTAAGCAAAACAAAATATTTATATCTTGGTTGGAAAAAACATAGAATTTTGGGTCCAGTTTTTTTGTTATTTCGGGAAGGTCCATTCGTGCCTTTTTCTCGGCTAATCGGGGAAAAATATTAATTTCTGATTGCTGGTAGTGGTCCCAAAAGCTATGTACACATTTGGAAACAGATGCAAAAAAATATATAGGCCTCAGATGAGTTTTTATCAGTGTGCTTTTCTGGTCTGAATGAGGTTGCCTTTATTTCTCAAATTCGCTGTTCATTTAATCTAATTGAGCTCTCATTGAAAGCATAAGGTCGTCTCAGTGAATGAAAGCACTATACTAAATGCTACAGATACTTACTCAAGAGTAGGGGCCCAAAAAGCATTGAACTGCTTTGAGAGATAAAAATGGTGTCCAGAAAAGCAAAATTTCGTTGACTGAATGTTTTTTGAATATTTTTAGTAGTCGGAACTTCGATTTCATAGACCTTTTCCCTGATTTATATAAATGTTTTGTGCGTACAAACACCATAAAAACGATGTAAGCAAAAAAAATTATTTAGATCTTTGTTAGAAATGACATAGAATTTTGGGTCCACTTTTTTGTTCTTCCGGAAAGGTCTGTTGGTGCCTTTTTCTCGGCTGTCCGGTGAAAATTATTGGTTTTTGATTGCTGATAGTAGTCCTAAGTGCTCTGTACGCATTTGGAAATGGATGCAAAAAAATCTGAGGCCTCAGATGTGTTTTATCAGTGTGCTTTTTTGGTCTGAATGAGATTGCCTTTATTTCTAAAAATTGCAGTTTATTTCACCTAATAAGGCTCTCACTGGAAGGTTTAAGGCCTCTCAGAGACCGAAGACTCTATAAGGACACCCTCTAGACCTTTACTGAACATTAGGGGCCCAAAAAGGCAGCGAACTGTTCTGAGAGAATAAAAATGGTGTCGAAATAAACAAAATTCCTATGACTGAATGTTTTTTCAAACTTGAAACTTTTAAGTAGTCGAAATTTCAATTTGATAGAGATTTCCCCTATTTTATAGTAAGTTTGTTCATAAAAACGCCATATAATATGAAACAAGCAAGAAAAACAGTTTATTTAGATCTTGGTTGGAAATACATAGAATTTGGGTTTTTTTGTTTTTTTTTGTTCTTCCAGGAAAGTCCATTCGTGCCTTTTTCTCGGCTATCCGGGAAAAATATTATTTTCTGATTGCTGATAGCGGTCGCAAATGCTTTTTACACATTTGGAAATGGATGCAAAAAGTTATTTAGGCCTCAGATGAGTTTTTTTAGTGTGCTTTTCTGGTCTGAATGAGATTGCCTTTATTTCACAAATTCGCCGTTCATTTCATCTAATTAAGCTCTCATTGAAAACATAAGGTCGTCTCAGTGACTGTTTTATCAGTGTGCTTTTTTGGTCTGAATGAGATTGCCTTTATTTCTAAAATTTGCAGTTTATTTCATCTAATAAGGCTCTCACTGGAAGGTTTAAGGCCTCTGACTGACCGAAGACTCTATAAAGACACGCTATAGACCTTTACTGGACATTAGGGGCCCAAAAAGGCAGCGAACTGTTCTGAGAGATAAAAAATGATGTCCAAATAAACAAAATTCCTATGACGGAACATTTTCTCAAACTTGAAACGTTTTAGTAGTCGGAATTTCAATTTGATAGAGCTTTCCCCTAATTTATAGTAATTTTTGTTCAAAAAATTGCCATAAAATATGAAACAAGCAAGAAAAACTGTTTATTTAGATCTTGGTTGGAAAAAAACAGAACTTGGTAATTTCTGGTTTTTTTGTTCTTCCGGGAAGGTCCATTCGTGCCTTTTTCTCGGCTATCAGGGAAAAATATTATTTTCTGATTGCTGATAGTGATCCCAAATGCTTTGTTCACATTTGGAAATGGATGCAAAAAACTATTTAGGCCTCAGATTGGTTTTTTTAGTGTGCTTTTCTGTTCTGAATGAGATTGCCTTTATTTCTCAAGTTCGCTGTTTATTTCATCTAATTAAGCTCTCATTGAAAGCATAAGGTCGTCTCAGTGACTGAAAGCAATATTTTAATTGCTAAAGTTACTTACTGAAGAGTAGGGGGCCAAAAAGCATTGAACTGGTTAGAGAGATAAAAAATGGTGTCCGGAAATGCAAAATTTCTGTGACTGAATGTTTTTTGAAAATTTTTACTAGTCGGAACTTTGGTTTCATAGACCTTTTCCTTGATTTATAGTAATGTTTTGTGAGTACAAACGCCATAAAATATGATGAAAGCAAAAAAAAATATTTATATCTTGGTTGGAAAAAACATAGATTTTTGGGTCCAGTTTTTTTGTTCTTCCGGGAAGTCCATTCGTGCCTTTTTCTTGGCTAACCGGGGAAAAATATTAATTTCTGATTGCTGATAGTGGCCCCAAATGCTTTGTACACATTTGGAAACGGATGCAAAAAAATTATTTAGGCCTCAGATTAGTTTTTATCTGTGTGCTTTTCTGGTCTGAATGAGGTTGCCTTTATTTCTCAAATTCGCTGTTCATTTCATCTAATTAAGCTCTCATTGAAAACATAAGGTCGTCTCAGTGACTGGAAGCACTATATCAATCGCTAAAGTTACTTACTGAAGAGTAGGGGCCCAAAAAGCATTGAACTGGTTTGAGAGATAAAAAAATGGTGTCCGGAAATGCAAAATTTCTGTGACCGAATGTTTTTTTGAAAATTTTTACTAGTCGGAACTTCGATTTCATAGACATTTTCCCTGATTTATAGTAATGTTTTGTGCGTTAAAACGCCATAAAATATGATGTAAGCATAAAAAATATTTATATCTTGGTTGGAAAAAACATAGAATTTTGGGTCCAGTTTTTTTGTTCTTCCGGGAAGGTCCATTCGTGCCTTTTTCTCGGCTAACCGGGAAAAAATTTTAATTTTTGATTGCTGATAGTGGTCCAAATGCTTTGTGCACATTTGGAAACGGATGCAAAAAAATTATTTAGGCCTCAGATTAGTTTTTATCAGTGTGCTTTTCTGGTCTGAATGAGGTTGCCTTTTTTTCTCAAATTCGCTGTTCATTTCATCTAATTAAGCTCTCATTGAAAACATAAGGTCGTCTCAGTGACTGAAAGCAATATATTAATCGCTAAAGTTACTTACTGAAGAGTAGGGCCCAAAAAGCATTGAACTGGTTTGAGAGATAAAAAATGGTGTCCGGCAATGCAAAAATTATGTTACTGAATGTTTTTTTGAAAATTTTTACAAGTCGGAACTTCGATTTCATAGACTTTTTCCTTGATTTATTTAAATGCTTTGTGCGTACAAACGCCATAAAAACGATGTAAGCAAAAAAAATTATTTAGACCTTGGTTAGAAAAAACATAGAATTTTGGTTTCCATTTTTTTGTTCTTCCGGAAAGGTCTGTTGGTGCCTTTTTCTCGGCTGTCCGGTAAAAAATATTGGTGTTGAATTGCTGATAGTAGTCCTAATTGCTCTGTACGCATTTGGAAATGGATGCAAAAAAATCTGAGGCCTCAGATGTGTTTTATCAGTGTGCTTTTTTGGTCTGAATGAGATTGCCTTTATTTCTAAAATTTGCAGTTTAATTCATCTAATAAGGCTCTCACTGGAAGTTTTACGGCCTCTGAGTGACTGAAGACTCTATAAAGACACACTATAGACCTTTACTGGACATTAGGGGCCCAAAAAGGCAGCGAACTGTTCTGAGAGATTAAAAATGATGTCCAAATAAACAAAATTCCTATGACGGAACATTTTTTCAAACTTGAAACGTTTTAGTAGTCGGAATTTCAAATTGATAGAGCTTTCTCCTAATTTATAGTAATTTTTGTTCAAAAAATTGCCATAAAATATGAAACAAGCAAGAAAAACTGTTTATTTAGATCTTGGTTGGAAAAAAAAACAGAATTTGGTGTTTACTGGTTTTTCGTTCTTCCGGGAAGGTCCAATCGTGACTTTTTCTCGGCTATTCGGAAAAAAATATTGTTTTCTGATTGCTGATAGTGGTCCCAAATGCTTTGTACACGTTTGGAAATGGATGCAAAAAATTATTTAGGCCTCAGATGAGTTTTTTAGTGTGCTTTTCTGGTCTGATGAGATTGCCTTTATTTCTCAAGTTCGCTGTTTATTTCATCTAATTAGGCTCTCACTGAAAGCATAAGGTCCTCTCAGTGCCTGAAAGCAATATATTGATCGCTAAAGTTACTTACTGAAGAGTAGGGGCTCGAAAAGCATTGAACTGGTTTGAGAGATAAAAGATGGTGTCCGGAAATGCAAAATTTCTGTGACTGAATGTTTTTTGAAGTTTTTTACTAGTCGGAACTTCAATTTCATAGACCTTTTCCCTGATTTATAGTACTGTTTTGTATGTACAAACTCCATAAAATATGATGTAACCAAAAAAAATGTTTATATCTTGGTTGGAAAAAAACATAAAAATTTGGGTCTTATTTTTTTGTTCCTCCGGAAAGGTCTGTTGGTGCCTTTTTCTCGACTCTCCGGTAAAAAAAAATATTGGTATCTGATTGCTGATAGTAGTCGTAAAAGCTCTAAATCCAAAAAATCATAGAACTAGTTTGAGAGATAAAATGGTGTCTAGAAAAACAAAGTTTCTGTGACTGATTGTTTTTTCAATATTTTTAGTAGTCGGAACTTCGATTTCAAAGACCTTTTCCCTGATTTATAGTATTGTTTTGTATGTACAAACTCCATAAAATATGATGTAAGCAAAAAAAATTGCTTATAACATAAGGAAAAAACATAGAATTTTGGGTCCAATTCTTTTGTTTTTCCGGAAAGGTCTGTATATGCCTTTTTCTCGGCTATCCGGTAAAAAATATTGATTTCTGATTGCTGATAGTAGTCCTAAATGCTCTGTACACATTTGGATACGGATGCAAAAAAATCTGAGGCCTCAGATGGGTTCTATCAGTGTGCTTTTCTGGTGTGAATAAGATTTCCTTTATTTCTTAAATTGGCATTTAATTCATCTAATAAAGCTCTCACTGCAATTTTTAAGGTCTCTGAGTGACTGAAAACCCTATAAAACGCGCCATAGACTTTTACTGAACATTAGGGGCCCAAAAAGGCATTGAACTGGTATGAGAGATTAAAAACGGAGTTCAAATAAACAAATTTCCTATGACTGAATGTTTTTTCAAACGTCAAACTTTTCAGTAGCCGTAATTTCAATATAATAGAGCTTATCCCTGTTTTATAGTAATTTTTTGTTTGTAAAAACGCCTTAAAATATGATACAATCAAGAAAAACTGTTTATTTAGATTTTGGTTGGAAAAAACATAGAATTTGGGTTTCAGTTTTTTTGTTCTTCAGGGAAGGTCTATTGGTGCCTTTTTCTCGGCAAACCGGGGAAAAATGTTAACTTCTGATTGCTGATAGTGGTCTCCAATGCTTTTGGAAATGGATGCAAAAAATTATTTAGGCCTCAGCTGAGTTTTTTTCACTGTGCTTTTTCTGGCCTGAAGGAGATTGCCTTTATTTCTCAAGTTCGCTGTTTATTTCATCTAATTAAGCTCTCATTGAAAGCATAAAGTCGCCTGAGTGACTGAAAACAATATAACACGATAAAGATAATTACTGAAGAGTAGGGGCCCAAAAAATCATTGAACTGGTTTGAGAGATAAAAATGGTGTCCGGAAAAGCAAAACTTCTGTGACTTAATGTTTTTCGAATATTATTAGTAGTCGGAATTTCGATTTCATAGACCTTTTCCCTGATTTATAGTAATGTTTTGTATGTACAAACTCCATAAAAAATGATATAAGCAAAAAAAATATTGTTTATATCTTGGTTGGAAAAAAAAACATAAAAATTTGGATCTTATTTTTTTGTTCCTCCGGAAAGGTCTGTTGGTGCCTTTTTCTCGACCCTCCGGTTTAAAAAAAACTGGTTTTGTGATTGCTGATAGTAGTCCTAGAAGCTCTAAACCCAAAAAATCATAGAACTGGTTTGAGAGATAAAAATGTTGTCTAGCAAAACAAAATTTCTGTGACTGAATGTTTTTTGAATATTTTGAGTAGTCGGAACTTCGATTTCGTAGACCTTTCCCCTGATTTATAGTAAGGTTTTGTATGTACAAACTCCATAAAATATGATGTAAGCAAAAAAAAATTACTTATATCTTGGTTGGAAAAAACATAGAATTTTGGGTCCAATATTTTTGTTCCTCCTGAAAGGTCTGTTGGTGCCTTTCACTCGGCTGTCCGGTAAAAATTATTGGTTTCTGATTGCTGATAGTAGTCCTAAATGCTCTATACGCATTTGGAAATGGATGCAAAAAAATCTGAGGCCTCAGATGTGTTTTATCAGTGTGCTTTTTTGGTCTGAATGAGATTGCTTTTATTTCTAAAAATTGCAGTTTATTTCATCTAAAAAGGCTCTCACTGTAAGGTTTAAGGCCTCTGAGTGACCGAAGACTCAATAAAGACACGCTTCAGACTTTTACTGAACATTAGGGGCCCAAAAAGGCATTGAACTGGTATGAGAGATAAAAAATGGTGTCCAAATAAACAAAATTTCTATGACTGAATGTTTTTTCAAACTTGAAACTTTAGTAGTCGGAATTTCAATTTGATAGAGCTCTCCTCTAACTTATAGTAATTTTTTGTTCATAAAAACGCCACAAAATATGAAACAACCAAGAGAAAATGTTTCATTAGATATTGGTTGGAAAAAAATTTAGGGTCGTTCTCATGTTCTTCCGGGAAGGTCTATTGGTGCCCTTTTCTCGGCTATCCGGGGAAAAATATTAATTTTTGATTGCTGATAGTGGTACCAAACCATTTGTACACAATTGGAAACGGATGCAAAAAAATTATCTGGGACTCAGATGAGCTTTTATCAGTGTTCTTTGATGGTCTGAATGAGGTTGCCTTTATTTCTCAAAATTGCAGTTTATTTCATCTAATAAGGCTCTCACTAGAATTTCTAAGGCCTCTGAGTAACTGGAGACTCTATAAAAACATTTATTGACTTTTACTGAACATTAGGGGCCCAAAAAACCATTGAACTGGTATGAGAGATTAAAAATGGTGTCTTAATAAACAAAATTTCCTATGACTGAAATCTTTTTCAAACGTCAAACTTTTTAGTAGTCGGAAATTCAATTTCATAGAGCTTATTTCTATTTTATAGTATTTTTCTGGGTCGTAAATTGCCATGAAATATGATACAAGCAAGAGAAACTGTTAATTTAGATCTTGATTGGAAAAACATGGAACTTGGGGTTCAGTTTTTTTTGTTCTTCCGGGAAGGTCTATTGCTGCATTTTTCTCGACTAACTGGGGAAAAATATTAATTTCTGATTGCTGATAGTGGTCCCAAATGCTTTGTACACATTTGAAAACGGATGCAAAAAAAACTATTTAGGCCTCAGATGAGTTTTAGGCCTCTGATTGCGATTGCCTTTATTTCTCAAGTTCGCTGTTTATTTCATCTAATTCAGCTCTCATTGAAAGCATAAGAATGCGTGAGTGACTGAAAACACTAAATAACACGCTAAAGATACTTACCGAAGAGTAGGGGCCCAAAGAGTCACTGAACTGGTTTGAGAGATAAAAATGATGTACAAGTAAGCAAAATTTCTGTGACTGAATGTCTTTTGAATTTTTTAGTAGTCGGAACTTTGATTTCATAGGCTTTATCCCTGATTTATAGTAGTGGTTTGTGCGTACAAACGCCATAAATTGTGTTCTAAGCATAAAAAATTATTTAGATCTTGGTTGGAAAAAACATAGAATTTTGGGTCCATTTTTTGTTCTTCCAGAAAGGTCTTTTGGTGCCTTTTCTCGGCTGCCCGGCAAAAAGTATTGGTTTCTGATTGCTGAAAGTAGTCCCAATTGCTCTGTAAGCATTTGGAAATGAATGCAAAAAAATCTGAGGCCTCGGATGTGTTTTATCAGTGTGCTTTTTTGGTCTGAATGAGATTGCCTTTGTTTATAAAAATTTCAGTTTATTTCAACTAATAAGACTCTCACTGGAAGATTTAAGGCCTCTGAGTGACCGAAGACTCAATAAATCACACTAGGTTTTTAGTGATCATCACGGGCCCAAAAAAGTATTCAACTGTTTTGAGAGTTAAAAACGGTGCCCAAATACACAAAAATTTTGTCAGAAGGCTTTTTCAAATTTTTACAAGTCGAAACTTC
The DNA here is from genome assembly GCF_964194025.1 of Convolutriloba macropyga. Classification (NCBI taxonomy): domain Eukaryota; kingdom Metazoa; phylum Xenacoelomorpha; order Acoela; family Convolutidae; genus Convolutriloba; species Convolutriloba macropyga. The sequence goes on along the minus strand of NC_134474.1, from coordinate 70,301,747 downwards.
GATTTGAAAGACCGAGACATTTTCCCTGATTTATAGTAATGGTTTGTGCGTACAAACGCCAAAAAAATTCATGTAAGCAGGAAAAACTTTTATTTATATCTTGGTTGGAAAAAACATAGAAATTTTGGTCCAATTTTTTTGTTCTTCCAGAAAGGTCTGTTGATGCCTTTTTCTCAGCTATCCCGGAGAAATATTGGTTTCTGATTGCTGATAGTGATCCCAAATGCTTTGTACACTTTTAGAAACGGATGCAAAAAAATTTGAGGCCTCAGATGAGTTTTTATCAGTGTGCTCTTCTGGCCTGAATGAGGTCGCCTTTTTTATCAATATCACTGTTTATTTCATTAAATTTTGCTCTCATTGAAAGTTTTTTTCCTCCGAATGTCTAAAACCCTATATAACACTCTGTAAATGTTTACTGAAGGTTATGAGCCCAAAAAGGCAAGGAACTGGTTTGTTATATGAAAAAGGGCGTCCAGATCAGCAAAAATCCTTTGATAAATTTTTTTTCAATATCTCCGGTTGTCGGGACATCGAATTGATAAAATTTTTTCCCTGATTTATAGTATTGATTTGTTCGTACAAACGCCATAAAAGGTGATATAAGCAAGGAAAATTTTGATTTGGATCTTGGTTTGGAAAAAGATAGAAATCTGTGTCCAATTTTCTTTTCTTCCTTCAGGGGCTGTTAATGCCTTATGCTCGGCAATCTGGTGAAGCAAACATTGGTTTCTGATTGATAATAGTGGTCCCAAATGCTATGAAAACATTGGAAATGGGTGCATAAATAATATGAGGCCTCAAATGCGATTTTATCAGAGTGTTCTTTTGGGTTGAAAGAGATTGCCCTTTTTCTCAACCTCGCTGTTTTTTTTTTCATAAACATTCTGCTCTCATTGAATGTTTTCAGGACTCTGAGTGCTTTAAAAACCTATACAACATGCGATAGTTACTTCCTGCACGCAATGGGCCTAAAACGGCAATTAACTGTTTTGAGAGAAAAAAATGGCGTCCAGATTAGCAAAATTCCTATGACTGAATTTCTTTTCACTATTTCTAGTTATCGGACTTTTGATTTAATAGACCTTTTCCTCAAATTTATTGTAATTTTTTGTTCGCACCATCTCCAAAAAAAATTGACATAAGCAAAGAAAATTTGATTTGAATTTTGGTTTGAAAGGACATAGAATTTTGGTTCTAGTTTTTTTGTTCTTCCGGGAGGGCTCTTGGTGTCCATCTGGGGTAACAGATATTTTTGGCTATCTGGGGTAACAAATATTGCTGATAGTGATCTCAGACACATAGTACATATTTGGAAACAGATGCAATGAAAATTTGAGACCTCAGATGATTTTTTATCAGTGTGCTCTTCTGGACTGAATGAGGTTGCCTTTAGTTCTCAAATTCGATGTTTTTTTCATTTATATATGCCTCATTGCAATTTTTAAAGCACCTGAGTGAGTGAAGCCCCTATATAACACGCTATAGACATTTACTGAACAATAGGGGCCCAAAAAAGCAAAGAATTGGTTTCAGAAAAAAAGAAATGACGTCACACGAACAACATAAAATGTGATATAAGCAAGGACAAATTTTATATAGATCTTTGTTGGAACAAACATAGAGTTTTGTCTTCAATTTATTGTTCTTCCTAGAGGCGCTGTTGATGCCTTCTTCTCGGCTATCTGGCTGCTGATTGGTGATATGTGTCCCAAATGTTTTATACACATTTGGAAAAGGAAGCATAAACAAGCTGAGGCCCCAGATGAGTTTTTATTAGTGTGGTTTTCTGGCTTGAATGAGGTTGCCTTTTCTCTTAAGTTCGCAGATTATTTCATCTAATTCTGCTCTCTCTGAAAATTTTCTGGCCTCCGAGCGCCTATAACACCTTATTAACATGCTAAAGAAATAACAGAACAAAATGGGCTCCGAGAAGCAGACAATTGCATTGAGACATAAAAAAAGGCCTCCAATCAAGCCAAATTCCTAAGATAGAAATTTTTTCAAATGTTTTAGTGGTCAGAACTTCGATTTGATAGACCTTTAACCCTGATTTATAGTAATGGCTTAATTTCCCAAACGCCATAAAATGTGATGTAAGCAAAACAATTTTTAGTAACGTCATGGTTAGAAAACACATAGAATTTTTGGTTCAATTTTTTTTGTTCTTCCGGGCTGTTGTTGCTTTTTTCTTGGCCATCTGAAAAACTTTGGTTCCTGATGCTGATAGTGGTCCCAAATGCATTGTACACATTTGGAAACGGATGCATAAAAAATCTGATTCCTCAGATATTGTCAGTGTATTGTTCTGGCCTAAATGAGGTTGCCTTTTTTTCTCAAGTTCGCTGTTTATTTCATCAAATTTTGCTCTCAAGGAACTGGCTTCAGAGATATGAAATGGCGTCCCAATAAGAAAAATTCCAATGACTGAAAATTTTTTCATATTTTTCGTGGTCGGGATTCCAATTTGATAGACATTTTTCCCTGATTCATAGTAATGGGCTGTTCGTACAAACGACATAAAATGTGATATTTGCAAGGACAAATTTTATATAGATCTTTGTTGGAATAAACTTAAAATTTTGTGTCCAATTTCTTTGTTCTTCCAGGAGGGGCTGTTGATGTCTTTTTTTCGGCCATCTGCGGAAAGTTTTATAGCCTACGATTGACTAAAACCCCTATATAACACGTTTTAGATAATTACTGAAGACTATGGGCCCAAAAAGGCAAGGAATTGCTTTGAGAGATGAAAAATTGCGTCCAGATTAACAAAGTTTCTATGATTTAATTTTCCACAAGCTTTTAGTGAACCAGACTTTGTTTTATTAGAACTTTTCCCTTGATATGCAAATATTTGGAGCTGTTGATGTCTTCTTCTCGGCCTTATGGGAAAACAAATATTGTTTTCTGATTGCTGATCGTGCTCCCAAATGCTTTGTACATATTTGGTGACGCAGGCATAAAAAATCTGAGTCAGCAGATGAGTTTTTATCAAGATGATTTTCTGGCCTGAAACAGTTGCCTTTTTTTCAACTTCGCTGTTTATTTCATCAAATTCTGCTGTCATTGAATGTTTTCCAGCATCCGAGTGCCTAAAACCCCTATATAACACGCTATAGACGTTTACTGAACATTATGGGCCCAAAATTGCAATGAATTGGTTTGGTAGATAAAGAATGGCGTCCCGATGAGCAAAAATCCTATGACTGACCTTTTTTTCAGTTATTTTAGTGGTCGGGATTTTGGATTTGATAGACTTTTTTCCCTGTATTATAGTAAAGGTTGGTTCTTACACACGCCGTAAACTTTGATATAAGCTTCGAAAACATTTATTTAGGTTTTGGTTGGAAAAAACATAGATTTTTGGATCCAGTTTTTTTCTTCCAGGAAGGGCTGTCGGTGCCTTTTTCCGGCCATCCGTGCAAACAAATATTGGTTTCTGATTTCTGATAGTGGTCCCAAATATTCTGTACACATTTTCAAACGGATGCATAAAAAATCTGATTCCTCAGATGAGTTTTGATTAAAGTGCTTTTTGGCCTGAATGAGGCTGCATTTCTTCTCAGATTCGCTGTTTTTCTCATCAGAACTCTACAATTTTTAGTAGTTATAAATGGCCTTAAAGTGCTTATGACCCCTATAAAACATGCTGTACTTATTTACTGAATAGTTTGAGACCAAAAAACACCGCATGGCTTTCAAAGATGAAAAATAGCATCCAGATAAAAAAAATGCGTGAATTGAGTTTTTTTCTAATATTTTAGTAGGCAGGATTTTGATTCGATAGATTTTTGCCTTGATTCAAAGTAATGGTATTTTCGCATAAACGCCATTAAGTGTGATATAAGGTAGAAATATGTGTACAGTGGACTGTGGCTAAGCTGGAGGTTAATAGATTGACTTCAATCCGGTCAGTTTCCAAATGGTGTTCCTTATTAAACATTGGGGCATTTCATAGAAAAAGATACAGGGAATTCCATATCAGTTGGTCGGCCATCCCTCTTCAATGACTATTATCAGAAAATCAATTTCAAGACGCTATTGTTAACACGTTTTACAATGCATGATATGAGTCGAATGGTTTTTCTTGTTCTCACAAAACCTGCCAGTTCAATCTCTGGCTTCATGGAAAGTTCATCGGAAAACTGGCTACGAGTAGTGTCTCTCCTTTGTGAAAAAGTGGTGTCTCTCCTTTGTCAAACAATTGCTTCTTTTTGAAGCAGTCTAAACTCATCAAGAAGTCAGCGCCTTGCATAAATTGTCTTCGAAGTATTGAAATCAAAATCGTTGGATTTGTCTGCGAAGGGTGTAACCAGCTGAGCTGCAAGAGATGTTTTTGTGGCAATAACTTTAGATGCTGCAACCCGCAATGATCTGGTCAAAACTTTCACTCTTTTCATGCTAAATTTTGATTTGTTTATGTGCTCTTAATAAGACTTACCCTCTGCATTCTGCTCTGATGATGTCGTTTCTACTTTCTTAAGCTTCCCATTAATATTTTCATTCTTTCTCAGCTTGAGCTCAAGAACTCAGATCAAATTTTTCTGAGCGAGAAATTATGTTTAACCAGGCTATCATTTCTCGGACAAGTTTTTAATTTCTCGATTGTTTTGCTTCACAGCATGCAAGTTTTTGTCTCTCTTGTGGCTTGAAACTCTTGTGCTATTTGTCGAAAGTATTTGAATTCCCGTATCGTGATGAGAAAAAGGGTCAGCGTTTTGTTTTACTTCATGCTGGTTTTAATTTCTCTCTTGAACCAAAAAGCTGTTTTTCTGAAATTTGTTTTTAATTTCTAATGAGTAGATGTTGTTTGAGGTATTTCACTGGCTGCTGTCCCATTTTGAGCAATCAGCGTAAAAGGAGTTAGGCTTCACAGCATCCTCTTTCTGTTGGGGATGAAATCGGCGTTACAGCATGCTGATTTTTGTCTTCTTTGAGCTGCTACGACTACTTATTGACTTTGAACACTATTTTGAGAAAAAATCATCGTTTTGTTTTACGGCATGCTGGTTTTTGTCTCTCTTGTGGCGTCAAAATAGTGTGCTCATTGTCAAAACTATTTGAGTTGGACTATTGTATTGAGAAAAGGAATCAGCGGTTTGCTTTACAGCGTGTTGTTTTAAATTTTTCTCTTGATCGCACAAGCGATCGTTCTCATATTTAGTTTAAATTTTTAGTGAATAGGTGATGTTTGAGGTATTTCACTGGCTGTTTCCCCATTTTTGCAATCAATGGATCAAGCGTTTTACTTCAAAGCAAGATTTTCTCTGTTGGAGTTGAAAATCCTCGTTTTGTTTTACAGCATGTCGATTTTTGTCTTCTTTGTGGTGTTTAGTTCTCGATCGCGACCGTTGTATTGAGAAAAAACAGCGTTTCGCTTTACATCCTTCCTATTTCTCTCTCTCTCTCTCTCTCTCTCTCTCTCTCTCTCTCTCTCTCTCCTTTTCTCTCTCTCTTGTGGCTTTAAAATGTTCTACTTTTTGTCAAAAGTATTTGATTTCGACCATCGTATTGACAAAAAGTCCGCCTTTTGCTTTACTGCATGTTGGTTTCAATTTCTCTCTTAAAACTACTGGGTGTAAACTAAATTTTCAATCAATAGATGTGTGAGGCATTTCAATTTTGGTTCCAAATTTTCTGCAATCAACCAAAAAACGTTTTGCGTCATGTCATGTCTTGCTTTTTTTACTGTTTGGATTGAAAACTAGAGTATAACTTGAGATTATGCTGATTCTGTCCTCTTCTCGTTTTTAAAAAATTTGTTTTACTGCTTGACAATTTTGCGTTTCAAAGAGCCTTTCACCTACTTTTGTTTGAATATTTTGGTTTTTAAGAAGGAAAGACCAGTGTCGCTTCAAAAAGTCGCTGACGTCCTTTTATTTGGAAAAGTTTCAGAAATGATGGTCCTCGTAATTTTGAAAGAAATGAACTCAGGTGAGGCGCAAAAACTGATACTGGCAACAATTTTACAGCCTCTTCTTTCTTTTGGGGATGAAAATCATTGTTCTGCTTTACAACATGCTGATTTTTTACTTTTTCGTGCTGCTACGATTATTTTTTGATTTGGATCATTGAATTGTGAAAAAAAATGTTTTATTTGCAGTCTGTCGGTTTTTGTCTCTTGCGTTAAAAAACTCTTGTGCTCTTTTTCGAAAGTATTTCAAGTCGACCTTGTTTCAAGAAAATGAGTCAGCTTTTTTTCTTTACAGCGTGTTGTTTTTAGTTTTTCTTTTGATCATACAAGCAATCCTTCTCATATTTGGTTTAAACCTTAAATGAAAAGACATTGTTTGAGGTGTTAGACTGGCTTGTTTCCTATTTTGAGCAACCAGTGGAAAAGGAGTTAAGCTTCAAAGCATCTTCTTTCTGTTGGGGATAAAATCGGCGTTTTGCTTTATAGCATGCTGATTTTTTACTTCTTTGAGCTCCTACAATTTGTTTTTCATTTTGACTACTGTATTGAAAAAAATTAGCGTTTTGCTTTACAACATGCAATTTTTTTCTTTTTTGCGGTGCCAAATAAATGTTCTCTTTGTCGAATGTACTTGAGTTGGACCAACGTATTAAGAAAAATAAAGAGTTCTGCTTTACAGTATACTGCTTTGATTTTCTCTCTTGAAGCTTCAAGCTGTGCTTATGATATTTAATTTTAATAGAAAATGTTGTTTGAGTTATTTCACTGGCTATTTCCCCATTTTGAGCAATCAGCGGAAATGGAGTAAAGCTTCACAGCATCTTCTTCCTGTTTGGGAAGAAAATTTGCATTTTGCTTTACCGCACGCTTATTTTTGTTTTCTTTGCGCTGCTATTATTAGTTTTTGGTTTTGACCAATATATTGAGAAAAAACAATCGTTTTGCTTCACAGGCTGTCTGTTTTTGCCTCTTGCGTATTCAAACTCTCGTGTTCTTCTTCAAAAGTATTTTAGTTTGACCATTGTATTGAGAAAAAATCCGTCTTTTGCTTCAGAACATGCTGATTTCAATTTCTCTCCTGAACTTACAGGTTGTCCTTCACGTGTTTAAAATGAATTTTTAATCAAAAGATGTGTGAGGAATCTCAATGACTGGTTCTCCTTTTTCTACAGTCAACGGCAAAACATCTTGTTTTTTTAATTTTGAATTAAAAGTGGAGTTTAATTTTACAACATGCTGATTTTGTCCTCTTCTCGTTTTTAAAAATTTTGTTTTACTGCATGACAGTTTTGTGTTTGAAAGAGCTTTTCTGCTTGTTCTTTTTCAGTATTCCTGGTTTAAAAAAGGAATGACCGTTGTCGCTTCAAAAATTGCTTAACGTCATCTTGAGTAGAAAAAGTTTCAGAAATGGCGGTCCATGTAATTTTGAATTAAATGGATTTAAACGAGGCGCAAAATTCTGATGCTGGCAATAATTGATACAATAAATACTTCCTTTACTCCTCTGGCTGGTTCCCAATTTCGAGCAAACAAAAGAAAAGGTGTTTGGCTTCACAGCATCTTTTTTCTGTTGGGAATGAAAATTGTTGTTGTGTTTTACAAATTGGTGATTTTTTTCTTCTTCGCGCTGGTACGATTAGTTTTATGATTTCGATCATTGTATTGTGAAAAAAATTGTTTTGGTTTACAGCCTGTCTGTCGGTTTTTGTCTCTTCTGTTTTCAAACTCTTGTGCCATTTTTCAAAAGTGTTTGAATTCGAACATTGCTTTAAAAAACGAGTCAGTTTCTTTCTTTACAGCATGCTGATTTTCTCTTCTAGGAGCCGGTACAATTAGTTTTTTGATTTTGAACACAGTATTGAGAAAAACCATCGTTTTGCTTTACAGCATGCAGGTTTTTGTCTCTTTTGTGGCGTTAAAGTTTTGTGCTCTTTGTCAAAAATTGTTTGAGTTCGACCATCGAATTGTGAAAAAGAGACCGCGTTTTGCTTTACAGTATGCTTGTTTCAATTTCCCTCTTGAACCTACAAGCTGTCCTTCCCATATTTGATTTCAATTTTTAATGAATAGATGTTGTTTAAGGTATCTCGCTGGCTGGTTCACCCTTTTGAGCAATTAACGGAAAAAGAGTTTGGCTTCACCGCATCTTCTTTCTGTTGGGATGAACCGTTGGTTTTTGTCTCTTGCAGATTCTTACTATTGTGCTCTTTTTCAAAAAAATGGAATTCAACCATTGTACTGAGAAAATGAGTCTACAAATGCTGTTTTTAATTTCTCTCTTGATTGCACAAACAAACCTTCTCATATTTGGTTTAAATTTTAGTGAAGAAATATTGTTTGAAGCATTTCACTGGCTGGTTCCCCATTTTCTGCAATCAACGGCAAAGGCATTTTGCTTCAGAGCTGGCTTTTTTACTGTTGGGAATGGAAGTTGGGGTTTTGTTTTACAACATGCTGCTCTCTCTCTCTCTCTCTCTCTCTCTCTCTCTCTCTCTCTCTCTCTTGGGGCTTCAAAACTCTTGTTCTTTTTGTCAAATATGTTTGATTTTGGACATCATATCGGAGAAAAGTCAGCGTTTTTGTTTTCCAACAAGCTGGTTTCAATAACTCTCTTGAAATTACAAGCTGTCCTTCTCATTTTTTTTGTTCGGGATGAAAATTGGAGTTTAACTTTACAGCATGCTGATTTTGTCCTCTTCTCGTTATTAAAGAGTTTGTTTTACTGCATGACAGTGCTAGTGTTTGAAAGAGCATTTCTCCTAATTCTGATTGACTTTTCCGGGTTTTAAGATGGAATCACCAGTGTCACTTTGAAAATTGCTCAACGTCCTTTTAAATGGAAAAAGTTTGAGAAATGGCGCTCTATAAAATTCTGAATTAAATGGACTTAGCTCCATCAACTGGCTCAAAATTCTCATCATGGGAAACTTGTATGACGATCCGTTTGCTTGAACTAATGACTAGGGAGAATTTGACTGCGATTGGATTTCCCCATCCGGCGATATTAGAGATGAAGGAGATCTTTAGGGCACGAGCTGGACAGCCTATGGCACCAAGAATTGTCTCTGTGTTGTTCTACTTGACCCCCAGTTCTAAGGAACTTTATCTACTCCAGCAAGTAATTAAAATACCTCTTTTGTCGCGTTCTTAGTTGATGAGCTCAAGAAGCTATAAAAGAAGTTATAACAGAAGCGATCGGTATTAGTTCGTTGGCCGGAACGAGAGAGCTCAAGAGGATTTTTGTAGCAGAAATAATATAAAGGTATGACCTCTTCTTTAATTGAGTGAGATTTTTTTCTTGGATAAATGACCAACCAAAGGCTGTGATCGATTTAAACGCAAACTTAGGGATTGAGGCCTACCCGTAGCTGAAGTCTCTCGACAACAGCCACAACTGTGTTAGTTTCTGTGCATCCTAATTGGGTTAACAAATTTTAACCCCAATTTGAAATTCCTTTGCATCTTAAACATCTGACAATCTGTCTTTTAAAGTTTCTTAGTACTGCTACAGGCATCACTTGACGGGGACCTTCTGATGACCTATCAAGTAAGTGGCGGTTCTGTGCGGCCTAGTTTGTACAGCAATGCTAACTTACTTGAAAACAATTTATTATATTATTATTGAAGACCTCTTTTGCTTTTCGTTTTCTTCAGGCAGTGTTTTTCAAGCCGTACTACGCTATCTTTAAAAATGGCGTTCGATGAGAGCAATGTTGTATGTTTGAAGAACATCTGAAGTCGTTGAGAGCAAAGGAGAAAAAACTTCAGTCAAGCAAGGAGGGGATGATTGTTTTCTGATACTGTTAAAACACATTATGGACAGGTATATTAGAATAATTTTCATAATATAGTGAGCCTCTGCTATTTTCATTGTTCTAATTCCAGGTATACCTAATGCCAAACACGCAAAGACGTCCGTTGAGGTCAATGAATTGCTGTTGATATGGGTAAATTGTGAGAGCTATTTTCTGGAGAAGGTGTCGATTTCATTCAAAAAAGGGAAGAAAAGATTCGAGAAAAGAGAAAGGGGAGATTTTAGGCAGACTAAGAGAGCTGTGGACATCGGTAACTACTGTTCATCATTGGAATTGAGCTTCAATGCTTTGATGAGGTATTATTAGTTTATCTTAAAACGCAGCTGATGTATTTATGGTCTCAATTTGTTGTTGATTAGGTTAAAATTGAGTTCCCATTGTCGCAACCATTGTTTACTGAGAAGTCATTTGCTTTCGTTTTTCTAGAAGTGCCCCCCCCCCCCGCCCCCAATAATTCTGATCGCCAAAAACCAGCCACCTCGGGAAAGCATTGACAAGCTTACCTCCTTGGAAGCTCAGAACTGTAACTATCCTAAGCTTGGTAATAATAATTGCTAATTTATATTTTTCAATCTAATTTGTTTAATGAGTAACCACCTCTTCGCCTTCCGCGCTCTTCCTCTGCGTGTACCTGTAGTGCAGACTGATGGAAAAGAAAAGAGGTTATGGCCAACGCTGAGCTCATGACTAATGCCAGGAACGCTTGCATTGTAGACGTTTCGGTTAAAGTTTTTGCATATGCGCTGTTGAACCCATCTTACTATTAGATGAAATCAACATATCCCTTGGTATGTTGTGTTAACTTTTTTAGAACATCGGCAATTTGGATCAAGAACCAAGCCATCATTCAATAGGAACTATTTTGTTCTCCTATTTGCGGGTTTTTAGGTTTTTTTGTCATATCACTAGTTTCTCCACCTCATGGTAAAGATATTTGTTTGTGGTTTTTCCAAGTGCTTGTGGTTGATCCAAAAGCTGCTCTATTGGTTTCAAGTGTGTTTGAGGCCGTTGACCTGGTTTTTCGGGTGTTTTATGTACTGCAATTGAAGTACCCTGAGGCGGCCTGCATTGTTTGGTCTGTCATCCAACGGTTTATAACTAAAGTTCGGAGCGGTATTGTTCCAGGCCAAAGTGACACGTGTGCGACATCGTTGAAGCCAGTAGAGTCGAACAAGGAAAACTAATGTAAAAGTAACAGGAAGCTTAACTTAAAAAAAAATAGCAGTTCTTGCTTAAAGTGATGATTGATATTCGTTTGTTTGTTTATATCCTCTTTTTATATTCCATTCAAGGTTTCGTGTTAATATTACATAGAAGAGGGCTAAAATTTTGACAATTTTCTCCCATCTGGAATTGTTATTATCATCTTCCTCAGATTTGAAATGGTAAATTCCTCAAAAGTTCAGCATGTCCAAGACTATTCCGAAGTTACAAGTACTGACTGGTTTTTTGGACAAGTATGTTGACAGTCGAAGAATGTTGACAGAAGAAGTCAAAGGGAAGATCAACGAGTGCATTGTTCAACAAAATTCACACGCTAGAGATATATGACAAAATGTATCAGGTTTCTCGTAGTTTTGTTTCTTTTGAAAAAGATCAGTGATTTTTTGAGCAATCAAGCAGAAGATAGTGTGGTTATAAGGTTGTTGCAAAAAAATTTTGAAACGAGCGAAACCACTCCTGTTTTCCACGGTGTTTTAGCATCTTGTCCTGAGGAAATAGACTTCGGCCTAATTTTCTCAGTTGTTAACGTAGATAAAAAATATATATTCACTTCAAGGTCAGCTTAAATTTGTGAAAAATTCATCTAATTCAAATTGCAAAAACATGCAGCTGAGGTGAAAACGGGGGTTTGTGTTCTTGAGTGTTTCCTAAACAATTATAACGAGCGATGAAATAGCAAGGTAACATATCACTTTTTTGGTGAAAGAAACATGTATTGCTTATGCGGACATGTCAGTCACCACGTCTCTAGGTGGGTAAATTTGGACAACGCTATAGTTATGATTAGTAAAACTAGGAGCAAACACTAAGAAACCGCTTCAAAAAAGCCGTACGTGATCAAAAAATTTTATTCGCTTGTCAGAATTTTTTCACACCTACTTTTTCCGCTCTCTCTCTCTCTCTCTCTCTCTCTCTCTCTCTCTCTCTCTCTCTCTCTCTCTCTCTCTCTCTCTCTCTCAAAAACACGGCATGATAACAAAATCACTCTATCTTTTTTTCTTCAATTTCTTTACTCGTTTCTCCTAAATTCTTAGTTTTCAGGTGAAATATTCACTTTTACATCCAGTTTTAAATACACTCAAAAAACTTTTGCTAAAAAAGATAACGGTAAGAATTCCGGAAACAATTCGAAGATGTCTTTGCCAAGAAGCAGCCTGTCGAAGAACCAGTTGTTGATGGCAATGATCATCAAGGAAACAACGGATTCTCTTAAATGAAAATTTAGTTAAAAAGTAATTGCAATAAAAAAGAATAAAACTAAATTAATATATCAATTTGTAGAAGTACAATTACAAAAGGAAGCAGTATTTCAAGCAATCAAAACAACATCATTGCTCACACAAATTTGGACAACACAAAATTAGCACAACAGCATCTCTAAAATTCGATTAAAATGAAAAACTACGAAATGTAACTTTAAACAATTTTCCGAATTTTGTCATAATTCCAAGATAAAATTGCTTGGTTGCAAAGAACCTGTAAATAATTTCTAATAGGAACTGCCCACAAGCAATAAGCGAAAACTTCATTACAACTAAAAGCAGTAAAGTACAATAATGGAATAATGGGCCAAAAAAGGCTTAAAAAGCCCCCAGAAGAGAACTAGTTGAAAGCCCTTCAAACCATTAGCGTAAAACTCCCTTTAAATAACAAAATCCTTCGAAACGCCATCATAACAATAACGCCACCTGAAAATTATATTTTAAGTCCAAAAAACATTTCAGACCAGATAGAAGTTTTAAAAGCAAAAAAACAGCTTGAAAATCCGCACGCTTAGCGAAAGTTTTTTCACACCTACTTTTCTCGCTCTGCTTCAATAGAAGGCACGAGCAAAAGAACCATTCTATCCTATCTACGTTCTTCTAAATTATTCACTGAAACAACTTTTTCGAACTTTTTTACTCCCTTAATTTCCTTTTTTCTTGCTCTCTCACTTATCAAAAAAAACATAAAACCATAAAGCATCTTCGAGTCTTAAAAAGACGCTCCACCATAACTATTGTAAAAAACACAATGCCCCATTACAGCTCAAATTCATTAAATTGCAAAAAAATTTTATTGAACGAACGTTTGCCCAGCCAATAAAAACTAAACCTAAACATGGCGCCAAAACTATACGTTGCGTTGGGCTATCTACATATTCTCTGTCAGAATCTTTAAGGCGATCCATGTTAGGGAATTTGTTGAGTTGAAATATGTCATATTTCGCGCAGAAACAAAAAACAACTACAAACTTAGGATCGTTGGACCCCCACCCCCCTAAGGGACGCATATTATTGGCACTCCCCAGCAGGACGTGCCTTATTTTTACATATTGATTTACAATGTAATGATGCGTGCTCTGTAACTGGGGTTGGGGATGCTTAAAGTACCAGGGGGTACAAACGGGGAAAAACCTGAACTTACTGTAGGTCGGGTGGACTTGCGATGTAAAGCTGTCAGTGAAACTTCATCACTGGTTACCTGCTTATTAGAGTTAGGTTCCTTTAATAACCAACATCTAATAGTTTTAATTCTATATAGCTTTCAAGTAGGTACCATAGTCGGAAACAAAAGATAATACTGCAAGGTGCTTATAGCAAAAAAATATTCTGTCAAGACAAAACTAATCCAGAAGGATCAGATCTAGCATGGCAAAATTCATCTGGCAACATTCCTGCAAGATCTTGAAAGATTTACTTGGTTTCGACTTGAGCTTCATTGCAGAGGCTAGGGTTTATATAAAGCCTTTGAAATGAGTTTTTGAAAAAATTATCCGTTATTTTGTCATTACTTCTCTTTGAATGTCTTATGATTTATACTTATGAATTTCAGATTACAGAAACTTTGAGGAGTTAGGCTGCTTCTTTTTTGTCCAAGTGAAGCATCAAAAATAATTGACGTAACTGAAGGAAATGACGTGACTCAAAAATAATTGACTTTGAGGTTTTTCGAACCGTTCTGGTGGTGTTTTCCCCCTTCTTTGTCATCTGGGCTGGGGACCAGCTACGATGGACTTCCGAACAAACAACTATAGGTGATTTTAAACAGAGCACTAGGTTTAAAAAAACAGGCTCAAGCTCTATTTTTGCACGCTATCCTGACCATCCCGTCTCATCCTGCCGATCCCCCCACCTTGCCCAAACCGCGACATCCTGACAAAATTTTTCAGTTCTTTGAGGTCCTTTAAATTTTTAGCTGCTCATAAAACGCTTTCCTTGCAAGATAGCAAAATATCTTGCACGACAGCAAAGTTTTCCAAAAAGGCTTTCATATGCTCATCTCGGAAGATCCTACAAGATGTCCTATAAGATAGGTGTGTAGAAGCAGGATCTTACAAGATAAGAGTTTTTTGCAAGATTCTTACAAAATATTTCAAGATAAGCGCGCAAGCTCAACAAGAGTATTTTCTGATATTTTGTTTTGAGGTTTCAAATGGCTTTCTCGAAGTTTCCTTACTTTCTCGAGAAATTATAACGACAAGAGTATTCTTAATGATTTGTTATTGCGAACCTTGGATTTTGGAAGCAATAAAAATAAAATTGGGCATGACCTTTTCTCCAGCTACCTTCTCCTAACAGTTGCGGGAAAAAAAGAAAGGGAGACAGACAAAGAACAAGAAAATGAAGCCGGTAAGGAATTGATATTTTTCGCGAGGTTAATTAAGCTAGCCATTTTTTTCGCTTCAGAGCATTTTTTTAGAAAAAAAAATTATCAAAAAAAGCTTTTACTGCAAATCAGTGTTCATCATAAACATTTTCCTTCTAAATAATTAAACTTGGTTTATGTCAGCTGAAACTAACTTTTACCTCAATGTCTTATCAATATTTGACAAAGTCTCTAATCGTTAACTATTATGTATATGGCTGATGTTATACCACATATGAGCACAAATATAAATGCTAAAAAATAGCAACTCCCAAAATCAGAGTGATCAGGCCAGTGTTTGAATCAATCCTCTGCTTTGAATTATCAGAACCATTATCAAGCTGTTCGTACGATGAGGTTGGTGAGAGCTTTTCACTTCTCGATTGTTTAAACTTTGCGATCAGACAAAAAGCGGGAAGACCGAAAGACATGAAGCAGCTGAATACCCCAGCAAAATTCCCGACGTCTCTAAATCCATGTATATATGCAGAAGGAACAAGTACGCAAACCAATATTATCACTGTTTCGATATGTCTTCTAAGAGTCCACGTTCTTTCGCCTTCTTCGAAGTTCAGATTTTTTATTTTGCGATAGACGTTGTCACAGTAATATCTACACATATAAGTTCGTTCCACGAATGATGTCAGTACAGACACCATCATTGCAACTCTTGCTGAAATGTTTTCAAAAAGTTATTTTCAATTATATTTTCTTTTTTATTTTATTTTATATTTATATATATATATATATATATAACTTTTTTATATATAAAATTATATATATTTATATATATATATATATATATATATATATATATATATATATATATATAAATATCATAGAAAAGATACTTAGTGAGAAAAAAACATTAACCCAGACTTGAGTCTCAGAGCATTTGGGCGCTGAAGCAGCTATTGTCAAAAGTAAAACCCAATTCAGCTCAGAAACGTTGCATATCGAGTGTATTTAAAATTTTTTATGCGCACTTTATCCTTATTAAGATTAAAATGTTTTTGGACAGGTTAAGTTTATCTTGTATAATTTGAAAAACTAGTCGTGCACCAAAATGAAGTTTGAGCGGCATAATTTCATACTTATGTAGCTAATAAATTGTAATTACTATAGTATTAAATACGCTCTATATACTTAATTTGCTCGTTGGTTTTTACTGCAAAGCCCAGTTAGTTTAGTTGTTACGACCAGCTACGCAAATTAATTGTTACAAGTAACCTCGCGGAAGTTCGAATCGAAGATAAAATAAACTTTTTGGCAGGAATTAAGCTGAACATGTTATCTTCTAAGAGGAAAGTCTCACTTGGATTTCAAGACTATACAGTGTAAATTGGGATACAAACAGAGTACGAAGTTGCGGACAGGGTTCGTGCGACGTGTGACCTTAGGACATAGTTCTTACAAACTTTTGATTGCACCAGGGGGTCTGAAAAGAGCCAATTTTGTGTCTTCTCGTTTTGGATACCCCTGTACCGAAACCCAATTTAAATGATCCTTACATTATTGTTTTTATTCACATTAAAATCAATAAAAAATTTGTGGTCAAAATTCCGTTTCTCCGTTTTTTTAGTTACTAAAATAATCCGTTTTGAAGTTTTTGAAATCTTCAACATAATTTGAATTTTGAATGTACAAATAAGACAAAGAGGCTCGGTAATTTGCGTTTGCACAGGATGTTCCAACCCCGCGCATCCAAATTTTGATTTAACTGCCTTCCAAATGAGGAACAGGAAAAAAGCGTTAAAAAATCACATATCTTTCAACAAACAATTAAGTTAAATTGTGGTAGATTAGATAGCCGATGATAATTGCCACCAATGAGAGTACTTGACAACACACACACACACACACATACAAATAATAGCATACGCAAATCACGACCAAAACCCGATGACTATATTTAAAAAACAAACACTTAAAAACACAATGAAAAAGGAATCAAATAAAATCTGATCTAAAAAAATCAACCTGTATTTCATTAGATATTCATTGGAGATATAAGACCTCTCAATAATCCGACTCAGTCACAGCCGACAAAAAAGAGCAAAAAGGACAAAAATCAAAAATAAGTGTCTCATTTTGACAACAACCAAAATCAAATTGATTGACAAATCTCTTATCAACTCGACTCATTAAAAAGGCTGCTTTGTACGTCATAGGAAACAACTGAGACTTGCCGTTAACCATAACATGAAACGAAAAACTAGAACGCGGTGTAGCAACCGTTGAAACCATCAAGAACGCGGTGCAACAACCGTTGAAGCAAATGAAATTAACAAGAATGCAAATGAATTTAACAAGAAAATGAATTTAACAAGAACGTGGTGAATTTAACAAGCAGCAAACGAATTTAACAAGAACGCGGTGCAGTAACCGTTGAAACCATCAGCTATTCATGAAGAAAATCAAACAATGTTATTTTTGCACTTTTTCATTGTAAGTTGGGCCAACCCATTTGTGTGATAATCTGGAAATGAAACAAACAACACAGAATGGGCAGATATCCAACAATTACACTTCTCCTATGAAAAGGCGTAGTAACAAAGCCAAGAAACCATTAACTGAAAATAAAACTATTGTAATGTTTGAATCTAGGCACATTGGAAGAGAATGCGACCTGTCGTTACAGAGAGCAAGCTACAAAAGTGAAAGAAAAAAGATAAAAGTGACAAAGTTCAAAACCGACTTGTTTTTTTAAAAGAAATATTTTCAAAAATTCAAACAAACTACAGGCTTCCCACTTTAAAAAACAGATCAATTTGCAAACGCCCAGGAGATCAGTTTTGCTTGTTTTTTATAACAAATCATAGGACAACAAAAGAAAACAGCAAAACCGGACAGAACTCAAATTTTCACAGATAATTTATCGAAACCAGTGTTGAAGCCATTCTATCTAAGAAACATTAAAAATCATTAAAGAAATTATAATGACGAAAATGGTTGAATGATTTGCTTCGATATCTTTTGACTTTACTTGGGTCTTCTAGGTAAAGGGGGTCTTTGTGGAAGAAACTAAAAAAAAACAACCTTAAATACTGACCAGTATAGAAAACTAACGAAATTTTTAAATATAAACATTTCAAACTCTATAGACATATGTCATAACACAATCAACAGCAGAACAATTTTTCAGAGCAACAAAAACTTGGTGAGCTTGGTCAACAATAAGACTTTGTTACCTTGTGACGACAAAGAGAACGAAAAGGGGAAAAACAAAAAAAATTCTTTAAAATCTTATTGAAAGTCTTTTAAACTGTTAGCTGTAAACTGAAGTCAGAAATTAGATTCAACTAAATATTCGTGTAAATAATCACAATCCTTGATTGTAAATAATATACCGGACGACAACGAAAAGAACGACAATTAGGGGCAAAAACAAAAATCTAAAAAATAATTGGGAGAGCACGGATGCGCAGCCGCTAAAACTATAGGCTATTCACTGAAATCTTTAACAAACATTTTGTGCGTCTTCAATGTCAAAGTTCTTTTTTGCCAATTGGAGCTCTCTTTATTGTGATATATTGAAATGGGAACAAAAGACAACCCCAAAGGCAGGAAAATATGCAAAAACTTATTAAAAAATTATTTTCTGGAAAAGATTAAATGAAAGTCGTTACAACCGTTATTTCTAAACCCAAATCAATGATCAAGTTCTTTTAAAACTCTAGAGAAGCAAAAAACGCTTTTGATTGACAGGAATAGGGCGTACGAAATGAAAAGAACTACAATTACAGGCGAATTCAAAAATGCAATAACTTTGTGGGCGAACGGCTTTGCAGTCGTTAAAACTATCAGCTATTCACCGCAGTCATTAAAACAAATTTTTGCGTTTTAATTATATGCCGATTGGAGTTATCTTTAATTTGATGAGTCGAAAAGGGAATAAAGAAATACCTCAATTAAAGGAAATTGTGCAAAAATTTACAAAACTTTACGAAATTTTGTAGTAGGAAAGCCAATAAAAACCAATACATAAATATAGAAGCAGTATAAGAAATATTTTTCCCCTTGAAATAAGTGTTGCCCTGTATAAATTGAGACTACATCTGAACAGAAATAAAGTTTAAAGAAATGACAAATTTCAAAACTTCACTGTCATTCTTTTAAAAAATATATTTTCAAAGTCATAAGAGGCAATAGATAGCAACAGAAGACATTGTATAGACTCACTTGGAGCTCTTTTAGGACCCAACTGTACCCATAAATAATAAGACGTAGCCATAAGGCTGCAGAAAGAATGACAAAGGAATCCAAAACAAAAAAAATCATTCAAAGTCTAGGAAAATAAATTGTCAATGCCATAAAAGCTATTAGCTTTTCTCTGATTGCAAACCATTTTTATATGGCCTTATATTGGTTTCAATAGGGCATGTTATTGATTGGGCCATGATTGGAAATCGTTCTCCTCAGTAATCAACTTAGAAAAAATTAAAATTGCGAAAAAAATTTTAAAAAGACCGCGCCCTAAAAGAAACCGAATAAATATTGATATTAAGAATCCATGATGAGTCCAAACCAAGCCCTGATTTTTTCTCGCGTCCAAAAAAAAACAATTATTTTTTCCAAATGTTGGCAAAAGAGATCACTTAGCTAATCAAATATTTCAATAAACCACAAATAAATCATGCTTTTTGTTTAATTATTTAAGTTTTTTTTCGAAAAACCGGCAAACATTTAATTCCAGGAAACTCCTATAGAAAGCAAAAGAACTGCCACAAAACGTTCCCAAAGATTGTGGCAGCAGTTGTTAGGTCCCTACTTCCAAAAAACTTAAACGAAATAGGATACAAAAGCGTATTTGGAGCCGTTTTTGATTTAAAATAATCACACCAGCAAAAAAAACCAACAAACTCGGATAAAACGAATTGGCGAGTCTTCTTTATCTTTAAACGTAAAACCATTCAACTTGTTTTTAAGAGTATTAACAAAATTTAGCAAATTTTTCAAAAAAAATGGCCAAATCTTAAGGAAAATATGAATACGGAATTCACTCCACATTTCCCAAAACTTTAAACCTCGATAACTCCCTGTAAAAAAAACGAAAATCAAAAAATCTTTTCAATTCCATATTCTAAGCTGGACGGGCTTTCTAAAGATACCAGTCTCAACTCTCTACGATGAATATATCGATAGGCCAAAATTGACTGAACAAGGAAACCATTTGAGTACATAGTTCCTCCCTCCCCACTAAAGTGGGGGTCGGAACAAAAATGTCTTTTAGTACTGTTGTTTTCTGTCTATTGGAGATCTTTCGTGCCGTTGGATCGTTTCTGTTACTTTTTTGTTCGAATTGCTCTTCCATGTCTCTTTTCTAATCCACTTCCGAATTGAACTTTGTTTAAATGAACCGTTACTGCGTTTTAAGTTTCATTTTGATGCTAAGGAGAGTTTATGCGTACGGTAGTTTAGATTAATTGGGATATTACCGATTATTTTGAAAACTTTCATTAGATCGCTTTATGTCTTCAGCATGGTGTTTAAAAATTTATTTGACGATGCTTCGGCTATTTGGAATTCTGCTGAAAGCTTTTCTTTCAATAGGAAGATCTCTGGCAGTATCGTTTTTTGTTTTTTGGAGTTTTATTTTATCTGTTTCTTAATTCTATCAATAGAATACTATTGTAAATTTTGGACATCAAATAGCACTAAATTGTAAATATGTTATTTCAAGTGATCCGAAAAGTTTCATTCTGATTTGTAGTGGTATTCAGTTGATTTCAGTATGCTGATTTTCATCTATGAATACATGTTAATATACTGTAGTTATTGGTTTGATTCAGACAGTGGCCCTTGAAAAATGACATTTGAGCTGATAGTAGTTTTCTTTTTTCGGAATTTTTGTTGCGTTTAAAACTTCCTACGCCAATTAAATTGCTGTATCATCTTCATGTTGTATAGTATGTTAATTGTTTGCTGCGATTTCACTGACAACATTGACATAAAGAACGACTGCTGCTGGCCCTCAGATTATTCCATTTTAACCTGATGATTTAGTCAGATAGAATCTGAATAAGTAATACCGTTTTTCAACACACTTTTTTTCTATCACAAAGAAAATTGTTCGTAATAACACTAACAAATTCTGGTTGTTGATTTAAACGCTTGTGCTAGATCAAAAAAGCGTTCAACTTTTTTCTTGGTCCTTCAATACGATGGTTTATGTTTTCACTCAATAAAATTATTGTATCGAAGCAACTGAAATCTTGAATTGATTTTTATTTAAAAGATATTATTAGTGGAGTGATGTTTTGAATGCTTTGGTAGTAGTTGTTCAAAAGCCTTTGCTAGACTTGGAATGACTGAAATGGGTCGATAAATTTTGTTCCTAATGTTCCTCCTTTTAACTATACAGGTATAGTTTAGATGTTTTTCTAATTTTTAAGAAAATACGTTAGCTAATACGTTGATGGCAGAGTTTAAATTGGTTCACTTAGCCAGTTTACAGTCCCTCATTCCCCGTAAATTTATTTAGCTGAGTCCCGTTAATAGATGCTAAGTTTGATTACCAATAACATTATACATTTCTACATCGGTGACAAGTCAGATTTTCATGATTAACCTCAATATCTTTTTGAGTTCAGTATGAGATATGGTTTTCGTTTTTGACACAACACTTAATTTAGAAATCATACCAATGCATGCGACAACACTCTCTGGACTACAGTTGAGCAGAAAATCGTCTTTAACATTATTTCCGAATGTCAAATAGCCCAACACTCCAACCAGCATAAAAGCAGAGAAGGCAAATGCGTACAACCCACCAATCACATTGTACCACTTGCGAAGTTGTCGTTTCTCTCCGATTGAATCGTAGCAAATAATACTCATTTCATGAGCACCCAGACCCAGCACCAAAATGGGTACTGCGCCCAAAAAATCCCAAAGGTTGGTGTGGTTTTCAGGCATTTTATTGTTCTCCTGTAAAAAAAACAGCTGAAAAAACTATTAGAGCATGAAAAGAATCTCTTAGAGTAAAAAATAGTTTTTGTAACCCTAGACTATTTCCCGATTCATGAAATGACAGTCATTGACTGATTACTCAACTTTGTCACTTGTACCCGACTTTCGCTGGAACTGAAGTCACAGCTCTCGAGTTTTATTCCAAAATAACCGATATCCTCAACTTTGGCTGCATGTGTAAATTTTGCTCGTCAGTTTAGCTCAAAAAAGACATCATACTTTACTGCATGTCCTTGACGCTTAATAGTTAATAATTGTCTGTATGCGTTGTTTTGCATATAATATAAATGACGTTTGCTTATTATTTCAGCCTTGCATATTGCGGAAAGCAAAAGCCGCAAAAAATCATCAAAAGTTTAAACTAATTCACAATTAAGGGACGATGGGAAATGTAGTAAAAGCTGGATTACAAATTCCACATTCTGCTATCCACCCTTTCTTTCTAAATTATGACTCAGTCATAACTTTTTTATAGCCTCTACATTGTTTTAGAAATGGCAAAAAAAATTACGCTAGGCTAGCTATTTGCCAGGAAATGAGTACAATTTTACAGTGCAGAAAAAAAACTTGCAGCAATTTTCTAAAGCTCTTGATACCTAGATTCTGACAGAATCAGTTTAATTTTTTTCGGTAGCTATTGTTTGCAATTTTTTTCCCAATAGTTCAAATTTTGAAATTAAAATCAGAAGCATAACAGCAAATCCACAAAAAATAGGTTCACTTTAACAGAAAAACTGAATTGCATTAAAAGATTGTCAAGAAAAGACGTTCCACTTAATTTCAAAATAAAAAAATCTGTGGGATATCAAAGATAAATTTTATCAAAGATGGGCAGTTTATTTTTGAAAATTTTAACTGGCTCCACATCAAAATTGATAATTCAAAGAAAATAAAAACAAGAGATACGGAAAAACACAAAAGAAACGCTTACGTTTTGTAAAAAAAAACAAATTATTGAGGGAAAACTTAGAATGTATCAATTTAGAATGCATCAATTCATTATAGCATAAGTCGGTTAAAAAGTTTAATTGTCTTCATTACTAAGTAGACATTTCACAGATTTGTTGACATATTGGGCATCATTACATTGCCTAATTCAGATGTCTTCAAAAATTGGACCTTTATATTCATATATTTCGTCCGAAAACAAAATTTATTCAGCCCAACACTTTTCTTTAAAAAGCCAGCAATCAGATTACGTTTGGTGTTCTAACAAAATTTAGATTTGATGCCCTTAAATTCGCTTTAAAATCCGTAATTTTAAGCTTTTTTGAATTGATTGGTGAATACAAAAAATTAATTAACAACAATTCCCCGAATTTTATGTATCATACTTGTTTTGATATCATAAAAATTAATTAATACGCTGACAATGGAACTAAAAAATTAAGGACTTTCGAGAAGTTATAATTACTAGTGGGTGCAATTCATGTTTTTCAGCCTGAAATTAAAATTATTGAAAACAATTGTTGTTTGTGACTTCATTTGATATTAGTAAAAGTTTTCTTTTTAGTTCCAGGGAATCCTTTTTTCTTTCTTTTTTCATTCCAGTTTGTTTTTACCGATTTACATATTATTTCTATTTTAAAATGTCTCCTTCATTGATCGATTTTTTTCTTTGGAGCGCCCAATGAGAGCGGTTTTTAAACTCCAAGTTTTTTTGAGAAATCTAACATTTGAGCCCCTGACTGGTTCCTAATTTGAAGGAAAACTCTTTAAATGTAGATCAAGTAAGTGAAGCTCAAAACTGATGCATGCAAATTATTGACTATCAAATCATGAAAAGAACCCCTGAGACGCTTAAAATAAAAAGTCCTGAATTACTTTTTTTAAAGTTTTCAACATAACCTCAAACACGTTTCTGAAACCAGGCGTCATAAAAAAATAAAAAACGTGTGGGCCTTGTATATGCAACGCATCGAGTGTTAACGAATTCTAATTTGCTCTTTTGTAAAACCCAGTGATCTGAAATATCATTTGGAATTTTTCAGGAGTAGAATAATTTTACATTTTTAAGGTGCTTAACAAACTGACATATTATTTCAAGGTCATGAAGAGACTAACCTTGTGATCAATCTTGTCTTCTGTGTACATAAATAAGGTCAAAAGGACAATTGAGCATGAACTGATACACGTCAAGATTCCAGGAATTTGCAGCATGTTCACTTTCTTCGGAATAAGAAATGGAATAGAAAGTATAACACAAGCAAGAAGGCTGAGAAAACGGTACATTTTTGCGTGTTTGTTGTATGTACTTGCTCCGATTATTAATTCGAGAAATATTTCCATTTGGTCGGCGAAAAATGTAATCGAAACTAGGAGGATTGTATAAGCTTTGAGCAAAAATCCGACAATGTATATATGCGCCAGAGTTTTTGATTTCACAACTCGTTCACACAATTCAAATACGAATCGGCTATCTGTCTCGTCCGCAAGTTGAACTAAAAAAACAAACAAACAAGCTGATAAACAAAAAGTATCTGGGGTACACTTTGGCTGAGAAAGATTATGTGTAAACTGCTACAAAAGGTGATTTTTTACTGTTCTCCTTACGTTAAAATGTTATAATCTTTTTTTCCACGAGGATTTATCTGGTCACGTGATATATCGAACATTTCAACTAGAAAAAAAAACTAAACTTTATGCTGGTTTCGTTCCGTGTCCTGAAAGTTGATTTTGTGGGGTGTCCTGAAAGTTGTCCGTGTCCTGAAACTTGAAAGTTGATTTTGTGGGGTTTTTTTTATTCAATTACTTAAGTATCTCTGTCAGGTTCAAATTTTTCAGCTGTAAGTTTTTCTAACCCGCAAACAATAACCCTCTGGATTTTTATGCAATTATTTATTATTTCTCGTTATTTCAATAATTTCACTCTTTTTTCTAATTGGTATGTTGTTAGCATGTAAATGGCTATAATTACAGCTTCAAGATAATATAATTGCCAAAATTGAGTAAAAAAACCACGAATTAATATTTCGATCTTCGAAGAAACAACTTCAGAGTAACTCCGGTTTACTGTTTTTCAGGCTACCATTCGGTTACAAGAACCCAGTAATCATAAGACGGAACCAGTGAGTTTTTCCATATATTGCATATTTCCAGTCCATGAGTACGCAAATGTCATATAAAAACTATCAATACTTTTCAATTTGGTTTTGTAACATCTTGTTTGATCTTGCTTTGATTATTAGTCGCAAACTTTTTAAATCATAGTGAAAACAAAGTTATTATAATTGCTTTGTGATTATGACAAGCTGGTTTTTATTAAAAATTAGTTTAATTTTTTCAAATCAATTTTAAAACATATTAAAGATAGAAAGTAAAGATAGAAATTTTCTACCAAATTTTTGTTGTATAAGAGGAAGTCACCGCTTTTTGATCGTTGTAATAAGAGCGTCCAAGTAGGACCTTAAAAATCCTACTCCTACGAATTTTGGTAGAGCCGAAATCCAAGGTAAAGCTGAAAATTTATTATGTGTTTTCGTCGAACCAAATTTAGTTCCATATCAATCTGAAAAAATTTAATTGACATCTCGCGAACAGTGAGTATGAGTAAGTTTTGTTTTCACAAAACAAAAAATTGATTATACACTCGCACTGCCGTTTAGTGTCTGCTCATATGCGTCTTTAAGTTACTCTAAACGCGTCTTTGCTGTTCTAAACGCACAAATTGTTCCACAAAACCATTTACGCAGAATTAATTTATATCATCGAAAAGCATTAGTTATTTGCATGGAAATTTTGGCTGGAAAAAACGAGGTGAAAATACAAAAGAATTAGATGTAATATTTTTTTTGCTTTATATCAAACTGTAAATTTGTCTTCGTCTTCTTCTTTTTCGCATTTCAAAAAAAATTCAATGAAAATTTCTTTCTTCAAATTATTTTTCTGAAACTAGTTTTTGGTCGAACCTTTCTACAGACTACACTTTTCGATTGATGAGCAGATCATTCAGGCGATTACATTGGTATCGTTCATGGATTTTTCATGCTGTTTTCTAATCTAGTTTTTAATTGCTACACTTCAAGATATTTGTCTTTTGTAGATCTCTAATATATACATTTTAATCAGATAAAATAAAATTAGTATTTTCAATAATGTCTTTTCGCTGTTTCAGGTCTCCAAATGCTTAGAGTTCTTTGTGTGGTCTATCCCTTTTTCTTACAAAACAATTCTGCAATTCAACTTTCTATTTCTTTGCATCTACTTTCTATCAGTTAACATTCGACAATCGTCTCTACTCATTTTTTGGTAAGTTCAATAAGTTTTTAAACATTGCAAGTAACCAATCAGATTTACAAAGAGATTTGTCTTTATTAGCAAAACATGAATTTAATACATTCAGTAGACAATCCGATTTATGAAAGTCAAGAGATTTAAAAGCAACTGCTTTTATTAGCAAGACATAAATATTGCAGATAAACTAACTATGCTTGTAATAATATTTCATGTATGAAGTATATCAAGAAGTTCATACATGACACTGCGCCTCTTTAATTAAATTTTGTCATTGTTAATGAGAAAATTTTCAAAGCACTGAAAGCAATTGGTGAAGCAATAATGAGCACAGCCTTGTGCAAGGAAGTTATTTATGATTTTTGAATTCATTGCAATTTGTTCACAAAGTTCGTTCATTGGTGAACTGCTTGAATAACTGGGCACTACTGGCATTACTCTCTCTCTCTCTCTCTCTCTCTCTCTCTCTCTCTCTCTCTCTCTCTCTCGTATGTCACTTTCTTTCAAAATGAAATACTTCCTCATGACTTCTGCATGTGGTTTTGTTTGAAGAAAACTGTATTCAGCATCGTTCACAACCGCAAGCGGTCTCACTTTGATCTGCTGATGTCCAATTAGCATGTCTGTCCAGTTGTAGCGATTTCTGTATTTGCTGCAGAAGTAGCCAAACAAAATTTGAAGAATTGAGGATATCACGAATGATATCAGACCAAAGAAAATCGTCATTTTCCATGTTGAACACTCCGTAAACCTGCTACTCAAACTTGGACGAATAATTTTCAAATCCTCTACTATTCATGTTGTCAATACATTCAGTCGGTCGAATGATTTGCGAAAGTAGTCCGAGTTCTTTGTCATTTTCAGTTGAACTTTTTCAATAATCTGCTGCCTGGCTTGTGACTCCGTTGCTATATGAGGCATCTCATTAGGAGATGGGATTTTTGAAAATAGATAACGAAGAGGTTCTGCTAAGTTTACATCTACTCGCATTACCGAGTCGTTTCTACAAGACACCATATCTGCACGAATTTCCATAAAAGTTTCGATTTTTGTTCCACATTCTAATTCAATGACGCAAGCCTTACAACCATCAAGTCTCTTTCTATTGAGAGGATTGGTATCTCTCATCTCACTCAAATACATATCAAACTGCTCAGTTGCAGATATGATAAGCCACTTCCCATTCCCCAAGCTTTTTGCTTTCTCCTTCACGGGCAATTGACTGTGTTGATGTTACAGTTTTGAAGAGCAGCAAACTGGTTTCCAAGTAAGAGTGCTCCCAAACACGTGTCTTCTGCAGTTTCCAAGGAAAATCCGTTTGTGCAGACTGAAAAGCTACTTGAACCGATACAAAGATCAATTTCGTGCTGTGATAACAGTGCAATCCTTCGGGTTCATTCGGCAACAGCTATATAGTCAGCCTCGGTTTCATACTGTGATGCATAACCATCTGAGTCGTTAGTAGGCATCGGAAAAGTAATTGCGCGATATAAGTTCAATGCTGTTGAGCCCGATGCAAATGGTATTGCCAATCGAAATATCATTCCGTATTCTTCCACAGAAGCACTTGTCTACAACTTAGTTTCGTAGTACGTTAGAATTTGAGCTGGTGGGATTGCAAGAGTAAGTCTATCAGTTGATTTAACTTGTTGGCTAGCAATTTTGTCAAGTATTTTCTCTAAGACGTTTCTGGGTAACAATGTCATTGGGAATAATTTTTCGACCATCTTCATTACAGCATTTAAAATTGTTAGTCGATAAGCGTAGGTGGCAATTCGATAGCTTTTAATTTCAATATTTAGTGCCAGTAACGAACTTGCTAAGTTAATTTGGAGTTTAAGTTTTTGATCTCGAGCATAGAAATACTGAGAGCATGCCATCAAGCTGCGAGAGTTCGACTCGATAACTGAGATTGCGTTGTTGAGAACTCAACTCGGGCATGGTTTTCCTGCGGTGCAATTATTTGTTTCTCATTCAATCGTATATCTTTTAATTGCGAAGCTACGACAAAAAATTTCTCTTCCAGATTATCTTTGACTTCTGTCCAAATCTGGTCATTGTTTTGTAATTTTTCCAAAGCGAAGCCGATGTCTTCACAATTTCGGCTTGCTTCTCCGCAACTACCGAAAATACTTCCGACTGCGCATGCTATACCAGCGCCCGCTGTCAAAGCAGTTAACGCTCCAAATGCCACTAAAGGTGCTCCTCTTTTCTCCCTATTGTTGGATTTATTAGCGGTAAGGGTTTGAGAAATTTCATCCTTCAAGTTTCTGATGTCAAGGTCAGCTGCTTGTAATTGATTTTGAACATATTCAACGAAGTAGTCATAGTTAGGAGTGGATTCGCTTGTGTTCATATACGTGAGATTGCAACCAAATTTGTAAGAGAACCACTATTTTTCTAGTTGGTCCGAGATGTTCTTAAGAGTTATATGCAGTCCAGATGGCAATCTGGGAAAAAGAACCAGAAATTCTACGTTAGAGAAGTTTTCGGCCAATAACAGTTTCTGCTGGTAAACAAATTCGATTCCACTTTTTGTGATTTGATTTTCATCACTTTTACTGTTTAATACAAATATCAAAGCGCTGTAACTTATTAAATTAATCTGTGATAACATGTTTGCTGCTATCATTTGAGGAATCTTATGAGAAGATTGAACATTTAAAGGCGGGATTTAATTGCACGCAACGGTTGGCCAGACAGTAACATAGACATTACCCGCAGAAAACTTAATAACTTTAATATAGCAGTCAGAAAATGAAAACAAAGCTTGCCAGTTCATCCCATTTGTGGGTGGCTTCCTCTTAGGCATAATAAGGGAGTTCCTTGGAACTCGGGAAGAAATAAAAATGTGCCAAAGGAGGTTTATAGTGGCTGATTACGTTTTTAATTGAGTTGTAAAATTTGCTTATTTATTTTTGTCAAGGAAACCCAAGGGTAAACTTGCTGACGTAAAAATAAGATGTCACCGCCAAGTGCAAAGAGTTAAAAGGGGCGCAGTGATCATATTTTTAAAATTAGTTCAAAAGCGACTTCTGTTGTAATTTTAGTTCTCCAAACAGCGTAATGTATAAAATGAATATTGAAGCACTAACAGGTAAGGTAATTTTTCAGTTTTGGTAATGTTTGCTCTTCTGTTTCTGTTCTTTCTGTTCTCTTCATCTTTCTGTTGTGAACATGTTGAGTTGGACGAAAGGTACTATATTCTATGCTGCAACAACTATTTGGCGTTTGTTGAGGACAGTAAAATTGTTCATTATTCTACAAGTGTGGATTATCCCTGCCCAGTTCAGCTGCAAATGGAAAACACAACGCATCTTCCATATGTTATAATTTTTCTATTAACTGTAGTTTGTTGTGTTTGCTGCTGGCCTTGTGGCGTTGCCTTTCTGGTAATGTATTGCAAATAACTTGAGTTGCTTTCTCTGCCTTTTGATTTGCAATATAGGTATTTTGGGTGGCCTTTTTTTTAATTAAGAGGGCAATTTTTAAATGGCGTAAAATTATTCCAGATGTAATGCCTCTCGCTCGCTTCAAAAGTAATTTGAAGTCGCTAAATGAACGAATAGTTGATTTCAACAGCACATATAGAAATTTCGATAAATTGAAAAGTCTCGGTTGGAATATTGTACCTATCATTGATGTTGAACAATCATCTACTTGGCTGGAAGCAACAAGTAAAATAATAACAGCTGGATATGCGAATTGCATATCAAATGACTGGGTACAGAAGCTAATTGCAATCAGCAACCATAATTTGTTTCAATTTGATCAAAACTTCTTAAATTTTTTAAATGGTATTTCGAATGAACAACAGTTTTTGTCAGATGTAGATTGTTACTTCAATTTGCAATCAACTGTAAACAATCTGGGACGTGAATCTCGGATTTATTCCAAGCTTGCGTGTCTTGACGTTGAACTTAATCAACATTCTTGGTGTTACAGCATGTCATTAAAGAATAAAGTTTCGACAAATATTCCAACGTGCTTGAAATTAACGAAATTAGATGCAATTGTACAGTTCAATTCGTGGTTTACTGATGGCCACATCAAAACAGGTGGTGACGATTCAGTGTCTATTACGTTATTAGGAGAAAAACTTTATTTTATTTGTATTCCAGGGAAGCATTCCATTAATTTTGAGAAAATTATTCGTAACTCTGACGATTTTATGAATTTCGTAGTAAAAGGTCCCGTTAATTTTTTCACGAAAGAAAATGTTAAATGTTACATTCCACAGCCAGGATATATTTTATGCCAACCAACTTTAGCTTCTCATGCTGTATTGACGTCTACTGCAGGAGTGTCATTTGTGTGGGGCTGGGAGGCGTGTAATATGAAAGATTCAAATAGAGTTGAGCGTGTTTTAAGGGATTATGGATCCGGAATTAGACATGAAGGTTTCAAAGCTTTGCTTGGTTATGCGGGCATGGAGGGCGCTTTGCAAATTAGCAAAGAGCTTGATAAGATCCACGAAGTTGAAGTTAGCGGTTTATCAGAGCATTTGTATGCCTTTAATCGGAGTGGAGTTAAACATACACTTGATAGTAGTAAACGTGGGAATAATTCGCCCTTGCGCACTGCCAGTAATAGAATGAAACGTAGTTTCAGGTTACCCGATAGAAAGGAGCTATATCTAGCAAGTAAGTACAGAGAGCAAGGTTAATGTTATTATTTGTAGAATGCAACTTATATCATATTTAACGTGCATATATTTAGATACATGGCTAAAGCATGTCAAGAAATTTAGTTGGAGAGAATGTGAACTTGTGTCGACCTTGGGTTTACTGGATTTAATAAGAGCGTGTTGTACTGAAGGAACAAGTGGACTGGTGAATTCGGCATGCTCGGAAGTTGCAATTTCAAAATGGCAACAGTGTGTGGCGTTCAAATTGTGATCAATTTGAACTGTAACTAGTAATTACTTATCTGAACTTAAGTGAGCCCCCCTGTGGACACATGCAGTTGGATCAAAATGATATTTCAGAAGTTGATAGGTATAATATAGGGCTTCCAACTAGTGTGCTTACTTTTTTTATTTTCATCATCATTTGTGAAAAATTTTGATTTTTTTTTGTATTTTTCAATGTATTAAGATAGGTAATAATATATGTTTTGCATGTGTAGTAATATATAATAGTTTATGTTTATGCATTCCATACCATTCCAAAATACCCTAAGGCTCCTTTGGAATGGTTTCTTATTAGATAAGCTTAAACCATGCTGTCTCGAGTTAGTTATGTATGTGTCTTCACTTGGTATTATGAATCACTCAAAACTACTCATATCATTTTTAGTTATTTACAATTTGCAGACTTGCATTCACTAAGTTACAAATTTATGGAGAAATTTATGTATCTGAACTAAAAGCTGATTGATACTAACGTACGTTGCGTTTTTAAGCATATTTAAGATGACCTTCTCAGTAGGGTGTCAGCATAAAATTTTGTTATTTGAAATGAGTTGGTAATTATTTGGAGAAATTTATTTATTTGGGAACATGCTATTTGTTAGTGTCAAAAAAGTGAGTTTGTTTGCGCTGCCGTCCGTATTTTGAAGTTGTATTGGCTACTTGTGGCCCCGATTGTTGATTCACTGCGGCTTTGGGTTTTGGTATTTGACTAGATTTCGCCTGGATTTCAACTTGATTTTGTGATGATGGTATTAAGGGTATTTGAGTTGAGCCTGATGCCTCTTGCTGTTGAGCTCTCTCCTGTTATTTTCGCGCTAAGATTTTTTGCTAAGTTTGAAGTGGGGAGTGCTGCTGGGTCCCGGCTCATTAAAATTTTGTCTTGTCGGGCTACTTTGAATGTCAGACCTAACCGGCAAATCGTCAGGTGGAGATTTGAACGTCGGTGATGGGCTGTGTGACTGCGTTGACTCTGGGGGGTTATTTGTAATATATTCTCTGAAGTATTTGTAGGTGTTTTTGGCCTTTGTTGAAGAGAAGTTTCAGACGTTTTTGGGAGTTGCGTTTTTATTGCCGTTCTGACTGAAGGAGTACTTCGGTTGTCAATAGGTCTGTATACTATCTGTTCTATTTGAGAATCAAATAGTTGAGGTTCTTTTAAAATGTCTGGAATAAGTGGATCTTCATAATATTTTTTGTCGTCTATCACTTCTATGTCTTCAACTTTATACTGCGGTTTAAAAGGCTTTAAGCGGACTCTATGAACTATTTGTGTAAAGTTCGTGTTGACTCTTCGAATTAAGTAATTACTGCGTGTTAAGACTTTTTCAATTCGATAAATTCCCGTCCACTTACATTCCAATTTTCCTACTTTTTCATGCTGGTTAGAAATTTGCGGATTCAAAAGCATGCAATACTCTTGAACTTTCAGTGGGAAAGCTTTTGCTCTTTTGTCGTAATAATCTCGGTATTGATTAAATGACAAAACTAATGATTCTTTCGTTTCACCGAATAGTGTTGACATCTTGGATTGAAAGTCACTAATTTAGTCGAATCTGCTTTCAAATCTTGGTAGTGTTTTGTTATTGAACCTTAAGTCGATTGGGTTAAACGGAATTCTACCATGAAATTTCAATGAGGGTGGACATCCCAAAACATTATTATAGCTTGTGTTATGTTGAAATACTGCTAAGTCAACATACTTGTGCCAATCGTGTTTCGTTTGATTTTCGTAAATTTTGAGATACATTTTTAGCGGTCCATGTGATCGTTCCAATAATCCAATAGTTTGTGCATGTTTTACAGTAGCATGATTTAATTGAATTTCGAGCATCTCTGCTAACTCTCGAATGAGAGAGGATGTAAATGCAGAGCCTTTTTCTGTGAGAATTCCCAGTGGTATGTAAGAGCGCCTCATGAACCATTGCATTAAGGTTTTTGCTACTACCTCTGCTGATGGGGACGTTACTGCTTGTGCAAACAAATATTTTGAAAATACATCCATTGCCGTAACTATATAAGAGTAACCTCCTGATTTTGGTAGTTGGCCCACGATATCAACTTCTAGTAAGTCTGCTGGGAAGCTAGTGTTTGAACTAACTGGATTTAATGGCGGTGTTACTGTTTCTTGATTTACCGATTTACTTTGCAAACATGAGAGACAATTACTTATATATGTTATCAGAAACTCAGTAAATCCTGGGAAATAATAATTTCGTCGGAATTCCTTGATTGTTTTTCTGATGCCTAGGTGTCTTTCAGTTTTGAGTTGTGAATTCGAAATAAGAGTTCTTTTCTAAGGTGTTTCGGGACTACGAGTTGTTTGGTAAAGTTTTTTCCTGTATGATCATAATACTTTCGATATAATGTCTGATTTTCTAAAACTAGTCTTCCAAACTGTTTGGAATATTTTTGCTGATCATATGAGTTGTAAGTTGTGTCTGGTTTTTCCTTCGCTCTAAACCAGTTTATGACTTCTTTTATATCTGGATCATTTCTTTGTTCAAAAGCAATATTTAAAGCGCTTGTAGATTCGTTCAGATCTAACTTATCTAGAGGATTTTCTTCGGACATTGCATTAATTGTTGTATTTTGACCGTCGAGTAAAGCTGTTAATTCAACGTCAAATATTTTTTCGTCATCGTGAACTTGTATTGTTGGAATATTTTGAATCGTTTCATTTGTGTAAAAATTGTTTTGTATGGAATTTAGACTATGGTCTGGTGTATTTGACAAGATTTGTATATCAATGTTTTTGATAGGTACTTTGTTGTCAACTTTCAATTTAAATTTTGTTGCAGGATTGACATGAACTCTAGATAAATAATCGGCTGCAGCATTAGCTTTCCCTGGTATGTGTCCTAACAAAAAGCGAAAAGAAAGTACATAGTCAACTGCATTCCAGATATTAGTTGGCAGTCTTTTTGCTTGGAAGAATCGGCTGACACTCTTATTGTCTGTTAAATTAATTATTGGGTTTGAGGTAACTCCCCAAATATAGTGTTCGAAAGCTTCGAATGCAAAATAAACGCTTAAAAATTCCTTCACAAAAATCGAATGCTTTAGATGAGCCGGCGAGAATAAATGTGATCCGAATGCCACTGGTACATATGTTTTTTCGTTTGGATTCAGAGAGTGGTCGTGATAGTCTTCAATAAGCAAAAAATAGCCTGCTGCATAATAACTTGCATCACTGACTATAATGAATTGGCATCCTGGTTTGGCCATTTTTAAAGATAAATTACATGCTTCCTTCAGGCTATTCTTCAAAATTTCAAGACTGGTTTGGTGTTCTTGAGTTGTTATTAAGTCATTTTCTTTTCTCAACAGTTTAAAAAATGGTTAGAGTTTCATAGATAAGTTGGGAATATATTTGGCAAAATATTGCATAAATCCAATTAGTCTGCGCACTTGTTTTAATGTTTTAGGCTTTCGGACTGTTTTTAAAATTGTTCAATTTTTTTTTGTTTGGAGCGATCCCATGTTCAGTTATTGTGTGTCCCAGGAAATTAATTCTTCGAATACCAAATTCACACTTATCCATTGAAAATTTAAATCCCAGTTTTTCAATGCAACCGAAAATGAGTTCCAAGTTTTGTATTAAGGAATCTCCATTAATAGCACCACTGCCTAGATCATCAAAGTAAACGAAGCATTGATCATTGGCAACACATGATTGTAAATGCTTGCTTACCCATGAGCTGAATGCAGTTGGTGATCTGCTAAGTTCTTGTGCAAGTCGTTTAAATGCTAATGTTCGGCCACCAAAATTGAATGCAAGTAGTTGTATGCTCAGCTCGTCAGCCATTTGCATGGAAAAATATGCTTGACTGCAATCCATTTTTGCAAAAATTTTCTTGCCTGCTAAATGAGCAGTTGCATCTGCCATTGTAGGAATGGGAAAGTTATTATTTTTGTAATCATGTCTGAGCAAATGATTTATTCGTCGCAGGTCAATTAGGATTCGAAGTTTGCCTGATGATTTTCTTTGAGCAAAAAATGGTGAAGAATATTTAGAGAAAGGCAGTGTTGTTATAATGTCATAATATTGCATGAGAGCTAATTCGATAAGAAGTTCGTCGCGTAAGTGAATAGCTGTTGTTGGATTCGGAATATAAATTGGTTTTTCATGCTCTGGTGTGAGTTTAACTAGGCAATCTGTGTTTTTTCCCAAGTCCAGTCGATGTCTTGCAAATGTTTTGTGATGTTTAATTAAAAGGTTTTCCATTTTTTTGCGTTCGATTTTCGTGAACTCAGAGTTTTTCCAATTGAATTTGTTGAGAAATTCATTTCTGTTTTTTGCGTCCTTTGTTGGATCAAGTAATTCTAATTTTTTGAAATTAACTATAGTGTCATATATTTTCCTCTGTCCGCCAGAAAGCATTGTAGCATTTGGGCGGTTTTCTGGTGTGGCGAACCAAAATCCATCATTATAGTAAGGGCAATAGTTTGAATTGTTGTTCGTGGTTTTACTTTCTATTATTGAATGTATGGAGTCTGTTGTGTTTAGGAGAGACGGGTGAATAGGCACTATGAATGATGCTTGTTTTGGTGTGAGAATTGTGAACTTCGCTATTCTTGTGTTTGGAGGTATAGTTACACTGTGGGGAAGAAGATTAATAACTCCCACCTTTGTTTTTAGGTTGCTATCGACTTTACTAATTGATGACATAAGGCAGAGTCCTGTTTTTTGCTCAAATTTTGTTGAAGGTTCAATAATTCCTATTGCATTTCCCAGATGTCCTATAGCGTTTTCATTGTGTAATTTGCACTCTTAGGTTTCCTGTTGATTTGCTGCAATAGACATTCGTGAAACATTCTCTAAGATATATTTTTTTGTTATTGTCTTCGTGTTTTTCTGAGGTATTGTAAAAGTATAGTCAGGCAGGTGAAGAAGTCCTTTACTTGGATGAAATACAATTTCTTGGTTGTTGAAAAAAGGCATTCCAAGTAGTGTCGAGTTTAATTGTGGCAGATCCAGAAAATTTTCTTGAAATGTTTGTCCACCGATTGATATTATGAGAGAACATCTGAGAACTATAGAAACGGAAGTCCCATCTGCCATCTTTACTGTTTTTGTAATACTTTGATGTTGTGATTTCACCAAGTGAGGACATTGTGATTTGATTTTTTCAAAATTTATTAGAGACATTGCACTAGAGAATGCGCCAGTATCAAGCAAAGCTTCAAGGTAAAAGCTCTCGAAATCTAAGTATACGTAAAAAAGTTTTACACCATGCGTGTGTGTAAACGTTCTGTTAGTTGAGTGAGCTAGTGTAGATAGAAAAATTTCAGGCTGTGGCTTACTTAGTTTTTTGTTGGTCCCGTATAAAGGTCATACGGCAAATGTCCGCCTCTTTCCGGTGGCTTTCTGTAGAAGCAGTCACGAACAATGTGACCCGGCTCTCCACAGTTTCTACAGATGATCGGATTAAATCTTGATCTGTATCCCTGTTGTCCTCGATGAAAATTGTTGTTGTTATTGTTGTATCCGTATCCTCAGCGATTTTGACCTTGGTTTCTTGGAGCCCAATTTTGTTGAAATCGACCATTCCAGCGTGGTGGTCTGCTGTGAGGATTACCTCTGTTTTGGGTATATCCACGAGAGTAGTTTCCTTGGTTATATCTGATGTTGTTGTCCAATTTTGTCATTTGTTTTCCCATTTCTTTTTGGTTTTTCACATGATCTTTTTGTGTTTCAATTACTGAATTGATTGCTGTAAATAATGATGATAAAGTTTCTGGTTGTGTGACGGCATTAAATGCTGTAGCATTAATTTCGTCGTCTGGCAGAATACTTTTAGGCACTAGTCGTTTGGACACTTGCGAGCACAAATCGTCGACTGTGTCTGTGTCTGGGCGCAACAAGAGTTTGAGCCTGATTTGCGTTGGCATTCCAGCGATGAATGCATCTCTTCTTCTGGTTCTTTCTCCACTTTTGTCGACTGCGCCAGCTCCTGTTGTGCTAGGAAACGCTATGTTTGCTAGTTTCATTAAGTCAGTCAAATAATCTTCCGGTGTTTCCTTCGTCGAATTGAATTTGCGTTCTTGAAACTTTAGTTTATAGAGTTCAAGCTGATTTTGACTGGCATATCGAGTCAGCTTTGCTTGCTGCGGGTAGTTCTAAGAAATAACTAAGTGCTCCTCCGCTTAAATGTAGTTTGAGATTTCCGGCGTTAGGAACTTGTGATAGTGTAATTGAGCTTTGAATTTGTTCTTTGAATACGCGGAAGTCTTCTGTTGGACCGCCTGAGAAAGGCGTGAGCTGTACTGTAGGAGCAGGTTGTGCAGATGCTGTTGCACTACCGATGCTTGTTGTAATAGCAGTTGCAATTGCATTTCCTGCTGCTGCCACATCTGTCATTTTTTAAAATAAGTGAAGAAGTTCAAATTCGAAAATATCAAGTTCAATCGTTTTTGAAATAAGAATATGTTCTTTCAGATACAAGTAAGCGTGTTTGTCGAGTGTGAGAATTATTAATTCTTCTTTTTGATGATCTTCAGTGACCACAAGTAAAATGATTCCTTTTTCTTCATTTTTAATGATACACAGGACTTCTAAAGGACGGTCTTGAAAATTCAGTTTTGTATTTAATAAGTAGGAGATTTCAAGTGAATTTTCCGTATGAGCAGAATCAATAAGTGCAGTAACATTGCTAGGCAACATTATGGTTTGTTTAGCAAGATAAAGTGTTATCAGATAATAGGTAAATTTTTGTGTCTGCAGAATCTAAAAGAGCGGCAACTTTACTATATTGGAAATTTGATTTATCAATTATGAAGAGGCCACAAAAATTTGAATTGATTGTTTCATAGAGTATAAAAATTTTCGAATTTTCGGTATCAATAGAATAAGAAAGAATTTTTGCTTGAATAAGATTTATTTGAATGTAAAGATTTTTTGATTGGATATTATTTAAGAAAAAGCACGACATTTTTTTAAGAGTCATTGACCACGTTTATCTATCACCATCTTTTGTAGATCTCTAATTTATACATTTTAATCAGATAAAATAAAATTAGTAATTTCAATAATGTCTTTTCTCTGTTTCAGGTCTCCGAATGCTTAGAGTTCTTTGTGTGGTCTATCCCTTTTTCTTACAAAACAATTCTGCAATTCAACTTTCTCTTTCTTTGCATCTAATTTCTATCAGTTAACATTCGACAATCGTCTCTATTCATTTTTTGGTAAGTTCAATGAGTTTTTAAACATTGCAAGTAACCAATCAGATTCACAAAGAGATTTGTCTTTATTAGCAAAACATGAATTTAATACATTCAGTAGCCAATCCGATTTATGAAAGTCAAGAGATTTAAAAGGAACTGCTTTTATTAGCAAGACATAAATATTGCAGATAAACTAACTATGCTTGTAATAATATTTCATGTATGAAGTATATCAAGAAGTTCATACATGACAATTTGAAAACCGTTTGCTCTACTGTATTTTGAGTGCCAATTCTGTCGAAAAAGAAACAGATTTCATCACAGTCCCTGATCGGGCCATTTCGTAGCTATAAAATATTCAACTTCAAGTTTTGATCACTTTTGATTAAAATTGCGCCAGCAGTGCTTTCCAGAAAACTGCAAATCAATGCTTAATTTTAATTTGTGAAGGCAAATAAGTGATTATTGCATTAGGCATACACTTTGGTAGAAAACCAATCACAAAAATTCAAAAATAAAAAAAAATTATGTGTTTTGTTGACATAAAAATTAGCTTAGCAGTCCTGTATGAAAATAAAAATAAAATGCATCCATTTTAAAAACAATTGAAACTTTCAGTACCAAAAACCATCGACAAATTTTTTCAAATATGGTTTTTATTCGTTCAAAGTAATATGATAGTCTTGCCTGACTTATTTCAATTGATTTTTCAATGTATTGATCCTTCAGCTCCGTGTTCCTGATCTTGTTCTGTTTTGTTCTTATAGTAATTCAAGTGTTCATTAATTGATTTTGTTCTGGGGTTTCCTTTTTCAGAGCAATTATAGCCTATTTTCTACTAAATCAAAACATTCAGATTAAAATTCAGACTAATAAGAAATTTTATTAGAGAACCGATGATATAGAATAAACAAAATAAATCAAGCTAAAATTCGAACAATTTAAAAATAATGCAAAATAATATACAAGATATCCTTTCTATTTTCAAGAACCTCACACGATAATGCGAGTACTACTAGAATCTTAAGTAGCACACCGTCAAAACCTACAAGATAATATTATGAAAATTTTGCCCCAGGTTTTCATAAGACTTTTGACCATCTTTTATTAGATATACTAAATCAGATAAGCGTCCGCTTTTGCTTAATTAAAACTTAGGCTATTTTTCCATGGAAGCTTTTCCAGTAGAAGGATCATACAAACAATATTGAAAATACTAACAAACATCTATTGAACAAAATGTCCAGCAGTGTAAAGAAGAGGTGAAAGAGATTCATTATGATTTCTTTTTAACGAGAATTTTACCTGATTGCAACAAATGACGTAAAGGACTTATTTTTGGCAAAATGATATAAATATCAAATTCTCAGTTTCAATGGAGTTCATCCAGACAATTGAACGTATTTCATCTAGGTAAATTGGATTTACTTACCATAAACTGTTATAGTTATGATGTTTCCAAGTACCGCGCAAGATAAGAGAACGAAATACTGAATAACTCCTCCGCTGATTTTGACAACATATGGTAAAGCTACAATACTGGCACCCAGCATTGAATTGACCAATACAAGCCATGATCCGAAGTAAGTGAGATCTGAAAATATTTTAGATATTGTGAGATCTTAGATATTGCACCTTTGTATAACGTGATCTACATAATATAGTATTTTCTTTCGCTTAGTTTAGCACTTAACGAATGCTATTCCAAACCCTAATCTAGAGCTGGAATTAGGAAAATATTTAAAATATTTATTAATCCCAGAGAGGTAAAGTCACACGGTCGAGGACCATAGTTAAAATCGAGGCTAATTTTTTTCAGATGTCAAGCCACATTCTTTTCATGGGTCTGATAAAAGTCTTTTCAAAGACATTTCGGGTCAAGCGTAATTACGAATCTTTTCATAGTTATCGTGAGACGAGCTTGAATGTTTCATGAGTCGATCAAGAGTCGATTCAAAATTTTTAAAACTTTTTTTGGCTTCTGTATATCCAAAAAATTTTCAACTTTTTTTGTTCTTAAGATAAGGTAGTTATCACTGCTGGACTATATGGCCACATTACTTGATTGCATGAAACTAGGTACTTTGATTATAGCGGTCACTTCACGGCAGCTATGATGAAAATGTAGCCTTATTCATTTTTTCCTTTAAAATTTGTTGTATCAATTTTTAGAAAAAAGCAATAAAATTGCACATGAATTAGTTATTAATTCAGGACACGTTTTTTGTCCAGCCAAATTCAAGGACACGTTTTATTGTCCAGACAAAGCCCTGGACAGGTTTTGTCGCCGAGCCAATTTACCGGACACATTTTACTGTCTAACCAATTTCAAGTGTGGTCGTTCTATTTCCAGCCAAATTCGAGGACATCACTTAAAGTTCACACATTTTTTTTCTACCAGAAACCTATTCAGGACAGTCCTTTCATGCCTTGTATTGGTTGAGGACGGTCTTTCAATAATTCCAGGTCTAGCAAAGGTTGAATTATTTCGTTTTACTAACACTAATAAGTCAAACAAGGCCAATTTCATAATAACTTCACAGTTCTCAATTGTTTTAGAACTCTAATTTTCGATGTTATTAACACTTAAAAAATTATTGTTTCAAAACTTACAGAAAATAAATCAAAAATTATTCTCCAATCCTTCATCTTCTTGGATGGATTAGGGTTAGTTGGTTTCTCCACGACCATCCCAAACCCAACATAAAAATGTGGGTTTTAATTTTGAAAATCAAGATTTTAAATTTAAAATGAAACACTCATTCTTCGGATTTTTGAAAATTTTCCTCATCAAGATAAACTAATTATCAATTTCCATATTGTGAGAATTGGCGACTTTTGCCCTAGAAAATTTTATCGGTTTTACTTGTGTATTTTTCAGGTCAGGTCGTTATAGACTGACTTGCATATTTTTCAGTCTGATATAAACAAATCAATTTAATGAGTTAAATTGGTGTTTCAGGTTACCATCGCGCTTTATCGTAGGACATCATCAAAATGTTTTAAACTCTCCGCGTTTTTTTTCAACCAAAATTATCTCCCCCATTCTTTTTAAAAATTCCAGATGCCGTTTTACTTGTTCCGGCTAAAAAGCTTTGATTTTTTATAAAACTAAAAACAAATTTGTCACTTGTTCTAGGTCTCTGATCTTTTTCATTCTTGCGATTTTTGTTACTACCCAGGGTGAGATTCAAGATCAGAAATCGATATTTCCAGACCACAATGAACCAACCAGGGAGGTGTAGTGGGTTGAAATTACACGGCCTGGAAAGAAAAACGAACGCACGAAAATCTGGACAAAGGAAATTTTGAACACACGATATGAACACCTTGTGCGATCTTGAACGCAGAAAAAAATTTATGGTCAGACTTTCCTGAGCAAATTTGCCCATGTGCAGACATTGTTGCGTTCACCAGATCAAAAAATGAAGCTCCATTGAATATGAAGACGAGAGGGTTCCACAATTCCATAAATCTATATATTATAAGTCTTTTTTATTAGTTACCTGTGTGTCAGTAAGAAAAAAATGCAGTCTTACCTTTTGTCCTGTCACCTTTACCCAACAAGGGCGACTTTTCTCCACTATTCAATTTATCCGATTCCATTTACGCACAAGGTGAACTTGATATTACAGATTATTAATCTTGAGATTTAGTACAATAAATCGGTCGATTTGTTAATTCAATCTGCCACAACACTCGACAAATTTGCCAGGCTTATTGTGTGCCCAAAAGACTGTTAGTCTGATAGATAGTGGCCTTTTGTTTTTCGAAAGATTGTCAACGTTAAGCATCTCTTTAAGAGCAATCAAGATTACCGTATTTAAAATCAACATAATTAGGGGGTATGCCTCATTACAGTTCGAACACAGAAATCAAATGCAAATAAATGAAGCCCGCACGGGTACTTGTTATTGTCTAGACTTGAAGGGGTTGTTCATTTTCACTTTCCAATCTCAAACATTGATAATAATAGTAAACACAGATTTCCGGGTCAAGGTGTTAGCGCCAATTACGTGATCTCTTTGGTGGGATTGCCGATCAGTAAGGTTGGTTGACCCTGACATTGCATAACCCCCCCCCTCCCCGACTGTTGAACTAACAACTTAGGTGTGACCTGCCATGTAAAATGTATCCAAACTTTTACTTCATAAGTAGTCATGAGCACTGTTTGTATGTCCTCCAAACGAAATAGCCATATCATAATATTTACTATAACAACTAAATGTGGAATCATTTTCGCGTTTATAGAATTTTTGATGTCTTAATTTAAAAATTGCACCGTTAGCTGATTCTGCTGTCGCGTAAACTGATTTAATTATTATTTTATTGGCCCTGAGTTTGATGACCCATGAGTTAAAATTAGTTCTCAGTTTGATTGCCTTTTTCAGACTGAGAAATCGTTTTGTTTCGCAATAGCTCGAATATTTTTATTTAGTGATTTCTATACCCAGTACATCTACACTTTATAGCAATCTATCGATAGTTTTGTAGTAGTTAAGCCTATAAACATTCATTGATGCTGCAGCAGATGAAAATCCATAACGTTTACTCCGCCAATCACACACACTGAGGAGATTCTATTCTCTTTTAAATAAAGCACCCTACACCATTTTAGTCGCTCTCCTAATTTTTGTACACTACGTGTATATCTCTGACTCCGGCCTTTTTTTGTAAATTTTGCCGTCATAATTGAAGTTCTTATTCGGTATTTTCCAGAGTCGGTTAGTCAGGTAAAATTAGGTAAGTCTACTTCGCGCGCAGAAATAATAAGCCCTAGCTTTATATTCCTTACGGCTGTAAAAAGAGCCCAAATAGGGTTTGCCTTAATGTGCATATTACAAAACCGAAACAGCTGTACGTAATGGGCATAATATGCAATACAAATGAGGGTAAAAAAGATCATTTTGAACTGACTAAATAAAGGACATAAAAGTCAAAGAAATAAAAATTATGCTACTGAACGTAAAAAAAACACTCCAAAAAAGACATAGAGTTTACTATAGTTATCCAGCAAGGCGTTATGATGTTCTTTTCGTTCAATTTCCAATCTGGTTTTCACCTTTCACCTTTGATCTTTCACCTTCTCAACGGCGAATTTTAAGGCATATTTTTGGCGGAAAAAAGGAAGTAGTGGGAAAAAGTGCCCTTTGATCAGATTTAGGCTGTTGTCAAAATGCTCATTCTGGAGAAAATCGAGCACTCGGATCATCATCAAAAATGGGCAATTGTCTCACGTATTAAATCAAAATTTTTTTTTATTTTACTTATCTTACTTTTTATTTTACGCTTCATGTCTAACTATATCATAGTTGTGAATGGGAAAACACAGTCACAACTATGGTTTTTACCTACTCTATGGTTTTGGTTTAGAATATAGTTTTGATTTTAACTTCAATTAAAGTCTCCACTCGGGCTAAAGTCAAACCTATGGTCTAAACCATTACAGAAGATGAAGTATTAGCGAAAGCCCTAGCACTGACGCACAGGCCACTTTTTCCCACTACTTGGGTTGGATCTATATTATATTTAAGAACATGTTCTTTGAATGATCTTTAGTTTGACAGAATCTAAATCTCTAAAATAGATAGATAATCTACATTTTTATATTATAAATCTAGAGTAAAAAACATGTTTATAAACTTTACACAAACTATAAGTTAAATATAGATCTGGATTATTATAATGCTCACTCATATGATCACTTCTATCTCTTTCCTTTATTATGATATCACATATAAAACATTTAAACGGCTGATCTCTACATCTATAGCAACATTTGCTCCATGCATTATGTTCACAATTAAAACACTTTAAAAACTTTTTATCTACTTTTGATATTCAATTTTTTTATTATTATAAATGAATACTAACAGTCGATTCAAGTGTGACATTTTTTCTTTCAACTCAAAACAAGACTATCTCAAACCTAATTTAA
Source organism: Convolutriloba macropyga (assembly GCF_964194025.1). Lineage (NCBI taxonomy): Eukaryota > Metazoa > Xenacoelomorpha > Acoela > Convolutidae > Convolutriloba > Convolutriloba macropyga. Next base: position 70,257,948 of record NC_134474.1, on the reverse strand, counting down.
GTGATTATCACTTAAACAGAGCAAGAAAAACAAAATAAAGGCCATTCTAAACATACAAAGTATTATAAACAATTGTGTTAGATTATGCAACAATGCTGAATTATATCTTGTGGACAATCATGGAACTAGGGAAAGTAAATATGTACTTAACTTAAACGATCAGTATAATCATGATGAAAGTGGTTATGAATATACAACTAGAATTCAAGATACATAAAAACTCTCTCTCTCTCTCTCTCTACATATATATATATATATATATATATATATATATATATATACATATATATATATATATAAACACTGTGTACTAACTAAAAATGTAGATGTATTACTAGAAAGACTTAATAACACAAGATGTAAACTATGGCATTGTGATAACTGGGAATACTAGTATAGTTCTGAAGCTAGTTAAAAAGAACACAAATGTTGTGTACAAATAAAACCAAAGACTTTTTGTCCAACAAAGAAACATATAACATTCAAGAACAATCAAAAACAACAAGAAGTAAAGAATGTTATATTCACTGATATTGAATGTTATATGGAAGGCGTGAATAGAAGTGTAGTTGATAACATGTTCGCATCATCTAAGGACGTTCCTATTTCAGTTGGCTTTAGCTTAAGCTAACCTAAAGACTACAACTATAAAGACTGCTTTGGTACTGATTGAATTAAACATTAACAGTTAAAGATTTATTAGATGCATAAAGTAAGTATAATATCAATCAAAACAAACCCATTGTATTGACTAATGGAGATGAACTATACCATAATGCTAATAATATTTGCCATATATGGGACAAGCAAGGCATAAACAAAGTCAGAGACCATTGTCATAAAATAGGTAAATACAGATGCCCCGCATATAAGATATGTTATCTCAATTAAAATGATGAGATATTTGTACCGATTGTATTACATAATGGTAAAAGCTATGACTTCATTCTACTAATTGATGAGATATTCAATTAAAATAAAAGTAAAAGAAAAATAAAAGCTCTTCCCTGAAGAAATGGTAAAACCAGAACACTTTGAGTAAGTTTATTAAAATTTACTGATAGTTACAGTTTTGTGGGCACGTCAATAAGCAAAATAGCTGAGACTTATAATCCCACAAACAAATCAATATACCTATATGAGTATTATATAGATGAGTATTCGTCTAATAATTTTTTAGGTAACCTAACTAGAGAGGACTTCAAATCTTCACAAATGATTTTTATATATAACAATATGGTTTTATCTCATACTTTAGACTAAATAAATTAACATATAAACTCAACCCACAAAACTACATAAACCTTCCTGGTTATAGCCTAGACCGTTTTCTACAATTCAGTGGAATAACTCTAGATACTAATCAAGATGAGCAAATGCTAAAAGATTTCATTGATGCTATACGAGGAGGAATTTGTGCCGGCATGGGTAATAGATTTGTGAATTGTTATAATCATAATCCTAACCTCAATTCTAGCTCTAGTTCTAGCTGTAGTTCTAGTTCTAGCTCTAGTAAAAGGTTTATGGCTGAGAATAACCGGAATGATGGCGAAGCATGATCAAAGATCCATACAATACATAGACGCTAACAATCTATACGGCTATGCTCTAAGGCAGAAATTCGCTTAGAAAAAAGATAGCTTTACAGACATATCTCTAGACGCGGTGCTAGATAGTAGTGATGATAGTGACTATGGGTATTGGGTTATTTGTGATACAAACTATAAAGATAAAAGTAAAGATAATACTAGATGAATACAACTACACCCACTTAGAAGAAAATTAGAAAAAAAGGAAATAGGATATAGAGAAAGAGAAAAAAGTATCGCAAGAGCAGAGAAACTAATCTCAGACCAAAAAAAACACAGTATCCATTCCACTATAGAATGTTAATTTTTGTTGTTAGCATGGGAGCAGAGGCTGCCAAAGTGCAAAAATTAATTAAATTCAAATTATACTATATTATTACAGACTATATAGACCTTAATACTGCGATGAAAATTAATGCTAAAACTGAATCTGAGATGGCAACCTTTAAACTAATCAATATTGCGCTATTTGGCAAAAACTGTGAGAATCCACTAGAACACAGAGAAGCTAAAATACTAACAGATGAACACATAATACCTAAAATCTGTATCCAAAACCAATAATATAAGATATATTTAGATATAGAGGCACAGCTCTAATAGAGTTTTATAATAAAGCATAAAATATGATAAGCCAAAGTTTCTGGGTGATACAGTATTAGAATTAAATGAACTGCATTTGTTTGGTGCATTCTATATGTTCCAAAACCATCACTCAAAAATTAACAGCTACAATATATGCATACTGATATCTTCATAATAATTTATATTGAAGGTAAATTCCCGAAAGAGTTAATTGACTCAAGCAATCCTGATATACCAATGAAAACCAATAACAAAGTACCTTGTAAGATTAAATATGGATTTGGAAGAAAAGTTATAGATGAGTTTATAGTATTATTATCAAAAACATAGAGCTTGACATGCCGCGAGCTAAAAAAGAGAAATGAACAAAGCAAAAAAATAGAGCTAAACATGAAGACTACTATAATGCGCTAATGTATTTTAAAGAGAGAACTGGAAATGAAAACATAATACCAAAGATACGTAAAAACATTGTGAGAGTCATCACAGCTAAAAGAAGCCCAATCTCATTTGATGATAAGAGATTCTAGGTGAAAAATATTGAGAGCTATCCTCATGATAATTATATATATCTGTAAAGAATGGTTTTATAAATGAAAATAATAATGCTCGGTTAGAGCTTTTAAAAAAATAAGGCTAGTCAAAGACTAGTTGGAGACAAAAATCCTCTCGATCAGAAAACTAAAGAGCTAACTATTAATGATATGCGCGAACTAACCTTTGCTGCTATTACTGTATATAATGATTTACCATAATAAAATGGGAAAACGAGAAACATTAATAGAACAAAATAGATTAGAAAAAGAAAACAGAAGAAATATATTAGAAGAGAAACTAGGAAAACAAAAATATTACAGTGAAATAGAGGAGCTATTTAACACTTTAACTAAAATTTTGTATGTTTATGGTGAAAATAATTTACCGTTGGGTAAAAAAATGTCTAAAGCACTTAATTGGCAAAGTTGAGATTAAGATAAACAAACAACGGCTATTGGCGAAGCTGCTTCTAGGATTGATTAAAGAGCTTAAACTCAAGTTAAGGAGCTTAAACTCATGTTAAAAGAACTGTAAACTGATTAAAGAGCTTAAACTCAAGTTAAAGAGCTTAAACTCATGTTAAAAGAACTGTAAACTCAAGATGAAGATATAATTGTAGTTGATACACACAGCCAATATTCTTCATTTATTCGGTGCTCAATATTATCGACAGTTAAATTTACGTCTCAAAAATTTATCTTTTAGGAATTTAGATTGAATTGTGTTGATATACCTCTAGCGCAGGATGGTTTTTTAGTTGGGGATAATGTATTTGAGTTTACCGATGGCTATAATAATTTTCTTGCCAATCCAGATATCAAATATGAAGACATTGGGGATGAACATGAAGAAAGAAAAATAAGAAGTTTTTTACAGGATATTAGATATGATACAAGAGTGTAAGGTTAAAAAAAAGCAAAATTTTAAAAACAAAAAAACGCTTGATTAAGTGATAAAAAATTGTTAATCAGGTAGAGGTCTTACTAACCCCAACAATTTAAAACAAAAACTAGAACTACTTATAATAGAAACAAAAGCTGGTCATGATGGTTTGTATTATGAAATGTTAAATATATCTAAGCATCTATTGTCTAGGAATATTTTTAGTCAAGAGCAACTAGATAACTTTATTTTTAAACATGACATATGAAAATCCCACAACTACGTTGGTGAATGAAGTTTCTGCAAAGCAGAGATTCAAAACCACAGACACAACAAAAACTAAACAACAGATTTTTTCTAAAGAAATGTTTAGTTCATTATTGACAAATTTTAATGAAAAAGAAGTGTACATTATATAGAGATGAAACTTGGTCAGCTGATTTGATTGATAAATCATCTTTAAGTAAAAACAATAATAATTACCAATTTACATTCACTGTAATAGATTTATTCACCAAATATGCCTGGGCTATACCTTTAAAGAATAAATCGAGTTTGACTACTACTAATGCTTTTAAAATAATCTTATCAGAACGAAGAAAACCAGAAAAATTATGGGTTGACGGAGTTAGTGAGTTTTCACAATAAAACATTTAAATTTTTGCTTAACGGAAAAAACAGAACTATGTTCTACTTATAGTGACCTTAAAGTGGTTTTTATAGAGTGATTTAATAGAAAATTATTGCACATAACTAATAAACAGATGTTTATAAATGGTGATGGTAATTGGCTAAGTCTATTAATGATGCCGTTGTAACATACAATTATAATAAACACACATCATGAAAAATGTCACCTGTTGATGCTTCAACCAATCCTGGAAAAATTAAATACTCTTTCAGCTTTAAGAATTTTAAACCCAAGCTCAAAGTCGGTGATTTTGTTAAAAATTCTGATAAACATAACAATTTCTCTAAAAGATTTTCATCTAATTGGAATACAGAGTTATTTAAATTTAATCAAAATCTAAAAATTCATCCACCAATACATAGAATAGAACATATTGGTGGTGAAGTAATAAGGGGCAAAGATTATGAACAAGAATCCTCAAAATCCGAATTTGATGTTGAATCTAAAAATAAGATTTTGGAATCATTAAACATAAGTCTTAATATAAACAAAAACAACGATAACAAGAAACAGATTAAATTAAGCGAAACATCAATCAGCACTAACCAACAGTCTATCAGCAAGTAAGTCACGCCAATTATTCTTAGAAAATAAAGATAAAACTGATAAGAAAAATATCTATAAAATTACGATTGTTCACTTTCCTACAGATGAAAAAGATGTCGTTAATAAAGAGTATTGTGATAGCAACTTACTGTCCTCTTCTAATAAAATGGATATTTTAAGTAAAAACATAACTGAAATAAGAATAGGTGACTTTGATAAAGTTACAACTAAAACATTACAACTAAAATAAACTCACGTTAATTATGAGCTAATTTATTAGTTTATTAAGTCTACAAATGAAGTTACAAATACAGTTAACTTTTGTAAAGATATTGCTACTGACACTACCTCTCAGAACAATCATTTAAAACTAGAGTTTCGTATTAGTTAGTCGAATCAGTAAATTACTAACAATCAATTAGTTGATATGTTTACTCAGGGTTTAAAAAATTTTAAAGAAGTTAGTGAAAAAACTACTTCTGCTGTTGATGAAGCTCTTCTACAAACTAGAAAAATAGTAGTACAATACATAATAGCAATTTTATTAGAAAGTAGACTAATAAACAACAAAGAAAAAGCAAGATTAGAGATGCACTATGACTTTACTCATGATGATTTAACGAAAGAGATTGAGATTCATTTTGTTATAGAGTCATAGCTTTACTCATAGCTATAACTATAGCTATAACTATATTAATAATTATAACTATCGCATTAAGTTTGACTACAGTTTTAGCTATATTTGTAATCATAGCTATAGTAATAACTATATTCATAGCCATTGCTATAATCATAGCTTTAGTTATAGTCATAGTTAAAGTCATAGTTATAGCTAAAATTAAGACAAAACAATTATTAAGTTGAAATGGAACCAACCTGGTGCACCTTTACTTTACCCTAAATTTAACGCCTTATCAGAACAATGCATAAATGATAAAAACCAAGCTAATAAAAAAACAATATTAACGTTGAAAAAACTATTAAAAACTATTATGAAGGAGAAACTGAGAATTATAATAAGAAGCGAAGGAATTAATAAACTTATATTAATATAGCAGAGATAACTGAAATAGTATTATCATCTACAGCAACAACAGCAACGACAACATCAAGTGCTATAACTGGTATAGGTATACTTTTTTATACCAGCGAATTTTGCTACTTCTACTGTATGTGGCTCATTATCAAAAACACTTAATACTAAAATAAGAAGAAAAATTATTACATATTCTTAAATGTATATTCTATCTAAACAATTCAGTGATAAATTTGATTAGCTTTATCTTAAATCAAAAAACGATAATGAGATAGATAATGATGAATGTAAAGGAATAGTTAAAATATATGAAGAATTTAAGAAATATAAAAAAGGATGTACATTTTTTTACACTAAAGCTAGTAGTATTTAGTAATAATAATAATATATTTAGTAAAAATAACATTAGTTTTAGTTTTTATAGATATCCAAAGTTAGCCATAGTTTTAGCAATAAATATAATTATAGCTATAGCTATAGTTATATTTATAACTAAGACACGGTATCAACCATCTTACAACCATCTTTATTAACACGACTAATCTTTCTAATTAGCACTAGCGGATAACATTTAATATCAGCAACACCACGGGCAAATTTAAAATTAAGTTGTTTTGCTTGTGCTCCTATATGGTCTCTTTGATATCTAGTATCAAATATATGTATATTCTATAACTACCTTTAAATATTCGATGATATATAAACGGTTTAATACTATCTACTAAACCGTTATATTTTCTATTAAAATCTACAATCTCTTTATGTGCAACCTTTTCTTTTTTAACAATATAATTAATCGTCCTCCTGTCATCGGGATAAGATACGCTAACAATCTTACAAAAAACATTCAGTTACATCCATCTCATTAAATATACTAGAGTCATTAAAAATACTAGTTTGATCATTAACATTATTATTTTCAAAACTCACCTTAATACATTGAGGTATATCAAAGTAACACTCTGCGCCTATACTAAACAAGAGCTTAATAGCATCTGGCATATTCTTAAAATATGTCTTTCTTTCATAAATGCTAAAGTCTATATTATTTTTTTACTGAATCCTTTCTGTTCAATTATTCTATTATTCTTACAAAGATCAATGCAAGGTACATACCAATTTATAACTCTAATTTCTTTATTGCAGTCAATAATCACTGCACCAGCTCCTGCAGTATCTTTAAATAAAGCTCTTTCCTTACTATTTCTTCTTAAAACCTATGACCTATGTCATAGATAACTTTTTCTAAATCGTATATAAATCCAAATATCTTTTTCATTTTACTCATCTTATACATATGACCTCTTTGTGCAGCCTGATGATCATTTTTTAATTGTCTATCTCTTTCTCTTTGATCTCTAACAAAACCACTTTCATATTCATCACTAGTTCTAGTTAGTAACTTATGTATTAATAGATTGGGATGACAATGATCTAAATATTTGCATATTTTACCAATAATCTTTTCTTGACTACTAGAACTACATAATGTCATTACGTCATATTTTACTAATCTAACTATGGTTTCCTTAGCTATTATCCCGCCAGCATTATCTGAATCATTAAACTCTATCTCTAAATAAGATTCAATTATGCTTAAATGATTCTCTTCTCTACGAATCAAATAATTAAAAAAATTTTTAACCGTATTCATTGTTGCTAGATTGTTTGGTTCATAACTTATTATCTTGCTATTGTCTATATCATTATTATACATATATTGTTTATTTATTTCAAAGTCCTTTTTTAATAAAAAAAAATTTATATATATTTTGCTAATAGCCTAGCTATTACTATAGCTATTACTATAGCTATAACCATAGCTATTACTATAGCTATCACTATAGCTATTACTATAGCTATTACTATAGCCATTACTATAGGTATTACTATAGCGTACTATTATAATGTATTATTTGAATGAAAAAAAAATGACTGACAACCTAATCGTATATGAACTACAAAAATAAATAAACCTTTAACTGAAACTAAAGAAGAACACACATTCAGTTTTAGAATGATAAAATCCACCGAAAGATTTAACATTCGTGAGCCTATACTCAATGCAACTAGATGAGGTTCAGTTAGTTCATCAGTTTATAATTCAGTGTTCAATCTAAACAGAAGGAATAACCAACTTCTTTATGCCAGTATGGTTTTAGATAGTTCTGGCTCTAGCTCTAGCTCTACTACTAACGCTAGCACTAACAAATGTAAATTCTATCTAAACAATTCAGTGATAAATTTGATACGCTTTATCTTAAATCAATAAAAGATATTGAGATAGATAATGATGAAAACAATGGAATAGTTAACATATATGAAGATTATAAGAAAATAAAAAAAGATGGACATTTTTTACACTGAAGCCAGTAGTATTTAGTAATAATAATAATATATTTAGTAAAAAATAACATTAGTTTTATTATTCATAGATACCCAAAGTTGGCCATAGTCTTAGCACTAACTATAATTACAGCTATAGCAATAGTTATATTTATAACTAAGACACGGTATCAACCATCTTACCACCATCCTTTTTAACACTACTAATATTTCTAATTAGCACTAGCGGATGATATTTAATATCGGCAACACCACGGCCAAATTTAAAATTAATTTGTTTTGCTTGTGCTCCTATATGGTCTCTTTGATATCTAGTATCAAACATATATATATATATATATATATATATATTATATATATATATATATATATATATATATATATATATATTCTATAACTACCTTTAAATATTCGAAGATATATAAACGGTTTAATACTATCTACAAAACCGTTATTTTTCCTATTAAAATTTACAATCTCTTTATGTGCAAACTTCTCTTTTTTTTAACAATATAATTAATAGTCCTTATCTCATCGGGATAACATACTCTACCAATCTTACAAAAAACATTCAGTTACAACCATCTCATTAAATATACTAGAATCATTAGTTTGATCATTAACATTATTTTTTTCAAAAGTCACCTTAATATATTGAGGTTTATCAAAATAACACTCTACGCCTATACTAAACAGGAACTTAGTAGCATCTGGCACATTTTTAAAAAATGTCTTTCTTTCATAAGTGCTAAAGTCTATATTATTCTTTTTACTAAATCCTTTCTGTTCAATTATTCTATTATCCGTACAAAGATCAATACAAGGTACATACCAATTTATAACTTTAAATTCTATATTACAGTCAATAATCACTGCACCAGCTCCTGCATTATCGCTAAATAAAGCTCTTTCCTTACTTTTTCTTCATAACACCTATGACCTATGCCATATATAATTTTTTCAAAATCGTTAATAAATCCAAATATATTTCTCATTTTACTCATCATATACATATGACCTCTTTGTCCAGCCTGATGATCTCTTTTCAATTGACTATCTCTTTCTCTTTGATCTCTAACAAAACCACTTTCATATTCATCTCTAGTGCTAGCTAGTAACTTATGTATTAATAGATGAGGATGACAATGATCTATATATTCGCTTATTTTACCAATAAAATTTTCTAGACTACTAGAACCAGCTAATGCCAATACACCATATTTTTCTAAACTAACTATGGTAACATTAGCATTATCCCACCAGCATTATCTGAAACATTAAACTCTATCTCTAAATAAGATTCAATTATGCGTAAAAGATTCTCTTCTCTACTAATCAAATAATTAATTAAATTTTTAACCGTATTCATTGTTGCTAAATTGTTCGGTTCATAACTTATCATCTTGCTATTGTGTATATCATTTATATATATATATATATATATATATATATATATATTGTTTATTTATTTCAAAGTCCATTTCTAAACTCGAAGTTTTATATATAGTTAGCTAATAGTCTAGCTATTACCATAGCTATTACTATAGCTATAACTACAGCTATTACTTTAGCTATCACTATAGCTATTACTATAGCTATTACTATAGCGTATTATTATAATGTTCTATTTGAATGATATAATTGGACTGACAACCTAAACGTATATGAACTACAAAAGATACATAAAGCTTTAACTGAAAGAAAGAACTTATATTCAGTTTTTGAATGATAAAATCAACCGAAAGATTTAACGTTCGTGAGCCTATACTCAATGCAATTAGATGAGGTTTTGTTAGTTTTATCAGTTCATAATTCAGTGTTCAATGTAAACAGAAGGAATAAGCAATTTCTTTATGCCAGTGTGGTTTTAGATAGTTCTAGCTCTAGCTCTAGCTCTTGCTCTAATACTAACGCTAGCACTAACGCTAACACTAACGCTAGCTCTAGCTTTAGCTCGGGATATAATACTAGATAATGTAGTAGATATAATATTAGATATAAAAGAAGATATAATAGTAGATATATTATTAGATATAATAGTAGATATAATAGTTGATATAAAATTAGATATAATATTAGATATAATATTATTCATAAACTTCGATATAATATTAGATTTAAAAAATAGATATAATATTAGATATAAATTTAAATAATAGATGATAGATAATAGATATAATGGTAGAACTAATATTAGATATAATATTAGATATAATAGTAGATAAAATGGTAGATATAACAGTAGATAAAAAAATATATATATTAATTTAATTATATATATGAATATATATATATATATAAATAAATAAAATATATATATATATATATATATATATATTATTGGATAAAATTTTAAATATAATATTAGATATAATATTAGATATAATATCAGATAATAGATAATAGATAATAAATATAATAGTAGATATAATAGTAGATATAATAGTAGATATAATAGTAGATATATTATTAGATATAATATTATATACAATATTAGATAAAACATTAGGTATAAAAATAGATTTAAAATTAGATATAATATTAGGAATAAAATTATATATATATTAGTTGATAGATAACAACTAATAGATATAATAGTAAAAATAATAGTGAATATAATATTAGATATAATACTAGACATACTAATAGATACAATAGTAGATATAATAGTATATACAATAGTAGATATGATGTTATCTACAAAATTAGATAAAATATTAATTATAATATTAGATATAATATTAGAAATATAGCAGATATAATATTAGATATAATGTTAGACTTAGTATTAGTTATGATAAAAGATAATAGATAATAGATAAAAGTTATAAATAGATTTAATATTAGATATAATAGTAGATATAATATCAGTTATAATAATAGACAATAGATAAAAAGATACAATAGTAGATATAATAGTAGATATAATATTAGTTATAATATATATATATATATATATATATATATATATTAGATATAGTATTAGATATAGAATTAGATATAATATTAGACAAAATATTAGATAAAA
>NC_134474.1:70021170-70246508 GCF_964194025.1 Convolutriloba macropyga | reverse complement strand
ATCTTTATCTTTACTTTTATCTGCATCTGTTATTGAACATTTCTGTGTTACCAATCAATTTAATGCATAATCAATGAAAAAACTCTATATCTACAAGATATTTCATATAAACACTAAGCTCCAAAATAACTCTCACTATCTCGTTATATTCTTTCATCAGAACCTAATTTAGAATACTTTTTTTTAAAAAAAGAATAATGGTGTTGTTTCCATACCATAACTATCGACACAGTATATTCCTCCTAAAAAATCTCTTGATACAACTGAAACCCAATATGTGACCCCATTTAGATGTGTTATAACAATTGTGTTATGATCTATATTCTTAATTGTTTTCATGTCTTCGTCTCTCATAATAACATCTATTGCTGTTAGACTTATCTGTTCTCCTATTCTCAATAAATGAATATTACCTATAGCTTTATTCTCATTATTATATTTGAAAAGAAAATCATTAATGTTAAAAAATTTGTGGTGAATAAGAAAATGTCTTTAGTTGGTATTATTTTTATTGTTATAGTTTTTGTAAGCATTTTTTTTTCAGTTTTTTTAATTCTATTTTTTTGTCGCCTCATGATAGATATAGATTGTTAAAAGAAAACGTCGGGGGACATGAAGAAAAAGAGTTTAATTTTGAAGAATCAACTATAGATACTTTTGTTTATGGTGCTACAGAATCAGGAAACACTTATTTTGTTAAGGGTATTTAGAGTCAATTACGATGGTATATCAATATGCAATTAAGCAAAAAGTTGAAGATGAAGATGAAGATATAGATAAAGATAAAGATAAAGATAAATCTCTAGATAAGGTTACAGCTTCAACTTCAATTACAGTTATAGATAAAGATAAAACAATGAATAAAGATAAAGATAGAGCTATAGCTAAAGATAAAGATGAAGACAAAAATACAACTACAGCTACAATTAAAGATAAAGATAAAGATAACGATAAAGACAAATATAAATCAGGAAACTATACCAAAGAAGATATAATAGTACTTTGCAAAGATAGAAGTAAATACGTGGGATATAATATTGGTGAAATGAATATTTTGCATAACAAATGAACATTTGAATAACAAATGATATATCAGTATTTAGAGATAGACATGACAAAATAAAGATGGTTGCTATGTCTCATAAACTTGCATAAAGATAAAGATGGTTGTTATGTGTCATAAACCCTCAGATAGATAATATGTCCAGATCTAATACAGATATTACCTATATGACATGTTATAATGATGCAGCATTCCTGTATAACTTTTAAATTACCTTTAAAGTTAAACATGGCTTTTGTGAAATATAAAAAGAATTAAATATTGTATGGTGAAATATAATACAAAACAGTTAGTTTTATTGTGTTGGATAAATATAGACAGTTTATAATTAAGAAGTGGGCAGACTTAATATAAAAATTTTCAATATAAAAGGAACTATAACATCGGATCAAAGGGATAAATAAAAGATATTTTTTTGAGAATTAGGTTGAAGAAAGATGAAGATAAAGAACTTATTGATGAATATAACTATAATATTCTATTTAGAAGAACATTTAATATTTATAGGTATTACACCCAATTTTGATTTCATTAAAAACAAATTAAAAATATATGATTTTTCTCCAAACTATATCCAGTTCAGCAACTTCTTTTGGTGGTATAGGTTCTCTCTTTTATCTTTTGTTTTGTGAAATCGAAGATAGACCATTACAAAAAGTAGCTAATACAACTGGCTTAGTTTGTGATAGAGTTGCTAGAGTTCTCGTTGGTGGGGCGAAGAAGAAGAAGAAAAAGTGGAAAAGAAGAAGAAGAACAAGAAGAAGAAGAAGAAGAGGCAGAAAAAGAAGAAGCAGAAAGTGGGCTAATTTAGCTCAACGACAAAGATCATTTGAGCACTCAGATGTAAAATATACAAGCAATAAAAAGATCTAGCTTAACATGAGGTAATTAAATTGTTTAAAAAATATTGAAAAAGATGAAGTTGATACAAGTAACCGACCACCCCGTTACGCTCAAAGAATTTTGTTTGAATTGTGTATAGATAAAAACAGTGGTTCAGAAAACAAATATGTGAAATATTTTATAAATTATTAGACACAATAGAAATTTTTTGCAAAAAAAAGTCAGTGAACATATAAAGTTACAATGTAACACTGAAGTGAATCCTCAGAAAAAGTTAATAGTTAAAAGAAATATCAAAGTAAACAATTCTGCTTATACAAAGCTGTAAGGTTTATTAGTACAAAGTGATCATGTTAATAAATTTATTGGAATTACGTCCCTTTATTAAATTTAAAATTGTTTAGAGTGTTATAAACAGTATAAGAGTTATTTTACATTAAAAGGTCGTTACACTCGTTTGCATAGTAAGCATACTAACAGATTTTAATGGATATAATTATGAAAGAAGTGGTGATTTTTGTATTATAAATGATTGTCATAATAAAAAGAGTAGGTCTAGCGTTAAGGCTAAGGTTGACGATAAAACTAGAGCAAATACTAATGACAAAACTAGAGATAAAACTAATGACGGGGCTTTGCTCAAGGTTCACCATGACACTTGAGATAATACTAAAGAACGGGCTTCGCCCTTGTTTAATCATAACTCTGGAGATAATACAGAAGATCAATCTAGAACTAAAAAGTATAAAAAATACCTATAACAAAATTAATCCAGAGACGAGTGCAATACAAGAAAGACGTATTAAATGTAATACTACGAAAGTACATGTAAACACTGAAAAAAAAGTTGTAAATATTGTCCTTCTCTTATTTCTAGAAGTATAATTACAACCCAATTTGAAAAGATGCACCGAGCTAGCTATAAATGTGACCAATGTAATAGAGTTTTTAAAAATCCATGGAAAATTTTATTAATATTAACTGTTAATTGCAGCAGATAAAATTTTATTAGAAATCGACTAGTAAGTAAACTATCTTGACAAACTATTTTAGTAAACTACCTTTCCCATTTTAGTAAACTGTCTTTCTATATTTTTAGGTACAAAATAAACTATTCTTTTTCTCAAATAATCTATTTAAACGCGAAATTATTTTACTGGGGGTAATCTTTTCTCCTTATTTTTTTTATAGGTAGATCTTTGTGTTATGCTATAGGTAGATCTTTGCTTTTATGTTTTGCTATAGATCTGATCATTTAAGATCATAATGAGAGTGTGCCATCTCTAAAAGAAACTCGGCTGCAAAAGGGAGGCTGCCTGAACTCAATTAATGCGCCCTATTGACCAAAAACATTTGGGTTTTTTCCTGAAACCAAAACTCAGCTTTGCTGAACGTTTCTTTTCATGCTGTAATTGCTGAAAAATAACTTTTTTCTTAAAAATCATACCACTTTTGTCACTAGAACTAGTAACAGTTTTCCATCTTTTCTTCACTTAATGATAACAGTTCGAACCTTATGTAATACTCAAACTTTAAATTTTTGATATATTTTGATATATTCTTCTGATATAGCTCTTATGAATTAAATAAAATAAAGTGGATATTAATTGATACAAAAACCTTAGATCCCTTCTGTTTTCTGTTTTGAGGCGCCTCATGAAACTAGTGACATAAATAAACATTTACCATTTTACTTTACTGAACTTCATTGGAAAACACCAATTTTTGTATTTTTTCTTCTGGCATTCTGGAGGCCATATTGTTTGAAGAATTAACCCTTCTGAAATCGGTTTTGATAGTAAGCTTTGAGTTAAGCAATTCTTCAGCTGTTAGAAATGCTCAAACTATTGAAGGGTACAGTGCAAACTCTTCGTTTTGCAGTGTTTTTACAATCAAGCAATTTTGTAGCATCTAAAAAATTAAAACGAGAAATACGATATAACATTAAAAAAATTCAAAAAACATACTGCTTGCCAACTTTTAATTATACATGTTTTTCCTTTCAACCTTTTGCGTTGATACATTTTTTCTTGAGGCATCGCTTCATATTGTCGGGACCTGATAACAAATCTGAAAAACCCTTGGGAAAAGCATATTAAATGTCAGTGTGTCAGTGTGTATGCATTTTCATGATTTTATATAAATTTTTTGCCAAAAAAAGATCTTCGGATCATTGAAATTTATAACTTCGTTAACTGTCCTAAGATAAAGATTGCATAGTTGACGAAGCGGCAATTTTTGCATGACAAAACGTATATATATGCACATACAACCTATTGTTGTCAGTCAAAGATCCAGTTATTTTTCAGGAGATGTAAGTGAACCTAGAAACTTCTTTCAGTTGTTATCTATTGTGTGTTATGACTTTGAATATAATTGCTTCGAGGAAACATCGGTTATTTTTTGAACTTTCCCACTGTTTTCTCTTATTTCTCTCAATTTGGGTGCAGTCGGGTGCAGTCTTGGTGCACTCAACTTCGGGTGCAGTCTTGGTAAAAACAGGCAGAAACCAATTTTTGTGGATATTAAATTAAAATTTGTACCTGTCTTATGTTCAACTAATGGTCTCTTTGTTTTGATACTCTGCTTTTTCATTTTTTTGCGCATAATTGAATTTTCAATGAGTTCATTTTTTTCCTTGTCGCTATATCACATTATTGACAAGTTCAATTAAAACATAGTAGGGAAATTTCAGAGCGTTGGAAAAAAGCGTACCTGAATATGTCATTTTTTTTGTTATATAGTTTATGCTTTTCCGGCTTAGACACAGCTATTGCGCAAAATTTTATGGATTTTTTGTTTTTGCCTATACTTGTCTTTCTGTTTGTTGTTATGCGCCATATATCTAATAACCATAAGTCTCAGCTGCTTTCCCAGGACGTAAATGTAAACGTAGTTAAAGCTTTCAGTTTACAGCTGTTTGTTTTAACGACTTTAAAATTGAAAAAAAGAAAAACAAAATAAACTAAATTTTTTCTCAAAGTAAACTATTTTGCCGAGAAAAAATTTTAC
Source organism: Convolutriloba macropyga (assembly GCF_964194025.1). Lineage (NCBI taxonomy): Eukaryota > Metazoa > Xenacoelomorpha > Acoela > Convolutidae > Convolutriloba > Convolutriloba macropyga. Next base: position 70,241,590 of record NC_134474.1, on the reverse strand, counting down.
TGGAGGTAGTCTTTTCTCTTTATTTTCTGTTATAGTTAGATCTTTATGCTATCGATGGATCTTTATTTTATGTTATGCTATAGATAGATCTTTATCCTTTTACTATAGATAGATCTTCGTCTTATGCTAGAAATAGATCTTTATAATAATCTTATGGAGATCTAATTCGGTAGATTAGACATAAACCCAACCAAAGTAGTGGGAAAAAAGTATTGCGTCAGAGCTAGAGCTTTGGCAGAAACCTCATCTATTTTTATGGTTCAGACCATTTGTTTGACTTTATCCCGAGTTGAGAATTTAGCTCGAGTGAAAATCAAAATTATAATCTAAACCAAAACCATAGAGTAGGTAAGAGCCATCGTTGTGACAGGGTTTTCCCATTAACAACTAAGATATAATTAGAGATAAAACATACGGTATAAGTATAATAAAAAATTCAAATTTCAATTTGAGTAATTACGTGAGACAAAGGCCCATTTCTAGTGATCATCCGAGTGCTCGAATTTGTCTAGAATGAACATTTTGACAAAAGCCTAAATCTGGTCGCAGGGAACTTTTCCCACTACTACTGGAATTGATATATATATATATTCCTATATTGTCTGTAGCAGTGAAAAACCTTTGACGTTTATATTAGTTAATCATCTAAAATAAAACTGGCGATAATCTGGTTGTGTGCAGACCCGAGGTTGCTTTTTGTGTTAGAGAAATCATCATACATTCCTGTGAGAATTGAATGAATCTGATCATTTAAGATCATAATGAGAGTGTGCCATCTCCATAAGAAATTCGGCTGCAAAAGAAAGGCTGTATGAACTCAAGTAATGCGCCCTATTGACCAAAAACATTTGGGTCTTTTCCTGAAACCAAAACTCAGCTTTGCTGAACGTTTTTTTTTGCATGCTGTAAATGCTGAAAAATAATCTTTTCCTCAAAATTCATGCCACTTTTGTCACTAGAAATAGTAACAAATTTCCATCTTTTCTTCACTTAATGATAACAGTTCGAATCTTACGTAATATTCAAATTTTAACTTTTTTTGACAGGTTTTGATATATTCTTTTGATTTAGCTTCCTATGAATTAAATAAAACAAATTGATATTAATTGATACAAAAGCCTTAGATCCCTTCTGCTCTCGGTTTTGAGGCACCTCATGAAACTAGTGACATAAATAAACATTTACCAATTTACTTTATTGAACTTCATTGGAAAACATCAATTTTTTGTATTTTTTTCTGTTGGCTTTTCTGGAGGCCATATTGTTTGACGAATCAACCCTTCTGAAACCGGTTTTTATAGTTAGCGTCGTAAATTCTTTTCGCTTTGATTCTATTCCAATTCGGCTAGTCGCCATACCATGGCGTATTTTATTCTATTCAATTTAACATAGTGTGTGCATAAGTGGAAAGTTGTTACTCGTCTCTGATTGGTTAAAAAATGGCTCGCTTAAATTCTAATCAAAAATAGACCCCCCTTTTCCAAAAGGGGGACAATTAATGAAAAGATCATATAGTTGCTCCAAACATTGAAGGGTACAGTGCAAAATCTTCGTTTTGCAGTATTTTTACGATCAAGCAAATTTGTAGCATCTAAAAAAACTAAAACGAGAAATACGATATAACATTAAAAAAATTCAAAAAACATACTGCTTGCCAACTTTTAATTATACATGTTTTTCCTTTCAACCTTTTGCGTTGATACATTTTTTCTTGAGGCATCGCTACATATTGTCGGGACGTGATATCAAATCTGAAAAATCCTTGGGCAACGCCAAATAAATGTCAGTGTGTCAGTGTGTATGCATTTGCTCGATTTTATATATATTTCCTGCTAAAAACAGATCTTCGGATCATTGAAAATTAGAACTTCGTTAACTGTCCTGTGATAAAAATTGCATAGTTGACGCAGCGGCAATTTTTGCATAACAAAATGTATATATATGCACATAAAACCTATTGTTGTCAGTCAAAGATCCAGTTATTTTTTAGGAGATGTAATTGAACCTAGAAATTTCTTTCAGTTGTTATCTAATGTGTGTTATTACTTTGAATATATTTGTTTTGAGGAACCATCGGTTAAATTTTGAGCTTTCCCACTATTTTATCTTATATCTCTCAACTTCGGGTGCAGTCTCAGTAAAAACAGGCAGAAACCAATTTCCTGTGGATTACAAATTAATATTTGTACCTGTCTTTTGTTCAACTAATGGTCTATTTGTTCTGATACTATGCCTTTTCATTTTTTATAGCATAATTGCATTTTTAATGAGTTCATTTTGTTTCCTTATCGCTATATCATATTATTGAGAAGTCCAATGAAAGGAAAGCATAGTAGGGAAATTTCACAGCGTTGGAAAAAGTCGTATCTGAACATGTAATTGTTTTTGTTGTATAGTTTATGCTTTTTGGGCTGAGACACAGTTATCGCGCAAAATTTTATGGATTTTTTGTTTTTGCCTATATTTGTCTTTCTTTTTGTTGTTATGCGCCATATACCTAATAACGATAGGTCTCAATTTTTTCCCAGGACGTATGTCTCAACCTAGTTAAAAGTTTCAGTTTACAGCTGTTTGTTTTAATGATTTTAAAATTGAAAAAAAAATTCAAATTTATCCTTTTTGCTTTCATTTTCATAACCATGTAACTCAATCTCACTAAAAAGAAGTTTCAATTACTTTTGCTGATTCAAATATTTTTTCGCGTTTTGTTATACGTTCTGAGTGATTGCTTCGACCAATAAAAAGATTTAAAAAATTTTGAGATTTCTAAACTCTTCAATTTCTGGTTTTCTTTTTGTTGTCATGTCTACGTAGTTCTTTTAAAAGGAAGACTCTTTGATGTTAAAATTAGAAGAAAATGACAATATACATTTCTTGCAGGTCAAATTTTATAATTATAGTGCCTTGAACAGTGTCATCTCGTAAAATTGTTTGAAGTTTTTGCTTCTTTATAAATTTGATGGTTATGAATTTGGTAGTTATTTTGTGGGGTCGTGACTTAGTCTCATTTTTAATAGGCCCAATTGGCTTCCTGAGGTATTGCAACTTTATCCACCTCTGTTGAAATCTTAAGTCTGCTAAGACTTTTGATAATATTTGTTTTCGAAAACTTAATTGGGTTTTTGAGGTTCATCGTTTTTTTTTCAAATAACTTTTCGGTCGATTTGTAGCACAGTGTTTGTTTGTAAACACAGGTCACAACCCATTTCCAGAGAACTATAATATAATCTTTATAACTAGTTTAGCTTCAAATATTTGTTCTTCGGCTTTGTTACTACTGTTACTACGAGATTTCATAAAATATTTGAGATTTTTTTTTATTTGTACGTTTTATAGAATTTTTGTGTACTTTTTAATTTCTGGCAGTAATCGTAGGTGCCAATGGTTTTGAAGCTTTGTTTAATTAAACATTGGATAATGACATGTCTCAATTGCTTCCCATGGAGATGTAAAGGAACATTTTAGGGATTTCAGTGAAATTAATTATTTTCAACAATGGAAACGTATTTTTGAACGCACCTCTTTGCTCTTTTTTGTCGACCTGTTAACCAGTCGCTTTGAGTAAAAGTCCCATATTTTTTCCAAGGAAGTATAGGTTAAATTGTTTCGTTCAGTTTTTATTTGATGCAACTTTGATATTGCTATGATTTTATTTATTATAGAAATAGAGTTTTGGTCGTAAATTTTGTTTGTTGTTTGATAATTTTTTTTCTCCTATCTAGTAGCCTTAATTTCAACGTTCATCGGTCCCCTAGGTTGGCGTTATTGTATTCCATTGGTTGTTTATGAAACCATATGTATTTCTTTGAAAGTTTTGTATCTCTTCATCATTTGGTAGCCAATTAAGTCAAGAATGTGGATGAGTGGAGTCGGAACCTTATGTGCGTACGCACATTACCAAGCCTCCTTGTTAACTTGTGGAAGTGTACGGGTCACTTGTATAAATTTAAAAATAGATTTTTCATGAAACATTGGTCAGTTGCTTTCCAAACTGTTCATAATTTTTCGAATTTTTCCCTAAAATGTTTCAATTGCAAACGCTTCAAAACTGCTTATTACTTTTCAATTGAGTTCCGATCTTTACTGGATTTTGGGTAACGCATTTACTGCCACCGTTTTAAGGAGAAAATTCTGACGATTTTCGTTTTTATCAACAGCAGTATTATCTTGTCAAAAAATAATTTTTCTTCATAATCAGCACAAAACATCTTGCTCCATTTTATTAAAAGTAACCTTAGTTCAGAAATTGTTGGCTTCCATTGGTATGCATGCCATTTACATGATAGTGTTTTGAGGTTGAGCTGTTTAGGTACTCTCAAACGACGTTTTTAGCAATTAATTTAGTTTTGTGGTATTTTTACGCAAATTCAAGTTCCAAAGAAGTTGCTTAGGAATTTTTTAGTACCGTAGTTAAGGAGACAAATCTAAAGAAGTTAATTGCATTAATGAAATGTTCTCGATATGGTGCAGACAGTCACAAAAAAGTGAGGATATTAAAAGAGTCGAACGCCAAATTAGTAATAGTGATAAGAATAACTTTAATCAAAAACGGATCATGCACAGAAATTCAATGACCAAATGGGCGAGGGACAACAACCAGAACCAAAATCCTTAATTAAACTAAATAAACTACAGACGCTTGATCATTGCTAGAATTAATTATTATGTCGTCATTGACAATATTAGGTGCGTTCTATTGAAAAATTAAATAATTTTTCTCAACTGTAGTAACCAATCGCTGTCTTAAGAAATGATAATTACTTTTAAAACTTCTTCTAAAAGAATTCCCCCAGTTGTGTCTGTATGCGAATAGTCTTGGTTGTAATTTGCTTTGGATCTGAGGTATGGGCGCAAGAGTGAGTGAGACAAAGCCTGAAGGAGAGAGTAAACGAATAAGAGTATAATCTAAAGATTTTTGCTTTTTGCTCTATAATTGCTCGCAAAGAAAACTGGTAGCAATAGCATTAGATATTAGCCTCGCTGGTCTTTTTAACAGGAAAAAAATTTTCTCAAATTTTCAAAAACAATTTAAAGAACCAGATACAACGACCGTACTATAGGCAAAAAATACAAGCAGCTGTGTTGCTATAAGTTACCACTTGATGGAGAATTTGTAGCTGTATTCCACCGATCTACAAAATCTGATTTGACGGATGTTAACAGATAAAATAGACGAGATCAAAAGACAGAAATTTAAAATTACCTTAATTACCTTTGTAAAATACCTTTGAAATTACCTTTGTAACAACTACCATCCTCCTCTACTTCATCAACAAACAAAGTCATGAAACGGGACGCATCAAGCGAACACTGAAAGGCTTTCTGCAGCTAAAGCGGGTACTAATAATATAAAAAAAAACGCAATTCTACATTTCAAATAACAACCTTTAACCAAAAAAACTTAATTTATTGCGAACCAGCATATTTTCAGACTAAACCTACCAGCATGAAAAGCATGAAAAATTATTGTCTTTTCAGCCCTTTCCAGGTGACGGACATAGAAACCACACTATACCAAGATACCAAGCGTGCAATATCTAGACCTATAAGTATAACATTCTAGGCAAGCGTGAACTGGCAACAAACCCCAATGTGGACGGCCATTTGACCAGCAGATATCACCGTCCTAAGAAATTTCCGGACGCACAAAAGGAACAGAAAGCACATGTATAAAAATTAGACTAAGAATAAACGGTTTCTACGCAGCACCCAGAAAAACCTCAGCACCCACAAAAAAACAGTTATAAAAAATACCTCAGGACACCAAAAAAACCAAAATATATGCAAAATTTTCATAGCAACAACTCAGCCCCGAATCAATTCTAAGGCAGACCCGATGTGGGCTCCTTTTACAGCCTTTAGGTATAAAGAGCTAGGGCTACTTATTTCTGCGCGCGAAGTAGACATACCTATATCTCTAAGACTAACCGACTCTGCAAAACACTGAGAGTAAACTTCTACTATTACGGTGGTTAAGAAGTATAGCAAAGGAGTCAATGGTAAACACATAGTGTATCTAACTAATAGACTGAATATAGTTATTAGAGTTCTATCTATTTAAAAAAGAATAGTGTCTTCTCAATCTCTGGTTGGCTGGAGGTGCACATTCAGTATTTCAACTGCTACATCCATCGGGGTTCGAGAGTTTCAAATCCGAATCTGTGACTTGTAGCTGAAATACGTTGAATGTGCCATCCTCGTTGAAGGGTAGGGTGAAGTGAGTGATGGGTTGTGTCCTCTCTGAAGTGGGTTGTGACTTGTGTTGTCGTCTGGAATCCCTTTCAGTGAAGTAGTGACTAGTGTCGTCAGTGAAAAGGTTCATTTTGATTGTAGAACCAGTAAGGGTGCCAGTTACAGGGTGTACTAGCCAGTGACGTCTATCCTGCTTGAGCAGGCCCAACTGCTCTCAATGTCAAGTAGTGAGGATTTGTTCCCAGTTGGAGGATCGCTTGTATTCTGTAGTCTCTGTCTGGTTTGTACAGGGAGATTTCTGTTTATCTCCAATGGGTACAAGGTTTGAATCAGACGGATTTATCAGCTTACCTTCTGGTGGAAATCCATCTTTTAGCTACTGTGCGAGCTACTTTTTCTATTAAATCTATTAGTTAAATTTAATACCTTCATATGGTAAGTCCCGACCGGGAGAAAGAAGAAAAGAACTGATACTAATTTTCAGTCTTGTGGAAAAAAATAGCGTTAGGAGAGTTATAATTACAGAAAGAAAATTGAATATAGAATAGAAAAAAGAGAAAAAGAAATAACAAATTGGTGAGTTTTTTATCAGTGTGTCTCTAGAGTTTGAGGGACAGTGAGCTGGAGTGTGTTGTAGGACTGTGGCCTACCTTCGATATTCGAACTGGAAGTCCGGGGCTTGATTATCTCGATAATGGAAGAAGGCGAGGAATTCCGAATCACGGGCCAGACAAGCAGCGAGGGCACGAGGATACAGATCAGCGTTACAGTGTAGCTTTAACGCGAGGAGGTAATTAAATATATGTGTTTTCTCTTGCGATGGCTGCCTGTTCTCCAATTTGCCTGCCATCTAGTCCCTGTAGAGGAGGTTGAAAGTGTACACTCCATAGGTACACTTCGTGGCACCTCCTTCTACACATTGTAGATATTCGATTGGGACGAAGATGGGGCGATTCGTCTTTGCGTAGAGGGGAGAGAAGATGAAACAGTTCTTTATCGAGTCGAAGTTACGAAGGGTACCTTCGCAAAAATTGGTTTCGATAATATAACTATAATTCATATAGTAGGAAGACGTACGTTTTGTGTTCGCATATTGAAGTCGCGAAATCATTTGGATGAGTGGGTTTTTGTGTTGAAAATGGTGTTGCACAAACATATAGTTGTGCATCGTGTGCAGCATTTTCACTCGATTAACTTTGTGTGTAGTGTTGTTTACATCCATCTTTGTGGGATGTAGTAAGCCAAATTGGAGATAGAAGGGGTCATATTTGGCGTATATCTGATACGGCGCTGCGTCGCGGCTAAAGAAGATGTTGAGGTAGTCATTGGGGCGATCTGCAAGAGCAAAGAAGTACTTGGACAGTTGCCAAAATCGTTCTGTGAAACGAGGGTTTAGAGGGAAGTGGAGGCATTCAAGAGGTAAGTCCTTCTCCCTTCCTTCTTGAACATAGCTGTCCAAGAGAACAAGAACTGGTTGTGGGTTTCAGCGTATGCTGGGGCGGGGTCGAAGTATAATTGATTCTCTCCGGCACATGTATACCTTGGAGGGTATTGATGCCGAGAGGGTTGGTGAACTCGTGGAACCGAAAGTTGGGTCCCTGTGATCGATGGGGGATGCCTTGTTGGCGCGAACGGGTTGCCTCGGCCACGAGATTATGAGGGCTGTGGGCCTCGAGAAGGGCTCGCTTGATGCCTAGCAGGCGATTGTGAAGCCTGTATGGGGGAAGAGCGAACGGGAAAGATCTCGTGAGCTGTGGCTCGGGGGCGCCTCCTAGGTGAAGGGTCAGTGCAAGGGTAGTTGTCCGTCGACGTGGGTCAATCATAGGTGGGTGGTTGAGGGAAAGGCTGTTGCGGCCGAAGAGGGGGTGTAGTTTGCCCGTACCGCGGTGAGGATACGGGTGGGCCTTGTGGGTGTGGAGTAGGCATGACTGGTGGTGGATACACCAGTGGCTGAGATCGTGGTCGTGCTCCACGAAACCTGCCAGAGTATGCCCAGTTGCTGATGACGGTTTCTGGTGTAGAAGTGCCCGATTGTTCCACTTCATCAGCCCAAGAAGGAATACTCGGCTGTTGAGATGGGTGTTGTAGCGTAGAGATTGCTGTGTGCGCAATCGAGAAGAGTGGAGGTGGCTGTGACACTTGGCTGGTTCCCAGGAGGAGCGGCTCTTGTGACGAGCTTTGTGGTCCTACAGGCACTGAGGGTGAGCTCGTGTTACTGTCTATATACAGGTGGAGTTCACCTGAGCTGGAAGAGGAAGTGGCGAGTGAAGGCAGTGGGTTCACCCTTGCATAATTAGCTATGTCTAAAGACTGTGGCTGTCGGGAAGATTGCGCCATCGTGAAGAGGGCTGGTGTTTGCATTTCGCAAACTGGTTCGGGTACTGTGGGTGCCAGTACCAGCGGAGTGAGGGGTGAGGGTAGAATGTCGTCAACCTCCAGCATGATGAGGTCGAACGCTGTAGGTTCAACATTTGGGGGGATTGGTGAACCTCCTTTCTGGTGCGTGGGGACTGCAGTGGAGTCACTAAAACAAAAAGGAGTAAATTTGAGTGCTTAGAAGATAAAAAAGAAGTTCCTCTGGTTTTTCCTGATAGTCAGAGTCTTTTTCTATAGAGTCTCGTGAGAGAGAAATTCCACGTGAGGGTTCAAGCTTATTGCATTGGAAAGTTTGGAATTGTAAGGATTGAAAATCTGGTTTCATGTCAGAGTCAATTGGTGTTTCATAGCATTGATAAACAGAGACTGGCAAAGTTGGAGTGTGTCTTTTATTTGAATTATTATGTATAGGGGAGGAGAATTTCTTTAAGAAGTTTTCAAACTTTTTGTGTAATAGATTCAATTCATGTTGAGAGTGTGGAGTGCAACTATCAACTGCGTGTTTACGTCGTTTTTTATGTGACGGTGTTTTATATTGTGTGGAATCGGATTGTAATACAAGGAAAATTGTTCGCATAAATACTCCAAAAAATCCGGAGAATATAATCGTAGCCAATGTGATACTGGGTCCAAAAAAGGATTTTGAAATATATGTGTTAAATGCACTACGAAATAGGCCAAAAAGGCACTGTAAAAGATTAAAAACAGGCCATATTTTATCTATATTTTTAATACTTACCAAGGGTATCCAAAGATTCCTATGAAGGATTCTTTTAAATAGTTGTCATTAACTAAATCTCGCCAATCAAGTCGGCGAAGGGTGAATCCTTTGCCGTTAAAAAACCGTTTGTTAAATTAATCTTTATATTCTGTGCGTAATAGTGAGAATTGTGCTTGTAATTGTGCTTGTTTTGCAAGTACTGTCAAAATTCACTGATTGTGCTACTTCAAATTTTTCGGCTGCGTCTTCAACTAAATGGTTAAATTTCATCTTACCTTTTGACTTAGTCCAGTCGTGTTGACTGTATATTCCAAGTTATTGCGCGGTAAAATCGGCGTGGGTGAAGCGGTTTTCAACATCGTCAGGCGTGAAAGTTTTAACGGGGTTTCACGCCTTACTTGGGTAGGGTGCTAAGCGATATGTCTCATCGCCGTCTGCGTCAAGTGAGATTTGTTGATCAAAACTTTTGGATTTACATGGTGCTTTAATAGACCAAGGGAAAGTTTTCCGGTTGACGTGGTCGACAAATTGTAATTGATTTTGGTAGTATCAAGGAATACGTTCAAAGCACTGATTCTCTAAAAAATAAAGTGGTGTAAAAACGACTTTACATTGAAAGAGTGAAATAACGTTTTGAATTTTAAGTGTAGCGAATGTGTGTCGCTGTCCTGTAATAATATAACCAACGAGAGGAAACTTTTGTGTAAGCAAAATAAAAGCGGATTGTTTCAAATCGCGATATAAATCACATAGTTTTTTATAAATATTTAAGTTTTTATGATCCATTTCGAGCAAAACTCAACTGAACTTGTAGTCAAGTTTTGCATCGATTTGAACATTAGGGTGAACTGCGCCAAACCAATTTCATTTTTCTGATTTGTGGTATAGTTTAGATTCTTGTTGAATTACATATCCATCACGGATTATTGCTTTTGTGTAGGGTGTTAAGGAGGGTGGTCCTTCGGGGACTGTTATGTGTGTGTTATCAAAGTCGGGTGACGGTTTTCCCAAGACAAAATTAAAGCCTTCTTTGTATTGTATAAATATGTTTTAATATTGAGTGGCAAAATATGGGCGATCTTCATTACACTTATAGAGAGGTCTTGTGAGAACCTCAAAACGAGAAAGTGCAGATTCATCATAAAGGTGTCTTTGAAAACGACAGATTACATGTGTGGCATGTGTTTGTGACCAGAATTAGGTTCATTATTTTCAACTGTTTCGATAAAGTGTCGTTTTTGTAATTTTATCATTCGTGCGTGTGATCTGCGAACATCAAAAATATGACAGTGATTTTCGGGTTCCCAGATGACTGTGGCTTTAATAGCGTGATGTGGAGTACAGTGTCCTCGTTCTAGAACGCATTTAATGTGAACTTTGCCATAGTACATGTGTTCTGAGGCAACATCAAAGGTGAGAGTGATGTTATCTAATTGGAGTGACAATCCTAGTGTATGGATGACGTGATATTCATGTTCTGGGTCTTTACCGGGGCAGTTAGCTCAGGGATTATCTATGGCATTAGGAATCCAATTAAGATCGCTTGGGTTATAGACCATGCTTCCGTGTTGGAAGGCAAAAGGTGAATAACGGTCTAGGCGAAAACGGCCTTGTCTTTTTTTTTAAGTTTTTGCTTGCCAGCGGGGGTCATCTAATACATCGAACTGTATCATTTGAGGGCGGTAGTGGTTTTACTTATGAGATCAACGCGTGCAAGTTCTGTGCGAGCTTCACTTTTTGTGGGAACAAAAGGTCTTTCCATATTGTTAACATTCCAATTATCGTGATTAAACCTAAAACTTCTTTTGAGTGAAATTTTGTAACAAAAACTTTCTTTGTCGCTAAGTTTAGCGTGTATAGCGTAAGCGCGTACTTGTAGTGTTCGAGTTTGTGAAAAAAATTGTACTTGTGCGGCTTGTACTTGAAAAATTTGTACTTGAAAAATCAGCCGCCTTAATCTTACTTCCGCCAACTTTATTCAGCTTATAAAACTGCATATTTGTGATATGCTTGGGGAAACAATCATAGTGTGTGACAACAAAATCTGTATACTTGTTTTGGGTGTGGAAATATTGTGTTGATCAACTTTAATTGGTTTTTTATTGGGAGTGGACATGAAACGAATGGATTAAGTAATATGGATATTATATTTGTAGTGGGCCTGTGTAAGAAATTCCAGAGTGTGGATTATAGAAGACAAAATATCCTGCGGTTTTTTTCGTTTATTATCATATTTGTAGTGTATTTCTTGACAAATAAATGGTGATGGGTTAGCTTTAACTCTAAAGATAGGTGGTGCTGCCGCTTGTGGGTGAAAAAAAGTTTGTCTTGTTCGACAACAATTTCAACTGAAAAAGTTATTTTTGATTGTTTTAATAATTCGTGAGCTCTTTGTTTTTGTACTGGTGTTATCTTATACGACTAGATATTCTTTGTTTGGGCCAATTATATAATTGTTCACCGTTGTTATGGTCTCCACAAAGGGCGGGTGGGGGAACAATAAATTTAGTGTCTAGTTTTAGTGGTAGAGTTGGGTAAGTTCTTGTCGTATCGGGTTGTTTCCCAATACAATTATGAGAATGTTGATCAGGGTCTGGTGTAGGTAAATTTGAGCTTAAAGTGATAGTGGGTGGTTTACCCGGAAAACCGAGTGGTAGTGAACTTTGAAATGAGGGGGATGACTTGACTATATTAAAAGAGTGATTCAAATGTGCGTGTGATAATAAACGCTCAATATTTGTTATTGGTCTTGGAGGCGGATTAAAGGTATTATTTTCAATTTGTGACTTTGTTATTGGTCCTGGAGGCGGATTAAAGGGATTATTTGCAATTTGTGACGGAGTAGGTGAAGAAAATTGAGAGCTAATTAGATCAGAAAAAGAAGTGTCGTAAAGTAGGCTAATATCATGTGTGGTGTCGTTAATAATTGAAACAGTGTGAATTGGCTGTGGCAATTCTGAACTACTTGTTTTATCTGTGTTCGCAAAATTTATTGGTTGGGTGGAAAACTGTGGAGTGTTTGAATAATTAAATAATTAAGGTTGTGGTGCTCGTGGAAGAGCTGGTATAAATACGGGTGGAGGTAGTGTTGTAATCGGGAGAAAACCAGAGTGTTGTAGTAAAGTTTTTGTGGTTGTTTGTTGTTGCTGCTGTGTTTGCGCTTGGTGTATTTGCTTTTGACTTTGATGGGGATATGGGATTATTGATTGTTAGGTGAAGTGGGTGGGAGTGTCCCGCGGGACCAAGTCTATCTGTAGATTTGGCAGTAGTAATGACTGAGTATGGGTGTTCCTCAGTTTCTTGTGATTGTGCTTTTTCATTAAAGAGTTTAAATGATGACTTTTTGGGTGTTGATTGTTTAGTTGCCTCGCTGTATGAGCAAATAGGTGATTCTGAGACAGGGGGAGCACTTGGGTTAATATTGGATTGTTGACTAGAGGATGCAATTTTGACGATAATTTTTGGCCCAGAGTGAGGCAATTATCGCAATAAAAAATTTTATAGTTAGTAGAGTTGGGGATAACAATCATTAAAAGATTTAAAGTAGGTACACTTACTCTGATTGCTGCGCAAGGTGATTCTGGTGTGATGACATTATGGAGATGGGAGATAGATGAGATCTAAAAAATCAGCAGGAAAAACTGTTAATAACTCAGCAATAGTGTAGTCTTTTCGTTCGAATGAAAAGATAATTCGTGGATTTATAGTATCATTTGCTGTGTTGTTGGTTTGATTGTTGTTTTTTGACAATTTGTTGATAGAATAGATTTGAGATAAAAAAAATGCATTATGCTAATTTTTAAAACCTCTAATAAAAAAACCCATTCACAACAAGTGTGTGAATGTAAAATATGGTCAAGATTATAAAAGATGTCTTGAAAACGAAGTTGTTTAGGCTTAAATTTGTGAATATATCTAAATGTATCCGCGTAAGGTGTTCCTTTAAATAAAACTTCCAGTATCGGCTGTGAAGTAATGTGCATACCTGTTTAATATTAGAGAGAGAGATTCTTTCAGTGCTGTGAGACTGAAAGGAGAGAATTAGAGTGAGAATTTCTGTTGTTTCAGCTGAAGTGCTGCTTGAGGCAATAGTGCTTGTCGAAAGACTACTGCTGTACTGTTGAAATTAGAACTGTACTGTGTGACAGTTCTTTTTGATTTAAGTGAATAGTTAGTGAAGAGCTCAGAAAAAGAAATTTTCTAAGTGTGGAAGATGAAGAGAAGTTTTGGAAAACTTTTAAAGATTAAATAGTGTAGGAGAGAGTGAGGGAAAGAGTTTAGTCATTAGTTTGAAGGGAGATTTTGAGAGATATTTGAAGAAAGAGTACGCAACTAAGTTGAGAAAGCGGTGGACTGTGAAGTGATTTTAGACGATATGATTGTGGCTGACCACGACTTTATAGTCGGGTAGAAAAAGTTACCGAATCATATCTTGGCAAATAAATGAGATTAGGGAATTGTTCCCCGACTGAGCTGTGGGTTGGTTATTAACTTACTTTTTAGTTAATTTCTTTTTTATTATTATTGTGGGGAATGGCCTGTAATTCCCTTCTTTTCATTTCCTGATGGAAGGGTTTTTGTGGTTCTGGTAGGGTAGCAGGTGAAGAGATAGTCCGTATCTCTTTTTACTACTCTAAGGGGTTTAATTAACTTTCCTAGTGAAGTAATTGTATTAAGGGGGAGATGGCTGAAAGAACTATCCGAATTATCCCTCTCGTTTAAGAGAACGAGGGAATTGTGTTTTTATTGGGTTTATATTTACTAGCTATTTAGCGCGTTATGCTAAATTGTATTCGGCTATTTGAAGCGAGAAGAGTGATGTGGTGTATATTTAATAGTGAAGTGTGAATGTTATAAATGTTCGTCGTTCGTGAAGCCGAATTTTTTTATTGTGGTTTAGTTGTCGTCGAAGTTTTTTATTGGTTGTCGTCGAAGACGATAATCCCTTTTAGTGTAGTTTTCCGAAGAGTGTTCGGGTATTTCAGACGGGTTACCAAGGTAACTGAGGGGGAAGGTTATCTGTGGATGGTAAATTAGAATTGTCTAGACTGAACGAGACTGACTTCAACTTGGTAAGCGGTGGCTTTTAAGGGTGGTGTTTTAAAAATGAATTATCCGAGAAGTATTTCTCCATTTGTTCTTGATCGAAGAGTTCTTTGGGATAATAAGGTACTATATTACTTCGATGACGAGTGATTTGTTTACCAGAAAAATCTTCTAGTTTATAAGTGATTAATGTAGGAGTAACAATATTTTTGTAAGGTCCAACCTTTTGTGGTTGGATCTTTTTGACACTCCCACTTCTGTGGTTTTTTTTTACAACTAAAACATAACTATCTATTTTAAGTGGTTGCGCCCTTTCAAAACGGCGATTTATAAATGTGCTTATATGCTTATTTTGGTTTAAATAATTGTGTATCTCATTATAAATTTCCGAGTGTATCTTTTCACGATTAAGAAACCAATGTGCCAAGGTTCCTTTCTGTAACTTTTCAATTTGTGGGTGATGACCAAAGTGATCAGTATGTGTATGTTTGGGAAAAATTTACAAGGTGAATTTTCTGTGTGTTTACAGTTTCCGAAGTAGCGTAAGATAGATTGAACATTATAGGTTTCTTTGGTTTTTGACCAAATACAACATCATATGGTGAAAGATCCATATTGGTTCTAACTTGTGAATTGAATGCAAACGGAAATGATTTTACTTTCTGTGACCACGTGTCATATTGCGAGTCAAGGACTGTACGAAGAAAAGTGTTTAATTCGTGGTTACTGTGTTCAACTAGTCCATTAGACTAAGGTGCATATGGCGTACCTGGCTTGAATTGTACATTATATGTACGACAGAAATGTGTGAGTTCTCCGTTAAAATATTCATTTCCATTATCTGTTACCGAAATATCTAGTATTCCAAATTTGACAATCCAATGGTGCGTGAGTGGCATCATTTTTGGGTGAAGGGTGGAGTACACCATTGTGTGTAAATGCATCTACAATAACATAACCGTAAGAATTCCCATCAGAAGACGCTGAGATTGGACCTTTTGTATCCATTGAAATACGGTGATTGAAGTGTGGTGAAACTTCGAGAAATGGCTGTTGTGGTGCCATTAAGCGGCTTGGCATGGATTTGCTGGTTTGGCAATCCAAGCAATTTTGTGTAAGTCTTGCGATCCAAATAGTAATGTTTGGAAATTAAAAATTTTCTGTAATAGTTGCACGTGTTTTATCACGACCTGGGTATCCTGAAAGATTATGAGTGTGTGCATTATAAAAGATGACTAGGAGAAGAGAGAGTGGTAGACAAATTTTTGGTGATGTTGTTTCCTGTATGAAATACAAGAGATTCTTATTTTCATTATTACTTAAATTTTGGAATCGACTATAATAGTGTAGTAATCCCTTATTTGCTCGTATAGTCAGTGAAGGTGTGGAGGGAAAGTTTTTGTTACGTTTCCAAAGTATAAGCTGTTTGATTACTGGGTCTTGTTGCTGTGTTTCATAGGGAAGCATATCATTTAGTTCTGTCTGTTCTTTGTAGAATTATTTATGTAGGGTTGGGGATTATGGAATAAAGTCATCCATTGCTGGGAGTAAAAATTTTATTGTATTTATTAGTTCGGCATAGTTTTTGTCGTGACTAAGTTGTATGTAAAGTTCTGTTTTATTAGCATTGAGTGTAACGTCTGTGTGTTGTATGATAGGATACGTTTCTGGGAGTGAGTAGTTTTTGTATTTTTTGTTGGTGAATATTATCTAAAGGTTGTGCTGTAGTCTGAAATTCGTAATCTGAAACCCGGAGATAAAGATTATTTTCTAGTTGTACTTTGAAATAGTTGTCTTTAATCTTTAAATAGATTGGAAAGCGCGTTGATTCCACCTTAGTGTCTGTAGATACTGAATTAATGTATTCTTTTGATACAGCGTAGTGACATTGTATAGGTTGTGTATTTTGGTTGTGTGTCATAAAAAATTTTATTAAATCTTGTATCTCTACGGTACGTAGACGGTGTTCATCTTGTGTTGTAGTCGTCAGTGATCAACTTAGTAAATCTGGAAGTGAAAGATTTTTTCCTTCTGTCCAAACTATATGCAAGTTAGGAAATTTCATTAGAATTGACTGAAATTTATAAACTCTGTGGTTTGGTTTTTTTGTGTAAATAAAAATAACATTGGTTTGTGATCAGTATATAAAATTTATGGGTGTCTAAATCCTTGAATAAGGAACTCGTATTCTGAGAATGCAAAAAAAATGGCTGAACAGTCGCGAAGAAATGTGGAGAGTCTAAGTTCTGTGGTGGAAAATATACGAGAGTTTGCTGATATTAATTCCATTTTTCCAAATTGATTCTTTTGGAGGAGTACAGCTCCAACGCCGTAGTTAAAGGCACCGCAGAGGATATAGAAAGGTTTTTCTGAGATTGCAAGGCGTAGTATTCCGTCCGTAAGTTCCTTTTTTACTCTATCAAATGTTTGTTGTAACTCGGGAGTCCATTTAAAATCTGTTGTATCTCTAGGTTGAAGATAAAGTCTAAGAAATAATTGTAGATTGTATATATATTTTGAGATGAAGGTGAGAAATCCGAAATAGTTTTGATTTTCTTTTTTACTTTTGGGTGGTTATAATTTCAAAAAACCGTCTATTTTGATTTGAGTGGATGTATGTGGTTATTTTGAAATTGGTGTCCTAAAAATTTAACTGAGTCTAGGAAAAAGAAAGATTTGTCTGGAGCGGCTTTAAGATTTTCATTTTCTAAAATAGTGTGGTATTGAGTAAGTGTTTGCAACATTGTGTCTGTTATTGTATCTTGGATGAAAACGTCATCTAAATAAGTGATTATTTTAGTTTTTCTAATTAGTGGTTTAAAAATACTGCTCAAAAATGATGAGAAAGCTGCCGGGTCAATAGAAATACCATAGAATAGGCGCTTAAAGCAATATTGTTGTCCAGCAATTACAAAGATTGTTAGTTTTTGTGATGTTTGTCCAGTGGCATTTGGTAATATGCACTGTTGAAATCGGCTTTAGAGAAGATTGGTCCTTTAACTCTTGTCAAAATAACTTGAACTGGTTCTATGGGCCAACCACATTTCGTTTCGTCAATCATTGTGTTCAATTGACGAGCATCGAGTACGATTTTAAGTGATTCTTTTTTTAAGAATATTAAATTTGGTGTTCGATGCATGAAAAGTGTGTGTAAATGAAGTGTTTTTGAGAGTTCGACTTTCTGTTACGTCTGGATATAATGTAAGTTTTAATGTGCCATTTGACAGTAGTTCACAATTATTTGCTGCTGAGAGAACACATGTTGATGCTTTGAGCTGTAATTTGTGATACTTTTTGATTTCAGTCCAAGTGTCGGTATTTATTACGTTAAGTGTTGCAGCAGAGTCTAATAGAAAGCCTATTTCTAAATGTGGTGGAGAGATTGTTTTCTTGTAATCGGGTGTTTGTTGTGTATATATATTGTAGGTGGAAGTACCCATATATTGTTTATACAGGAGGTGGAAAAAATGTGTTCTTCTGTGAGAGTGTTACATTCTTCTTGGCAATTGAAATATTCATCTTGAGTATCTTGGTTTGACTCTAAAAGTATTTAATAAAATTGTTGTTCGAGGAGTGTTTCCTCGGGGACAGTCGGTGTGTCTGTATTTTCGATATTGGACGAAGTGTTGTCCGATTATTCTTGATCTAACAAGGAATTAATGTATCATTACGAAATCCATTTCGTGACAACGGTCGTCGTGAACGATTTCCGTCGCGGTTATAGTGAGGGGATTGTGGTCTAGAATTGTTTTGAGAATTAGTTTGATAGTTTGGTTTTGTGTATGGTGAACCGTTTCTACCAGGTGGTTTAAAATTTTTGTTCCCATAACAGGGTTTTGAGTTATTTTGTGGAAATTTATTTGGACTTCTGTGTCTAGATTTATTTCGGTGTTCTTTGCTATTACTGCGAGGGCGATTTGAAAATGGTAGTGGTTTACCTGTCATGTTATTTGATGTAACTTGTCTGTTTGGAAGATTTTGATTACCTTTCATTGCTTGCTTAAAGGTTTTTTCTGGGAATTAGGTTTATCAAGTGGTTTTGTATACCTTTTTTCAGGGCACGTAGAGATACTATGTCCTGAGCGTGAACATTTTTTGCAAAATATTAGGAAGAGTGGTTTTCCTTTGAAGTTAGGATCATTTGAGTACTTGTGTCGTACTACATTTATTCCGTGAGCAATATCATGTTCCATTGCGTGTATATCAACTACTGTGAGGTTATCTATCTCAAGGGAGAGATTATTAATTGAAGGTGAAAGAGTGGAATTTGTAGTTAACTGGTGTCGATCAATATGTGTTCTTGTGATGTCTTCTTGGTGTATTTTTTCAACAAGTTGTGCAAATGAAAATTGTGGTTCCAGTGCGGTTGATTTGTGATTTGCAAATTTTTTAAGTGCTATTCTAGCTAGTTGGGGATCAAGTGCTTTGACCAGTGCGTCATTCATTTGTGCATTTAGCATATCCGGAGCATTGTTAACATATGCTTTTCGAGTCATTTCTTCGTTTCTAAGTGCTAATGTCTTAATTTGTTCACCAGAAGCAAGTGTTATGCTTTCTAGCAATAATTTCGCTTGTGTCTGCAATTGTTGGTTATCAACTGTTTTCTGAAATTCGCGGAAAAAAGCTTGCCAATTCTTTTTGATATAGATGTGAATACCATTGTTGTGCTGGTCCTATTAGGGCTGTTTGGATCATAGCCATTCGTCTCAAGATCCAGGCTTCATGAAATGGTGAATCAATCTGCTCTGGTCCCGCTGTCAGAGTAATAATAAGGAGTCGGTGCGTTTGTATTCTGCTGTGTATTTTGTGAATTTAATTGTCTAACATCATTTACTAATTGTTGTGGAGTGATTTGGATAATTTGGTTAGTCCCCTGTGTGGGTTGGGTTGAACTAATTAGAATAATTGGTTCGGTGTTAAATTGTGCTGAATTCTGTCTGAGTAGAAGTGGTAAGGGTGTGTTTATGTTCGGTAATATTGGTATAGTTGTATTTAATGGATCTAAATTTTGTGTCAATTCAGTCGAGTTCACAGGTTGTCTGTGTTGATGATTTTGGTAAATATGTGTGTTTCCGGTGGTGGAATTATTATTAGTGTTAATATTGTTATTTTGATAACTGTCTTCAAGGTCAATCAGAGTGTTCACCGTGTGTGATGAAAAGAGTGTTCCATCATCTAACAATGTTGAATTGAAATCCGTTTCCATAGTTTCGTTCATACGGTTTTCCGATTGTTGAGGATGGATTAGTGTATCCACATTTGCAATTGGTGAAGCTTCCAGAGAAATATTTGTGTTTTCTGGAATATTTGTGCAAGTAAATGGTTGTGTTTCCGCATTATAATTTCTAATTTCTATATTTTGGTGATAAATGGATTATTTTTGAATGGTTTCGGATGGTATTTCGGGAATGTTTACAAAAAATTCTGTGGAAACAAATTTGAATCATATATATATATATATAGTGTAGTGTTTCTGGCATTTTAGTTTTTATATGTGGATAAGTTTCTGCTAATAGTTTTGTGGCTGGAAAGATGTGTCTCACCAGACTTTTCTAAAACCTGTGTATATACAAAGATAGAAGTGTGAGAGAATCGAAAATCTCTTCTTCATTTAAGTCTGCATCTGTTACAGAGCTTATGTATGTTTTTAAAAGGCGAGTGAATCCTTCTATTTCTTGTCCAGCGATTTTCTGTACGCTTTCTGTTCGAGAGGGTGAAGCATTAGCATTAAGTGCAGTTGCAAGCCGTTTGAGAAATTCGAAAGAAGATTTTCTAAAATTCCTTCTCTATCCGAAGGTTGTATTTCAGACAATATTCCGTTAAGGAATTCAAATAGTTTGCCTGATAGTGGGTGAAATAGAGTATCGTATATTAGCGAAAAATTTTTGTTTGTGAGTGGATCACAAATGAAAAGAACTGTGCTTTTTGTGAGTTCAGCTCCGTAAATTTCAACTAAGTATGAAAGAAAGGCGGTTCGTGAAACCTGTGATGCCTTTTCTGGTAAAAAGAGATGAGGTTATTGTTCCACTGCAAAGTAGTGGTATTTGAGCTGTTTAGTTGTATTTAAGAGTATATTCAACTCCTCTTGGTGTTGATAGTTTTTTTACTTTAAAGGGTAAAATTTCGTATGTTAAGCGTGTGTTTTGTTGTTTAAGAACTGCGAGTTGTAACTCGTCCGAGTGTGTCGGTATATTAGAAGAAGATTGATCAGTGTAATGGTCCATTTTATTTTTTTTATAGATATATATTAAGAAGTTGAGCTCCGTAAATTTCAACTAAGTATGAAAGAGAGGCGGTTCGTGAAACATGTGATGCTTTTTCTGGTAAAAAGAGATGAGGTTGTTGTTCCACTGCGAAGTTGTGGTATTTGAGCTGTTTAGCTGTATTTAAGAGTAGATTTAACTCATCTTGCTTTTGAGAGTTTTTTACTTTAAAGGGTAAAATTTTGTGTGTTAAGCGTGCGTTTTGTTGTTTAAGAACTGCGAGTTGTAACTCTTCCGAGTGTTTCGGTATATTAGAAGAAGATTGATCAGTGCAATGATCCATTTTATTTATTTTTATAGATAAATATTAATAAGTTTATTTTATTGGGGTTTTGTTCCCCATTTTCTTAAATTTTATAGAAAGAAAGAATAAGAAGCTAAGTAATCCAGTTGTAAATTTCTTTCTCAGAAGAGAAAAGGGTGTTTTGTGTGAGTTCTTTTTCACGGTTAGAGTTGGTTAAATTACTGGTCGCACCAGTTAAGGCAGACCCGATGTGGGCTCCTTTTACAGCCTTAAGGAATAAAGAGCTAGGGCTACTTATTTCTGCGCGCGAAGTAGACTTACTTAAATCTCTGAGACTTACCGACTCTGTAAAACACTGAGAGTGAACTTCTACTATTACGGTGGTTAAAAAGTATAGCAAAGGAGTCAATGGTATACACATAGTGTATCTAACTAATAGACTGAATATAGTTATTAGAGTTCTCTCTATTTAAAAGAGAATAGTGTCTTCTCAGTCTCTGATTGGCTGTATGTGCACCTTCTGTGTTTCCACTGCTACAATTCTTTAAGCTAAAATAACATGACGTCCTCTGGAAATCTTTCATCTTTAAAAACACGCAAAAAATTACACTCCATTCGCGTTGCAACAATTAAATTCACAATCATCAATACTGAATACTCAGAGATTTGTAACAACCCTAAAGTTGACAAAAACTCGATTTTTTTGGAAAAAGTCTTGGAAAAAACGCTTAGTGGCAAAACGCAAGACACTGCAAAAAGTTAACTGTTCCACATCGTTGTCAGGAAGTGCTACTTTGAATATTTCAATAGCTTTAAATGTATAAGACCAGAAAGATCCACATAGTTAATACTGTTGGGGTCAGCCCTTTTCTATTCAGTAGATTTACTGCAGTACTCTCAATTTTAATCGACTCTAACTAACGGAAGCAAACCAGTAGCAATGCAGACTCCAGGGATGCTCCCTGTGCCAGAAGTACATAGAAGAGGCTATTGAAACTCAACAAAATAGGGAAAAGAAGTTACTACTTCTGAATTTCACAAAAAGATTATTAGAGGACGACTCGGCCAACTTCGACAAGACTTTTCTCTAGATATTGGAATAGAAAAATTCTATTTTCGAAGAGCTTGAAAACATGAAAATGAAATAACTGGTGCTATATTTTTATATATTTACGTACTATATAACAACACATAATTTCTAATTGCGGGCAGAAAAGGTTGAAGTTTAATCTCTTTCGGAATTGAAAACTCTTTTGTTCATAATTATTGCGACGGTTGGCATCCGCGCAATAATTAAATGCGTTGCTTTTTCAGCTAATAAATTTACTAAAATGATCAAGCCTTTCAAGAACTCGACGAATAGTTTTTAACTGCTCTCAAAATTTTTTCTGACGCGATTTTTATCTCGTTGAACCCGTTTTTGAACATTTGGGCTCTTTTCCGTTTGTGCCCACCCAGAACGTTATCCCCCCCCCCCCCCCGTTACAGAGCACGTGTCATTATATATTGAATCATTGTGTAAAAATATGGTTCGAGCATCGGTGGGGATGCATATAATATGCACCCACTTAGCTGGGGGGGGGGGGGGGGGGGGGGGGGCACAAACGGAAAATATCCAACATTAGACATGCAATTATTTGACTTCCACATTCTAGTTTCGTCTTTTGTTCAACTTAAAATGGAATTAAGCGGCTAACAAAGTTTCAACAACTTTTTTGCCCGATTTCAATTTTAGCCAAAAAAAATTAGACTAATATTACAAAAACGTTTTGCAACGCTGCGTATCTCAATCAAAACTGGTACTTACAACCAATTTATTGACTGCACTGCCTAATGTTAGTATTATAAGTGCATGCTTTTGTCAACGACTTAAAAAAAATTAGTCTAAAAAAAGATTAGTAAAGAATAGTTACCGAGGCATGTTTGGTTCCTCTAAAAAATGAAAAATTTCATTCCCCTCCTTTTTCAAACTTTATCAACAATTGCCCTTTTAGCAGAAGCTTTCTAAAACACCAAATTTATTGAACTAAACGTTTATGAAATATGGGAAATATTTTCCCACATTTGTGCCAAATATGGGAAAATTTTGAATGCGAATGTGGAAACATTATGGGCCGCGCGCAATCATGCGAATCTTCTGGTTAATGTTCCCTACTCTGTTGAATTTTGACAAAACCGTTGTAAAGTATAACACCAATTTTAATGCTCTATTATAGTATAAATCAGTGTAATCTATTAATGTTATTAATAGTAGTCGTTTAACAGTATATAACAAATAGTTATACTCTTTCCTTTGTAGTTAAAACCTACATTGTGCGTCCCTTTTTCTATGTATTAAGATACCTTTTCTTGAATTGAAGAGCTAAAACGGTCCGAATGGTCAACTTAATTTGGAGGGGGCTGACTCGTGGGGTCGTTTTTTGTAAGGGTAACAAGATTCAACATTAAAAGTCGAAGTTCGCGCTTCAGAAGTTATTTTTCTACTATTCAACGCACGATATGAATTTAATCATGCCAACACTGAAAAAGTCAATCTGAATATTGTATGATACACTGGCTCATTGAAAGTTATTAATAACAGTCTCAACTGTTTTTGACGGCGAGATATAAAGCTTTCTTCATGAAACAAGTTTCACGAAGGCTTTGCTTTATTTTATCGTATACTTTATTGTACAAATGAAAACAAGCAAGCATGTTTTGCGCGTGAGTTCGTAGTAGTTTAGAAGAATTACAGTTACAGTCTTTTTGAAACCAGTGCGTGAAACCGAAAAACGAAAACATAGTGAGAGACAAATCTTCTATTACTTGCAAATGTTAGTAAAGATGGTTACTTTCAGCTGTAATAGCGAATTGGTCTTCAGTAACCAAAACAACCATTGGTTAGATTTGAAAAATGAATGTTTTCTTTACATTATGTTTTCGTTTTGACTTTTCTTTGCTTTCATAAGTGCGGTCTTTTTCTACAAGATTTCTTGAAATATAGTTTATTTTGTTCCCTCGTGTGAAGTTTTTCCCTCGTGTGAAGGGATCTTTTCAACAATTGCCCCCCCCCCCCCACCCCCTTTTGCAAAAGGGGGGCTATTCTTGAATAGAATTTAAGCGAGCCATTTATTGACCAATCAGAGACGACTAATAAGTTTCCACACATGCACATACTATGTTAAATTGAATAGACTAAAATACGCCATGGTATGGCAAATAGCCGAATCGGAAAACAAAGCGAAAGGAATTTCCGACTGGCGGGTTGGTGGGCGCGCTTCGCGCGCGTCGCCGCGATAACCGACCCGCGATTTCCGGATTACATCCCACAGCGCATGAGAGGCATGGCCATGAACAGCGGTCCGCAACTGCGCTTAAACTACTATTCGGCTATCCAAAGTGTAGGCCAAGTAATATCGTGGTAAAGTATAACACAGAAGGGGTGGCGATTCTCTACTAGGTACCAAAGGGGGGCAATTGTTGAAAAGATCCGTGTGAAGTTTTGCTGTCTACATTACACATTACACCCGTAGGACGCCGGTAGAGCCGAACGGGCGCAGAGCAGAACGCCATAAAATGATATTTAAAGCCGAATAATTCCCGTGCTCTGATATGTTGACCTTAAACTTAATTATTTTGAAGGCATTGTTTTGTGAAAACATAGCGTAACGAAGGTCTATTTGTATTTGTAACCCTCCATTGTGATCTTACACTTGTTTTACTTTAATTTAAACCTGATTTTTCGGTCAATCAAATTTAAGCATTCGGCTCTGATTCTCATTTTTTCTCATTCGGCTCTGCGCCCGTTCGGCTCTAATTCCTAGCTGCGAAACCTAGTTTATTTCGTTGTCTCCGTATGAATTTTTATTATGTCGACATATACTAAGCTAACTATTGAAACGTAGTTTATTTTGTTCTGCCCTTGTGTGAAGTTTTGCTATGTCTACATTACTCTATATTTAAATTTTGTACTAACGTCATAGAATACCGCATAAACAAACTGGTCATTAGCCATTGCTGATTATCAGATCTGAATTAGAAGCACAAATCTGATAGAAATAAATTCTTACTGTTAGCCCTTCAAACATAGTTTGATAAGCTAATAATTTGGTGAAATAAATTATCCTGTTTGTTATTAAAAACTTATCCAGAATGGAAGATTCAGCTTCAACAGCCCCGAACGGTGATGCTAATCTAAAAATTTGCTCATTTTGCAAAATTGAGACAAATCTTGAATCTGGTGAAGCTGTCTACTCTTGTAGAACTTGTTCAGACAAAATTGAAACATCTACCGAAAAGGTCTGGAATTGTATTGGTTGTATAAGTCCTTGTGCGTGTCAGAAACACACGATCGAAGATGTGAATGGTTATGAGGTGACAATTTGCAACAAACATCGGATGATAAACGAATACTTCTGTGAAAAAGAAGAATGTAAATGCGTTCTATGCAGTCGGTGCTTACTTGACCACCTAAACCACAATTGTGTACCGGCCTACAAGAAGAGCAAAGATGTCAGATCTGAGGTCTTCAAATACGTAAGCAAACTGGATTCCCTATCCAAAGATATGAAACATCGTCAACAATTGCAACTGGACTGTCGAGATTCTATAAACGAAGCTTCAACGTTGTGCAATTCTGATGAAATAGCTGAAGTTTTGCTTGGCTTCATGCGAGAATTGATCAAAAAACTGATAGCGCAAGGAACGTCCGCCACGAAATGCAATCAGCTCATTGCCAGTTTCAAAGCAGAGCACGAGAAGATTCTAGAAGGAAACGAGAGGACAACTGTGGCCAAACAGATCGAGAACTCAGAGACGCTGAACACTGGTTTGTGTCAGGTTCTGACGAAATCCGATGTTGTGATGGTGGATAACTTCACTAACATGATAACAAGCTTGGGCGACTCTTTGAAAGAGCAAAGATTGACCTTGGATTCTCACGTGTACTGTCAGCCTCTGTATGTTCGAGATGAAAATATGAGAAGCCATGCTACCAGTGCATTGAGTGTGTTTTTGAACACTATGATTTGGCCTACTATTAAGACTCTCAGTTATAGACCAGTGAATTTCAACAACTCTGGCTATTCAGCTTATTTGCCGGCTGATTTCAAACTGAATACAACAATTGCTCTTTTGAACTCCTCAGTCTTCCTAGTAGGACTTGACAAAGATGACACCTGGATGATATATATCAGCAATAATAATCGAACACAAAAATTTCCTGCCTCGATTGCAAATGAAAAGGCACTGACCTTCAGATCTTGCTATGGTTACGGCGATCAAAATCAGCCGAACAAACAATGCTTTGTAGTTGAAACACACGAAGGTTTCTATCTTGCCCGACCACTGCAAAACCCGAACAGCGACGAGATGCCGATCGAACAAATCTTCCCTGATCTCGTTCCCAATAATCTGGTTGTTTGGTACGTCACGAGCGCGTGCCAAGTGAACTGTCTAGTGTATGATAATGACACGAATGTAGTCAAACCGTTTCAAGAAGATACAGCAATTCGGGAGTTGAAGGTGACATCGAAGCCGACGTTATTCTGCCTCAATCATAGTAGGACTATTTTTGCAATGACTTTTGGTCAAAGCACCGACATCACAGTTATTACGAATGACAGCACAGAAACTATTCCTGCAGTGGAACACGGTTTTCGGACACTCAACCGTTTATTACTTATTTATGATTACACTACCAGCGCATGTGTTCTGCTCGCGTGGGACTTCAGTCGACAAATATTTGGAGTCTTCAGACAGAACAACTGTGACTTCAAATGGGTCTTAGCGGCCGTGTTCAAATGCAATTTTCCCGGAACTGATTTGGAGAAGGATCGGATATTGAGTGTCGAGCCGAACTACCGCAACGCTTGTGGGCAGAATTATGAAAGCGTATATGTAACTCTCGATAACTTCCCTAATCCGTTCTATGTTGCGTTTCATTCCTTCGCTAACTCTACGCCAGGGCTGTAGAATGCTGTTGCGTCCTACTTTATGATGTGGAACATTTTCGATGGGCGCCATTTTGTTAACTCGTTTCTAGTGAAGTTTGCGCGTAAATCATAAATTAAGTTTGTCTTCGTATTTTTCTTGATGATTAAACTCGTTCTTTTTTTAACTTGCTTTGATCATTGTAAAGCTGTTCTGTATATAAAGCGAAACAAGTTTTCTAGTCGAAAGGTTCTATTCGTCAGCAAACGTTTTTCATTGATTACATATTTGCGGGTAACCAATTTCAACTTGTTAAAGGACGCAAGTCAAGTTTTCATGCATTGACATCTGACTTTTCTTGAGGTTGCGAATTTATCCGCAACAGAGGCAATAATTGTGAAGGGTTCTTTAAGTCACTTTGGTTTGGTAAAAGTCAATTTCATCAGAATCACTGCTTAATAAAAAACGCTTTTCCGACTTGCCACCGTTTGATTGACGCCTCTAATTTTCCCTAATCCTGCCGTGCACCAAAATAGTGAGAACTGAAGTTGCCTAGTTTAAACCATAATAGCTATCAAGCTATGGCGACGTTTTTTAGCATTATAGAGAACAATTGCTTTCCAAAAAAGTTTGTACCCGTACCGAACTCCAAGTGTTAATCAGTACTGGGCAATTGTAAATACAAGTCTCCCATGTAATATAATTTGCTCACTTTCTCGCTTGAAATTTGCTGCTTTCAAGCGTATTAGAACAGCGCAAAAGACAAACTTTCAACAGTCATTGTGGCGCAGTAAGAAGGACAAAGACCTCAGGAGATTGAGAGCGTGGGTTCGATCCCCGTAAGAAACTTTATTTTCGCACTTGTATTTCGACTTGCCAAGTCTGACAAGTCTTAAATGTGCTATGATCATAGCTCTGAATGAGTACTGATATCAAGACTTGAATTTAGACTTGCCCATTACTGATATTGACTTGGCGTTAAGTACGGGTAGAATTTATTATCGTAAAGTTGGTCGTGATTTTTTCTCATGTCATTTTTTCGTCTGACTAACAAATTTTGTGACTTAGGGTAAAATGACAAAACCCGAGCGATTTAAGTGACTGAGCAATACCCCTAGTTTATCTGCACTGTATTATAGAAAACAATATTTTTTGAGAGCTCAACCCCAAGAATGAATAGCAACAATTTTATTGTTAATTGTGTTTTTTCTACAAAATTTCTCAAAAAAATGTTTTTCCTCCTTTGGTTCAAAATGGCTTCAAAAGATACTGCACGCTCAGGATGCTTCAAAACTTTTTTATTAATTTGAACTGGAGAAATTTAGTGGGGAAGATATTAACTGATAAACTTTTCAGTTTAGTTCTTTTGTATTTGGTTTTGTTCTTTTTAAACGACCGTCTTAAATTGGCATTCAGTGACCCCAAAAAATTTTTGATCTAGTAAATTTTATACGTTATTTAATTTCGCTGCGGGGCTAATGATAGGTAAGGAAACATTATGAAACATAGTTAATCAATGCCGAGATCGTTTTTTAATCTTCGACTGAAATGAAAGTCCAGCTTTCCATATAGATATTTCTATATTGATATTCTTTCTTTAAGAGTTCAACTTCCATTTGATGTGATGTGCTTGCCAGATAAAAGCAAACGACGGCTCAGGTGAGACTAGGACACAGAAAATTTAACATACGTCTCAAATTTCTCGAAAACTTTTCATTGATCTGAGAGTAAAACTCTACTATGATTTGCTAGTCTTAGAATTACTCGATTTTTCCCCAGCAACAATGAAGACTGAAAAATAATGTACAATAAAGACTCAAAAATTCCGAAGCCTCATTTTAATATAATTTTAGCAGATGTAAAACCACATGAATTGGCAATTATTTTGCAAAACAACCAGATTTTCAGAAAGACAATTCAAAAAGAGCACTCAGTCGCAAAAAAATTTATCTTAAACAAGGAGACAGGCATTTGCATAAACAAAATACACCGGTCAATTTAAACGCTATAAGAAGCAAACAAATCAGCAAACATCTTTCTGATCTAATTTTTTTCAAAAATGTACACGACTAATCAAATCTATACCCATCAGCTTGATTCAAGATTTAAAGAGTTGGTCTCAAACTAAATTTTTTTCATGTGTCCTATTTTGTGACAATGTCAATATATGACAATTTAAGTCGAACAAAAAGAGAAATTTAAATGTTGACATGACAAATTGCAGAAAAAAGAACTAGAAGTTTTGATATATTTCCAGCTGAACTACTGATATTTGCGTATTCAAAATAACTCAAGCTGGTAGATTCCGAATTCTTTGACTCAATCAGTTTTGAGACAAGTAGAAAAAGTATGTTCACAACCAAACGTCAGTTCAGAAGAACGTTGCAGTGATGAAAAGACAACATTTTTCTTGGCTTTTATCAAATGAATTTTTTTAGTTCTTTTTGTTATAACTTCCTGATATTTGCTCATTTCATCTAAATATATTTATATGCGACCCTTAGTTCAACCGAGGAATTGCTTTTGGCTAGCATTTGGAAGCGATTTTGAAAAGAAACATTCTTACTAAAAAACTGATTACAAATTTCTATTCTATAAACAAAAACCATATAAATGACCCCTATAGAATAGATCAATAGCGCGCACTAAATGAAAATTGGAAAATTAGCAACTAAAGGTTACTACATGTACTAGAACAAATTAAGCTGCAGCTTGAAAAACAAATTCCTGTTCTCAAGGTAAAATTTCCTTTATTGAATTACTTGTAATAATGCGGAAATACAGAATTAAACAACCCAATGGCAGATGAAAAAACTTGATTCCTAGCTACTCAGGAAAAAAACAAACAAGGACAAACTAAAAAAAGTGATGACAATTGTGCCAAGAAGAGCAACTAAACCAAACAATCATTTCTACGCACTAGATGAAATTGTCAAAATTTGCCACTAAATGTCAGTACTTGTATTAGCACTGGTTACATTTAACGTAATCTTCTAACTTGAAAAATGGAAAATCCTCTTATCGAATTAAAATTACCTCTCCCAGAATGCTAACAAAAACGTACCTTTCTGAACCAAAAAACGTAAAATTTGATTTATGATAGCGAAACAAATAAAGTCAAAGCCAATAAATTCATTTTTAACGCAGTAATTATTTTTCACCACCAATGATGACTGTCAAAAATCAAAAAAAAAGTAATCAATACTATCCCCATTTTGCAAAAGACACTAATTAAATAATAGCAATTCAAGCATACCCAGCTGTTATCCATTTAAGCTCAAATCAGTGGAAACATATTCCAATATTCTCATCAAACCAAAGCAAATATTCTATGCTCAATCCTGTCGTTTTGAGGTTTGACCCTAAAAGGATACGAGGAGGTTCGAACCACTCATCTCAGGCGCACTAACCTGAAGCGTTAACCATCGGCTATCACGACCCTGTGCTCCAATTCCGTTTTAACAGCAGGCATAATATCTGAACAAGAGAAATTTAGGTAACACAAAAAACAAGAAAAAGAAGCAAAAAAATCAAGCGGGAAAAAACTCCAATAACAATTGTCAAACGAAAAAGTGCGTCAGACCGTGAAACAAAACAGCCGGAAAAATTCCGGAAGTGACTCGAAGAGTAGGAACTTTTTTCACAAAGAAGCACCGTAACTGCAACTAAAGCCATTATTATGTCTTAAACCATTTACTCTCCACCACCAGATTTAATTAAATTATATCGGAAAAATAACTCATCACAACGAGAGAGATTTGAGAATTAACATCTGATAAACAAGATGATAAACAATAAGGGCGTTGTTCGGAAAACATACAAAAGCAGCCGCGCGTATGTACATCTTAAACATAAACTGAGAAAAAAAACACAGAAAAACCTTCTGTGGAACCTTGATACTATAAAATTTAGTATTGTTAGAAATATTTGATGACGTTGAAAAATGAACTTTTTCTTCGAATGGAAAAATACTGATAGAATGAAAAAATTACAAGCTTAAACTTCCGCAAATATTTATTTGTACTAAAACAATTGAGAGAGCATAGGGCAGATAAAATTAGTAAATCTGAAAAAAAAAACAAAATGAAATCGAGTTTTGAAGTCGAGAAAACACTTAGTCTTAGCCATTAAGGGAAAAAAGATATACTTCTCTCTTCTACGTCAGTTGGATCTATTAACCAAATAATATTAAACTGTTGGAATATTTAGATTATCATGAAAATGACACAGGAAACAAAATAATACTCAAAAACAAAAAATAGATTTTTACCCAGACCTTGTCCGGAGAGTTTTGACAGAGGATAGTAATCAGGCGAAAAACTTGGACGAAACTCCAGCAAATTTTTAGCGAAGCATTATATTAAATGAGATCAATTCCAAATTAAAGAAAAACTAAAAGACTTAATACATTAAAATTTTTGAACAGTTGATAAAAGCAGAGCGCACAAAACTAGATATTAGCAGAATTCTAGAATGATACATGAAAGAATGTGGAAAAAATAGACCCAAAGTGAAAAAACAACGACTAATTTTTAATTTTTAATAATAAGAGTCAAATTGGAGAAAAACTAAATAGAAAAACAGATACACTTTACTATCTAGCATTTGGTGCTTAGAAAACTAGAGCCATTTTCAAGCATAGCTAAAAAGTGAAAGCAGTTTAAGGATTAAAAAAACTTTTTTCGAGCTATATTGTTTTTATGTGTCCTTTTCTGGGACAATTTCCATTTAGGACAATTTAGGTCTAACAAAAAGAGAAATTTTAATGTTGACGTGACAAATCGCAGAAGAAAGAACTTGAGATATTTCTAACTGAACTACTGATAT
The DNA here is from genome assembly GCF_964194025.1 of Convolutriloba macropyga. Classification (NCBI taxonomy): domain Eukaryota; kingdom Metazoa; phylum Xenacoelomorpha; order Acoela; family Convolutidae; genus Convolutriloba; species Convolutriloba macropyga. The sequence continues at coordinate 70,210,011 of NC_134474.1, read as the reverse complement.
TTGCGTATTCAAAATAACTCACGCTGGCATATTCTGAACTCTTTGACTCAATCAATTTTGAGACAAGTAAAATGTTTAACACAACCAAACGTCAGTTCAGAAGAACGTTGCAGTGATGAAAAGACAACTTTTCTTGGTTTTTATCAAATGAATTTTTCTGTTATAACTTCTCGATATTTGCTCATTCCAGTTAAATATTTTGATATGCAACCCTAGGAATTGCTTTTGTCTAGCATTTTGGAGCTAATTCGAAAAAATACTAAATAAAACTTTACAAATTTCAATTCTATAAACACAAACCATATAAATGACTCTATAGAAAAGATCATTAGCGCTTTCAAAATTAGCAACTAAAGGTCACTATATGTTTTTGAACAAATTCCAGAAAAATTTTAAGCTTGGAAAACGAAAATTTCTGGAAACGAAAGTAAAAACAAACCAGGACAAACGAAAAAAAGTGAAAAGAATTACGCCAAAAAGAGCAACTAAACCAAAAAAGTAACGTACTAGCACACGTTACATTTAACGTAATCTTCTAACTTGGAAAATGAAAATTCCTCTTATCAAAGTGAAATTGCCATTTTTGGCTTGCTTATAATATTCGAGAAAATACAGAATCAAACAAACAAATGTCAGGGAAAACAAATGTAGGAAAACAATAAGGAGGAACGAAAAAAGTGCGCACAATTTCTGCAAAAAACAGCAACTAAAACAAAGAGACTATCATTTCTACGCAATTGATGAAATTGGCAATATTTGTCACTAAACGTCACTACATATACTACCACTCGCTACAATTAACGTAATCTTCTAACTTGAAAAATGGAAAATCCTCTTATCGAATAAAAATTACCTCTCCCAGTATGCTAACAAAAACGTACCTTTCTGAACCAAAAAAACGTAAAATTTGATTTATGATAGCGAATCAAATAAAGTCAAAGCCAATAAATTCTTTTTGACGCAGTAATTATTTTTACCTCCAATGATGAACGTCAAAAAAATAGTAATCAATGCTTCCCCCATTTTGCAAAAGACTAATTAAATTATAGCAGTTCAAGGATACCCAGCTGTTATCCATTTAAGCTCAAATCAGCGGAAACATATTCCAACCTTGTCATCAAAACCGCAGGCCTAAATTCTATGCTCAATCCTGCCGCTTTGAGGTAGGATCCGAAGAACTTCGAACCCCTCATCTGTGGCGTACTAAACGGAAGCGTTCACCATTCTACTATAACGACCTTGTACTCCAATTTCGTTTTAACAGCAGGCATAATTTCTGAACAAGAGAAATTAGGGTCACATAAAAAGCAAGAAATAAAAACGTAAAAAATCAAGCTAAAAAAGCTCCCAAACGAAAAAGAGGGTCAGACAATTATACAAAAAAGAACACCCGGAAAAATTCCGGAAGTGACTCGAAGAGAATGAACGTCACAAAAAAGCACCGTAACTGCAACTAAAGCCATTATTTTGTCTTAAACCATTTATTCTCCACCGCCAGACTTAATTAAAACATTTCGCAAAAAATAACTCATCACAACGAGAAAGATTTGAGAATTGATATCATTGAAACAAGCTGATAAAAACAATTAGGGAGTTCTTTAGAAACCATAAAAAAGGAGCCGTGCATATTTAAATCTTCAACATATACTGACAAAAAAACACAGAAAAACCTACTGTGGAACCTTGATACTGTAAAATTTAGTAATGTTAGAAATAACTGATGACGTTGAAAAATGAACCCATTTCTTCGAATGGAAAAAAACTAATAGAATCACAAAATTAATCGGGCTATGACATTTTAGGAAAATAATAAAGGTTTTAAAAGCTTAAATCTCCGCAAATATTTCCTTGTCCGAAAACAAACATTGAGAGTATAGGGCAGATAAAATCAGTAGAAAATGAAAAAAAAGAGAAAATGAAATCAAATTTTTGAGTCAAGAAAACAAGTTTTTTGGCCTCAGATCAATTAAGAAAAAAGATGTACTTCTCTCTTCTACGTCATTTGGATCTATTAAAACAATGAATTCAAACTGTTGGAAAATTTAGATTATCATGAAAACGACATAGGAAACAAAATAATAATCAAATACAAAAAATCAGTTTTAACTCAGGACTGGTCGCAAGAATTTTCACACACGGCAGTAATCAGACGAAAAACTTGGACGAAACTCCAGCAAATAGTCAGTGAAGCATTATATTAAATGAGATCAATTGCGAAAAAATTGAAACAAAAAACAAAGTCTTAACTCATAAAAATTTTTGAACAGTTGATAAAAGCAGAGCAAACAAAACTATAGATCTTCGGAGAACTCAAGAATGATACAAGCAAGAACGTGGGGAATATAGACACAGTGAAAAAAAGGAACTTAATTCTTTATTTTTAAAAATAGGAGTCAAATTGGAGAAAAATTAAAAAGAAAAACATATTTTATTATCTAGCATTTGACGCTGAGAAAACTAGAGCCGTTATCATGCATAGCTAAAAAGGTACAGCACTTCAAAGATTCGAAAAATTTGTTTTGTAAAAAGATCAAAAAGATTTTTGAAATTGGACTAATAAAATTTTAAAATTCTTGTACTGAATTTCAGAGACACTGCGTCAAAAATTAATTCAACTATTAGTTGAAGAAGAAATTAAATTCGCTGAATGTGCAAGATAAAGAATTTTTTTAATTGAAATCAAAATACAAACAAACCAGAAAAATTGAACAAAAACAGCCATAATCTGTTAGCTTAAGTACTTATTTATAAAACTCACATCAGGAAAAGGCGTTCAATGCCTTAAATTATCACGTGGAAGCTGCCATATTTACTGATTTTTGATTAAAAAAATCCAATTAAAGATGCGAAAAAAATCAATGAAAAGTCAGAACAAAAAAAATTGAAAACTATATCTCCATTCTACACTTGATACACATTGCTGAAACTGAACCAATAGTACGAATAGTACTTCAGGTAAAAATGACATTAAAGGAAAAATCCGGAAGCAACTCGAATTGTAGGCCCTTCTAGAAAAAAACAAAAACTGCACTGAAGCCGAAGCCACCATTATTTGCCCCAAAAAATATTCTTTGTCTCAGTAACTATATTAGTTGATAAAACTAACTACTGACGAAAATTGAAAGTTTACGGTATTGACATTAAAACACGCACGTAAGTGGTACATTAAAAGTACCACTTACGACACCATTCAGAAACCACACAACAATGACCCAGAGATTTAAATCTTAAGACAAAATCAGTCCTGTGAAATTTTTTAAATTTCCAAGTCTCTTATTAAAAACATTTATCGTAACGCCAACAAAGCTAAAATTTTTCAGTGGCTATTAACTCTGACTTGGCTATTAACTCCCATGGAACAACCGAACTCAACTCAAAGATTCAAAACTCTGCAAATTACTCTGCTAATAAAAAGATACATTGAGTAAACTAATACATGGCGGGATAAATTATAAGAAAATGAATGGATTTCACAAAAATTCGAACATAGCTGGTAGATTGAAAGAACATCCGCAGTAAAGGGAAACCCCTTTAGCTTTGCGAATCTGCAGTCTCTGAGGTATGAAAAAGCCGAGCAAAAAACTCTTTATTAAAGGCTATATTTGGATTCTGTGTAACTTATTGCTGATTCTCTTAGCTCCTCGCAAAGTCTTCAATTAGGTTGACACACACTCACTTAAACTTGCCTCTTTGAAATAAGGTAAAGAAAAATCAAAAATTCAATTTTGAGAGTGAAGTCAGTTGTGTGACCAAAAACTTAATTATGCGAATGGAAAAAAGTCCTGACCTACAATTTTCATGACCTAAAATTTTCTGAACAAGAATTTTCATTGACTGAACAAAACACTAGATCTAGAAAGAACGATGAATGGATTGGAACAAACATTTGAAAAAAAAAGCAAACAAACAATTTAAAAAACAGTAGAAATCAAAATCAAATTGCCACAGTGAACAAAAAATCACAACCGAGAAAGCGCATTTTTGTTCAAACTCACTCCACCTTACTTTTCTCACTCTACTTTAAAATTCATTAAATAAACAGAAAACTAGACCTAAAAGGGACTATTAATGGATTGGAAAAACCATTTAGAAAAAAATCCAATCCTAAAAATCGAAAGAGTAAAAACCAGTGAAATTGCCGCATGTGAACAAAAAACCACTAGCGAGAAAGCGAATTCTTGTTCAAACACCGTTTTCTCACTCTACTGTTAAATTAGAGCAAAAAAATTTCACGCCGCAAAACCACTCGCTTTTTCGCTTCACTTCCTCTTTCGGCGTGACCAAAATCAACACTCCAATTTGACTTCTAAAATCATAAGTGTTTGAACAGAACTATAAAAAAAGACAGCGCCCAAAATTTTTGAATTGTAAAAACGCTCAATAAGAGTGGAAAAGGACATCACGCAGGCAATTCAGTTGAAAATGCATGAACGAGTGAACAAAAAGCAGATTTGAAGTGATTAAGATGTCATATGGTCGTAACAAAAACCTCGTCAACATAAAAATAAAAACAAAAAAACGACCAAAAATAGCCCCACCAAAATTTTAGGTACTCAAAAAATATTCGATTTTGAACTTGCAACAGTTATTAAATTTCGAGCGATTGATTTTCTTTTATGATAGAAAAACAAATTCAGTCCGTTTGCAAAAGAAAGCAGATAGAAAACTAAACGCGCAAAAGCATTTACTAAAACCTAGCCCCAAACTCCGCAAAAAAGCATCAGTACTTTCAACAGTACAGATCAGTTCAAATTATCTTAATAGCATTTCCTGCTCAAAATTTCTAACTCAAAATTGCTCTACAAAACAATCGACACTGACAAATTTAAAATTGCAAAAAAAACCTGGAAAAATTAAGGGTACTTCAAATGACGTCCTAAGAGGTCATTGTATACCACCATAATTCCTAATACAATTGATTAAAAAATGAAATCAATTTCTGCGAATTTTTCATTTGACTTAGTAATGAACTGCGGCCAATTCAGTTAAGCCGGTTAAAAGAAACTAAGATCACGCCAAGCGAAAAAAGTCGAGCGCGCAAAAATCGTTTGCAGAAGTCAAAACGGTCATGCAAAAATTTTGCAGTAAAAAAAGACCAACACGTTTATAATAACTGCTTCAAACTTCATTCGAGATTATTTAACGGTGAGAACAACAAGACTAAAGAAACATCTAATTTGTCAAAAATGGAATAATTTGTGTTTTAATTGTCGCTTTGAAAAAATTTTAATTCAAAGAAGATCAAACATTTAATGGAAAAATAATTTGCTTTAGATAAATACAGAATTTGAAACTGACGATGTGTAAAGGCTTATTCAATTACATCAAACCGAGCTCGAAAGCAAAAATGCAAGTAAAATTAAACATTAAACAAACACATACCGACAAATGTCGGAAGAATTGATCTTGAACGACAGCCTAGGCCATTTAATTCAGGGTCTTTAGCCTAAATCAATTTTTCATTATGGATGCAAAAATACTTGCCCCCAACAAGATACGAACCACTGCTTTCCCGATCCACGGCCACCGGCATTAACCAGCAAGTAAAATTAAACAAACATAAACCGACAAATGTCGGAAGAATTGATCTTGAACGACAACCTAGGCCATTTTAATCAGAGTCTTTAGCCCAAATCAATTTTTCTTTATGGATGCAAAAAAAAATTGGCACCAACAAGATACGAACCACTGACCACCCGATCCATGGCCACCGTCACCAACCACTGCGCAATATGTCACTAAGCTTTGCTAAACTGCAACCGATTATATATTATTAACAAGCTTTACTTCGGAGTGAGAGCAATAGAGATCACTCAAAAATGATAAACGAAAGCGTACAAAAGTCACTTGAGAAGTCAAAGAATGTTCTAGAAGAAAAGCGCAAAATTGTCAAGCAAAAAATTTGCACAAAAAAGACACACACGTTTAGAATAATTGCTATGAACTTCATTCAAGAGCAATTAATAAGTTTAAATTTAGAGCATGTTAGTTGAAAAAACAGTTAACATAAATACTGATTACAGAGAAGTTCTTTCAAATAATCAAAAAAGCCCAAAATTGGAACTAAAATTTTATTACTGGGCTCTCAATAGCGCTATTGCCAATTGCAGAGCGTTTAATATTAGTGCGGTTCGGATTAAAAAATGCTTAAAAAACCTCACTACAAGCAAAAAAGATGAGCCAAATCGACCATAAAACGGATAAAAACGGTTAGCTATACGCAGAATTCTCCCGACAAAATCTTTCAAAGTCAAAGTAAATTCAATGCAACGCATGGACGAAACTTCTCGCGCTCAGCAACCATTAGTTCGTGGCAATTTTATTTAATTTCTCTTCTATGTCAAAACTGCGCCCTAACACGGCAACTGAACGTAATCGACCTCAGACCTACACCAATTTTTAGACTCACCGATCAAGTGCTCGCGAAATTCTCTTTTCAACTTTTTTTCTAACTAAGTTGATTACTTTTCAAAATTTCATTACTGATCTTCATTTTACATAGAAATGGGTTAAAGCCGGATCACAACCATGGACTCTCAGTGTCAACTTTTGGATCTGTTCTGTTTTGCCCCCCAGGCGTTTTTCACGCCCCCAGTTACAAATTATATGTTTGTTACACAGCACGTTACTATGTATAAAATAGAACGTGCGCCTGGGGGCGTAAAATATATAAGCCCACTAAGCTGGGGCCAAAACAGAATAGATCCCAAATGTTTTATCTACATCATTTACGTTACCTGTCGTCAGATTCATTTGAGAATAGCAGAGTAGGATGACTCAAGTCCGTTTTGTTTATTGCAGGTGTTCTGCCCCATTTCAAACAGAGGCCTGGATATGCTGCCCTTCGTATGTGCTTAGTTCCTCCTCAAGTTTGAAATCTACTTAATTTAGCTTTTCGTTATCAGCTGTTCTATGCCCATTAAAGAAACCAATTCTAAAGTTTCCACAAAAATTAATTTATTCAGTAAGAGTCGGCAGGCAATTTATCAAACAGCTGATGTCGGAAAAATTTAAGAACGACTGACTTGCGGCTGTCTTTCGTTTAGCTTAAATAAGCTATGCAATCTAGCCTTGCTAATATAGGTGATCAGGTTGGGGAAAATTGGTAGGGAGAACAAAATAACAAGGGGTCCTAATTTCCCAGAATTGTCATGTACATCATAAATCATGCCTCCTGAAATTTCCCTGAAATTTACTTCAGAGAGCAGCGAAGCCTCAAATAGAACTGCATAAAATCAGATTCACAGTAAAAACGATGGAGCAAAATGGACCGTGACTGAATACGAGAAACTGCTTGCATATTCGGGCGAATTAAACTCGAGAACCGTCAATACCAGAAACAGAAAAGGAGTCACCTCTAAAACAAACCATTTTTTTGGTAAAGTCTCCGGAAAACAATTAAAGAACCAACTGCTCTGATATATCAAGACGCTTTCGAACAAAGTAGTGCCACAGCACAAAGTGATTTCAAAATCTCTACTTTTAAAAAGGACAAGAATCAAAAAGTGAGCAACTAGCAACCAATTAACAGTATAGTGACAATACAAACATTCTTATTTGTGCAAAAATAGATAGATTCTGCTTAAGCATATCATAGGAATTTCCGATTTCTTCCTGAACGACCTCATCATTTGAAAAGAATTTGGATGCTTGATTTGAAAAGCACGAGGTCTAGAATTTTTATCAGTATACTATATCAAAATATTCTACGTGAAATGGCAGTTTTCATTCTGATCAAATTGATTGGAGAATCACGATAAACCCTTTTTCAATTTGCTTTCCAAAATAAGGATTTTCTATGATCTTTAATATGCAAATTGTTTTGTTTGGAAAATTTATTGAAACCTTCAGTCGTCACTGATTATACAGATCAAATCTCATACTAATTATACCGGGAAGAACTGGGAAGCAAACTTCCACAAAAGCTAAATTAAATAGGATAAGTTAACAATATCAATACGCAAAAGGTCAAGGTGACCTTGTCAAGATTTTTACTCGTAACTAAAGTAACCAACTTTTGATGCAAATCATTTTGTTCTCTTCATAGAGTACTCCATCTTAGAGCACGGCAAAGACATTAGAGTACCACTACAGCTTTGTACAGTGTTGTTAGATTTCTCCTACTAAATACCGGTACCGGTAACTACCTTTTGCGAAAACATTTTAGATTCATGGTAACAAAAAGGACTAACAACAGCAAATATCAAATATCCATGACTATTTTTGAGAACAAAAAGCACTGAAGCCATCAAAACAATGGACTAATTAATAGGAACCTGTGGCCAGATCAAACTAATGACCGGAATTAAAATATACAATATTTCAATAATTTAATTACTGGAACACGTAACCAAAAGAACAAGTAGAGCTGCCATGACTCACAAATTACAAAAACTAAATAGATTGAAGAAAATTAAGAAAACGAAGGACTGATGTTTAAGTCATTTACACTTTTCATTCTGAGCCCCAAGCAATTGCACTTAAGCAGGACTAAAACACATGTATCACCTTTATAGGATAATATATATTTAGAAAATTAGATAATGGAGCGATAAACAGGAAACAGAACTCAAAACATAAAATCACTTTAGAACAACAAGACTAAAGAAACATCTAATTTGTCAAAAATGGAATATTTTGCTTAAATTGACGCTTTGAAAAAATTTTAATTCAAAGAAGAGCAAACATTTAATGCAAAAATAATTTGCTTTCGATAAATACAGAATTTGAAACTGACGATGTGTAAAAAGGCTTATTCAATTACATCAAACCGAGCTCGAATGAAAAAATGCAAGTAAAATTAAACAAACATAAACCGACAAATGTCGGAAGAATTGATCTTGAACGACAACCTAGGCCATTTTAATCAGAGTCTTTAGCCCAAATCAATTTTTCTTTATGGATGCAAAAAAAAATTGGCACCAACAAGATACGAACCACTGACCACCCGATCCATGGCCACCGTCACCAACCACTGCGCTATATGTCACAAAATTTTGCTATACTGCAACCGATTATATATTATTAACAAGCTTTACTTCGGAGTGAGAGCAATAGAGATCAATCAAAAATGATAAACGGAAGCGTACAAAAGTCACTTGAGAAGTCAAAGAATGTTCTAGAAGAAAAGAGCAAAATTGTCAAGCGAAAAATTTGCATAAAAAAGAGGCACACGTTTACAAAAATTGCTATGAACTTCATTCAAGAGCAATTAATAAGTTTAAATTTAGAGCATGTTAGTTGAAAAAACAGTTAACATAAATACTGATAACAGAGAAGTTCTTTCAAATAACCAAATAAGCCCAAAATTGGCACTAAAATTTTATTACTGGGCTCTCAATAGCGCTATTCCCAATTGCAGAGCGTTTAATATTAGTGCGATTTAGATTAAAAAATGCTTAAAAAACCTCACTACAAGCAAAAAAGATGAGCCAAATCGACTATAAAACGGATAAAAACGGTTAGCTATACGGAGAATTCTGTCGACAAAATCTTTTAAAGTCAAAGTCAATTCAATGCAACGCATGGACGAAACTTCTCTCGCTCAGCAAACATTAGTTCGTGGCAATTTTATTCAATTTCTCTTCTAGGTCAAAACTGCACCCTAACACGGCAACTGAACGTAATCGACCTCAGACCTACACCAATTTTTATACTCACCGATCAAGTGATCGCGAAATTCTCTTTTCAACTTTTTTTCTAACCAAGTTGATTACTTTTCAAAATTTCTGTAGTGATCTTCATCTTACATAGAAATGGGTTAAAGCCGGATCACGACCATGGACTCTCAGCGTCAACTTTTTTTGGATCTATTCTGTTTTGCCCCCCCCAGCGTTTTTTACGCCCCCAATTACAAATTATATGTTTGTTACACAGCACGTTATATGTATAAATTAGAACGTGCGCCTGGGGGGCGCAAAAGATATAAGCCCACTAAACTGGGGCCAAAACAGAATAGATTCCAAATGTTTTATCTACATCATTTATGTTACCTGTCGTCAGATTCATTTGAGAATAGCAGAGTAGGATGACTCAAGTCCGTTTTGTTTATTGCAGGTGTTCTGCCCCATTTCAAACAGAGGCCTGGATATGCTGCCCTTCGTATGTGCTTAGTTCCTCCTCAAGATTGAAGAAATCTACTTAATTTAGCTTTTCGTTATCAGCTGTTCTATGCCCATTAAAGAAACCAATTCTAAAGTTTCCACAAAAATTAATTTATTCAGTAAGAGTCGGCAGGCAATTTATCAAACAGCTGATGTCGGAAAAATTTAAGAACGACTGACTTGCGGCTGTCTTTCGTTTAGCTTAAATAAGCTATGCAATCTAGCCTTGCTAATATAGGTGATCAGGTTGGGGAAAATTGGTAGGGAGAACAAAATAACAAGGGGTCCTAATTTCCCAGAATTGTCATGTACATCATAAATCATGCCTCCTGAAATTTCCCTGAAATTTACTTCAGAGAGCAGCGAAGCCTCAAATAGAACTGCATAAAATCAGATTCACAGTAAAAACGATGGAGCAAAATGGACCGTGACTGAATACGAGAAACTGCTTGCATATTCGGGCGAATTAAACTCGAGAACCGTCAATACCAGAAACAGAAAAGGAGTCACCTCTAAAACAAACCATTTTTTTGGTAAAGTCTCCGGAAAACAATTAAAGAACCAACTGCTCTGATATATCAAGACGCTTTCGAACAAAGTAGTGCCACAGCACAAAGTGATTTCAAAATCTCTACTTTTAAAAAGGACAAGAATCAAAAAGTGAGCAACTAGCAACCAATTAACAGTATAGTGACAATACAAACATTCTTATTTGTGCAAAAATAGATAGATTCTGCTTAAGCATATCATAGGAATTTCCGATTTCTTCCTGAACGACCTCATCATTTGAAAAGAATTTGGATGCTTGATTTGAAAAGCACGAGGTCTAGAATTTTTATCAGTATACTATATCAAAATATTCTACGTGAAATGGCAGTTTTCATTCTGATCAAATTGATTGGAGAATCACGATAAACCCTTTTTCAATTTGCTTTCCAAAATAAGGATTTTCTATGATCTTTAATATGCAAATTGTTTTGTTTGGAAAATTTATTGAAACCTTCAGTCGTCACTGATTATACAGATCAAATCTCATACTAATTATACCGGGAAGCACTGGGAAGCAAACTTCCACAAAAGCTAAATTAAATAGGACAAGTTAACAATATCAATACACAAAAGGTCAAGGTGACCTTGTCAAGATTTTTACTCGTAACTAAGTAACCAACATTTGATGCAAATCATTTTGTTCTCTTCATAGAGTACTCCATCTTAGAGCACGTCGAAGACATTAGAGTACCACTACAGCTATGTACAGCGTTGTTAGATTTCTCCTACTAAATACCGGTACCGGTAACTACCTTTTGCGAAAACAACTTAGATTCATGGTAACAAAAAGGACAAACAACAGCAAATATCAAATATCCATGACTATTTTTGAGAACAAAAAGCACTGAAGCCATCAAAACAATGGACTAATTAATAGGAACCTGTGGCCAGATCAAACTATTGACCGGAATTAAAATATACAATATTTCAATAATTTAATTACTGGAACACATAAGCAAAAGAACAAGAAGAGCTGCCATGACTCACAAAATACAAAAACTAAATAGATTGAAGAAAAATTAAGAAAACGAAGGACTGATGTTTAAGTCATTTACACTTTTCATTCTGAGCCCCAAGCAATTGCACTTAAGCAGGACTAAAACACATGTATCACCTTTATAGGATAATATATATATATATAGAAAATTAGATAATGGAGCGATAAACTGGAAACAGAACTCAAAATATAAAATCACTTTAGACGGGGTTTTAAAGTAAATACAAAAGCAACTCGTTTTATCGTCCCATTCACTGCTTTGGGGTGACAAACTAAGAGTCAAATTTAGCCACTTGATCTCGAAAAAAAAATCAAATTGCGTGTAGAGGTTTTACAAAAAGACTATTAAGATACTAAAATTCTTTGAATTGTATACAATGACAGAGCACCAATACAAAGCAATTTTTTGCGTTGAAAAAACTTGCAGAGGACCAGTACTCTTAGAGTGTTAAAATGATCATCAGGACCCTAATAATTGCTACAAAATCTATTTGAGAGCAAATAATTATGTCTATCATTATTACAATTATTCACCTCTTGCTATAAAACATCATTAACCGGGACTAGATCATTTAGTTAATCAATTCAAAAAGATTACTGTAGAGAAAACTATTAAAAGGAGCATACCACCGTTACCAATTCTAAAATCTGTGACATGAAAATTCATCTTTCTAGGCTTCAGAACTGTCACTAAAGCATAGCTCTTTGCAACCTCTCTTTAAAAAGAGAATCTTTCAATGACACCTTATTAGATCAGAACGCAAGGCAGCCTGGATTTTGTTTCATAGCTATTTGTCCTTATTTAAGCTTCATTTACACGCCATATACCTCATCAGTTAAAAGCCTGGAAAAGAAAAGGTTTGAATTATAATAGAATGTTCGCTCAGCACCTTTAAAATTCTTCTCTATATACACTAAATTCAAAGTACTCAAAATAAAATTCTCTCTATTTAGTTTCTAACATAGGACAATTCGTAAATTTGAGTGCTCGACTTGTGCGTTTTCGATTTGAATCGGGCCAAGTCTTTCCTAGTCACCATTCCGATAACCTGGTTCCCATTGCTCATCACGCAAAGGTGTCTCAGTCCCAGGGCACGGAAAAGGGTGAATATCTTAGTCAGGGAGGATTGATCGCTAACTATGTAGGGTGCGGGGTTCATGTAGCTTGTTAGATCGATAGAGAAGCCCTGGCCCAGGATTGAGGTAGGGATGTCTGATATAGTTGGGAATCGGGGGTAAGCATCTCTCAGATGCCGTAGACGGAGTTGCGAGTGATTCCCGTCGTCCGCGAACTCTCTAAAGATGTTTCTCTGCATCAATATAAGCAGATGATCTCTCAATATTAGACCTCTGAGTTGACCAGTGACTTCGTCAACTACTGGGTACCCATTATGGCAGCTTTTAGGGTCGTTAAGCAGCGTATAGATAACGTCCACCTTCTCAATGGGTTTTAGGGTCTTCACAGGTGAGTTCATGACCTGGACGGCCTTCACCTGATGAGCTAGATGGGGTGCTTCCCAGCCCAGAATAGGAACACTCATCAAATGGATATGCATGTCGTAGATGCCCTCGTTGAAGACATCACCCACAAATTTAGCAGTCATTAGAACCAACATGAGAGGCAGACCGAACGTAACGTTGCCAGTTGCCTCCATTAGGATGACAGTCAGACTTATAGTCATCCTGACAACGCCTCCGAGATTCGCTGCAGCTCCGATGAGGGCGTACTTGCCGCAGTCAACCCACACTTCAACTCCAAAAAGGTGCCCCAGGAAAATTCCCACTGATCTGCCCCAGGCGGCTCCAATTAGCAGTGACGGGATGAACAAACCACTTGGTACACTAAGTCCATACGTCCAGCACGCTAATATATAGTAGATAGAGGAGAATAAAACTAGGAGCGGTATGTTGAAGGATCCGAGGGGTGCGTGGAACAGACATTTGACAGCAGTTTCTGGAGTGACAAAGGTAAGAGTCGACATTACATTGAATTCTCCGTCGTTGCAAAAGAGCTGTAGGACAGAGCTGTCGTCTTCGGCAGTCAAAATAGCATCGTCAGCAGAACAAAGATCGCTGGAATAAATGAGCAGAAAGCACATTGCACAGGAGACAATGGCGACGACCATGGCCTCCAGAACTTTAATAATAGGTCTATGGACAAATTTAACTCTAAATATGGTGATTCTGTAGTTGATGGCATTAAACAATGCGCCTAGAAGTCCTCCGAAAGCACCCATTATACAGAAAATAGGCAGCTCGTACCAATTGTATGGTTGACCACTGAAAACACCAAAGTTCACTAGACCAGTGTAGGACAGTTCACCGAAATGGCCGTGATACCAACTGAGGGCGAAATTGAGGGTAAAACCAGACACCATAGCCGAGAATAATACCCTCCATGTCAAAGCTTGGTTCCAAAAACTGGCACCTTCTTCCAAACTGAAGAGTACGCCGCCAACTGGTGACCCGAAAGCAGCCGCTACTCCAGCCGCGGCTCCACCAGAAACGAAATCTCGCTTTTCGTTGTCGTGTCTGAAGTACTCGAACAGTTTGAAATCCCAGTTGAATGACTTGCTGGCTCCTTGGGAAATTCCAGCAGCGACCACAGCGCCAGAATGGATCATAGGACCTTCTTTGCCAACTGCCAAGCCACCAGCCACGCTGAACATAACTCCGACAGCTTTACAAAACAGGGTCTGGATGCGGACAACACGCGGAATCTTAACTCCATTGAGATAGCACTTGATCTGGGGAATTCCACTGCCAGCAGCCACCGGTTCCAGGAATGCAACCAGGACTGATGCCACTAGGACCATACCTGCTCCGAAAGTCACCCATATGAGTAAAGGTACACACAGTCCCCCGTTGTCCACTGCCTTGTCCATGAAGTAACTCACAATGGAGAACTTGAGATTGCTCAGGTTTGCCACACCTGCAAAAAACGAAAACTTTCATTGCCATAACGATACCACAGAAACAGCTGACTTCCAAATTAGAGTCAGTAATCAATGTAATCCGACATCTCATTTCGGACATTCCTATATATATTTCACTTCCAATATACATCATTCAAGAATTCCAAATAGCAAATTAAACAAACCACATATATGGTGTTTACAAATATTATGCATATGTGGGTGCAGAAGTTCGTGCCTATACAGTCTGAACTAAATAACTATATTCAAATGAGTTGAATTCAATCAAAATAGGCGACAGAATATCAACCATAATTGGAAACGATGCTCAAAACTCCAGACAGTTCAAGAATGCGCCAATAAAAAGCATCAATTGTTAAGTTACTAATACTAGTACAAAAATTGCATTCATTCTGAGGTGATCTTTTCTTAAATTTCGTACCGTACTTTTCACCGGTAAAGTTAGTGCTGAAAATAAACAGAAAGAATCGTTAATGTAAGTGCAAAGCACACCAAACGTTCGAAAACTGTAATTTCATCTTGAAGTCTTAGATGTCATTATTAAGCTTGGATAGAACACTCAGGGAACGCTCTCAATATCATTGTCATACGTGGAACATCAATAGAGCAAAAATTCGAGATACGCTCTAATATATAAGAATAATAAGAAGGAGAGCTGAGAACAGGCTACTGTAGGCCGAATGCTGTACCGCTGCGAAAACGCAAGAACAACAATTAACTAAAGTAACACGAACGACAGTAACCAACTTTAATTAACAGCAAACAAGAAGGCTCAAGCGAGACTGTGCATAGCACAGAATGTTCCAACATTCGTTTAGTTGTAGTAGTAGTAGTAGTTAAGGCTATCTCTATGAGAGTTTTCTAGTGGATTTTGTCTGCGTTGGGTAGTAGAGTACGCCGCAAAACGTACAAAAGATGCAGTGTACGGTGTTGTCTGCTTTTTATCAAAATTTGCAAAAAAAATTCTATTTGTTCTGAGATGAAAAGCTTTTTGTACTATCAGTTTTGAGAATTTCAAATAGAAGCAGTTTTTTCGAAGCAACTTTGTGTACGACTTTCTGTAATACAAAACTGAAAAACTCATTTTGATATTATACCAGATATAAAAACAGTCATTGTCAATTATTCTATAGTATAAAACGGCATTTCAAAGAAACTTGAAGTTCAGCAAGAGCAATCAGCCGCAGAAAAAGTCAGCCAGAACAGATACAGACAGTTATATGCAAAAACAAACAAATTGCTAAGATGGGTCTTCACGATAGAAATAGCAAACAAATAAGTGACTGGACATGATCTTAAATGATTAGATTAAGATCTCAAACGGAGAAACTAAATTTTCAACGCGCACAGCTACAAAGATAATTAAAAGGGGTGAAGTGCGGGGTGGGAGGTGAAGTTGGGGTGGGGATTAATTGGCAAGGGAGTCAAAATTAACAAGCCAAACTTAAAAGTACCCTTCACATTATCAATTTATGACTTCAAACAGTTTCCGTGAATTGCATGCTTAGGTTCTAGTAAGCCCAAAGGCTCTAAGAGAACCTATTGTCCTCCGGGTGTTACCGGTTTATCGCGTATTTCAGGACGACAGGTCAATAGGATCAGAGGAAAAATTGGTCGAGCAAAAAAACGCATAGGAAGACCGCACGACAAACATAATTGCTACAAACTTTGTATGAGAGCAATTAAACATGATAATCTTCAGAAAATCAACATCTAATGTCTAACAAAATACTTTCAAAGGACGGTCGGTTACCCAATTCTATATCTCCGTGCTGAGGGGGGTGGAAATGGCTGGTAGGAGAGGGGGAACAAAAATCAATAGTTTTCAAGTGACGATATCAGGGGTTATTTTAGAGAAGTATTAAGATTCGAGAAACTGAAACCGATTATTAAGCAATTTTACTTGAACTGTCGCAGTTCAAGTTTATCAGCAATTCAATTAATTATCGACACAAGGACAAAAATGATGACGCAAAAGAATTCATAATATTACTCGTCGTCGTTTCAAGTGTTTTCGAAATATGATAATCCACATCTCGTCTTGAAAAATTAGGGGCAGATGAGAAAATTCACGTCCAATGCCTGGTCAACGACAAAACGCCCCATAATTCGGAAAAACGTGGTCAGAACAGTCTGAAGCCAGACGTATTTTTATAGCCCTCAAGATAATTTGAAAAACTCCCAGAGAAAACCGAAAAACCCTAATAACTAGAAATGTCCACCTTCACAATAGACAAATTGAAAAACAAAAAGCTCTAAATAGCCTACCAATTATATAGAGTGGACCTAGGGTGACCAAGCAATCAAATCAGAAACCTCAACCTGTTCTCATCAAAGAAAAAGTTATTACGAATGGATGCCTTTACGCGGCAGAACTACAAGCAGGCAACTGCTCCCAGGGTCCTTACACTCTGTACAGACTGCAATAAACGCGATTTTGCGACGCTAGTCCAGTCTTTGGTCCCTAGTATAGATTTGACTGGTGAACACGTTTTTCCTGCTTCTCACCCTCAGCGACATTGAAACCGACCCCGGCCCAACGCCATGTGCTATTTGTTATCGTAGCAACTGGAATCAATATGGCGTCTGGTGCGGCCGTGGAGGATGTTTATGTGAAAAGCACCAACATGGTCCATGGAGCTCTGAAACAACAAGTTTGACTAAGTGTTGCTCGTGCTGCAAAAGAATTGGAAGCAAAATCAACAAGACAAAGTCTCCCCACTCAACGCACCTCATCATTCAGCTTAATTGCAATGGTCTCAAACAAAAATAGACATCATAACCTGAATGCAGCAAAATAACATCCCAATAGCTGCCATTCACGAGACTAACCTCAATAGAAGATCCAATCTCAAATGCCCACCTGGCTATTGCATAATCCGCTAAAGACTATGAGAAAAATAAAAATAAGAGAATATGGCCTAAAGACCAACTGAAGAGTGTAGGGGTAGCTTTCATCACTTGATCAACGGACAATTCTGTTCCAGGAAATCGAACTTGAGATTGACAAACACCTAGACGTCCAAGCCATCGAACGACGTCCTTCGTCTACCTGTGATGCAGGATACAAGACATCAATCAGTAAACTACTTGAGTTAGAAGACAGCATTATTATCGTTAATTTTGAATGCTCATTGCCCTCTATTAGACTCGAATCTACCAAAAGACACAAGAGAAAAAAAATATTGCAAATGAAATATACTTCAAAATACTTAATTGTGTAGCACATAACAAAAAGAGCAACACCAGAGTAACTGATTCCTACTAAAGCTCCCCGGGTATCAATCTCGCCAGCTGAAGCATAGCAATGAATATCGACTAGCGCACGGAGTACCCGATAGGCTCAGACCATTTACAAATAGTTTTTTCTGTCACCTGTGATCTCAATACACACAAAACACAACAACAAACTTTTATTAACTTCCGCAAAGCTGACTGGGTAAGTTTTAAGGACAATATTGAACTAAAACTGCAGCACCGTCAAAGTCCAACTAATGTCTTGCTTGCGATAAATACCTCAAGGAAAACCATCAATGCTGCGGCTTGCAGGAATATCCCAAGACAAAGAGTTAAAAAAGTGGTTTATCATTTTCAAAGTGAAACAGTAAAGTTTGAACGAGATGAAACTTAAAAATAGCCAAGTGACCCCAAAATATTCTAACTAAATGAACAAACTAGTTCAAAGTCAAAAGCGGATAAAATGGATCGAGTTGGTACAAACACTTACTCACTGAGGCAACTGCTCTATACTCTGGTCAAAGAGAAAAGTCTTTCTTCAAGTTACCACAAACTACCTGCAAACAGATACTTATACTTTGAAGCAAAGTAGTTTTGCTCATCGCCATAATCCAAAAAAAATTAAAACAAATTTAACCAAACATACACTCCAAACTCCCAAGAAAAAAGGAAAACAGAAAATAAATAGACGAACAACAATAAGGAAACTCGAAATGGCGGACAGAATGCACAATAGGAGGAAATAGAGGAAAGAAGTTTAACACCGTGAAAAAAAAATTATAAGAGACAAAACTAAAAGCACTGAGCCCGGATAGAATAGCGCCAATCCATCTGCATCATCCAGGCCCAAGAGCACTCAGACATCTAACAGACACCATAAATCTCTGCAAAACAGGGCCAAAATCCATGGCATCCGGAAAGTCGGCCCGGTTATATCCTCACAGAAGCCGGGAACTCAGACAAATCTAAAAAATTAAGCCAATTGTCACTAAAAAAACATTAGCATGGCTTTAGACCTGAAAACGCAATAACACCTCTCAATACTCAACGATATCCAAAAAGGCCTTAAAGGAACCCTTTCAACCGAACTCTACTAGTAACCTTAAACACGATTGACCATAATCCCCTACTAGAAGACATATTTGAGGCACCGCTACCAATAGCACAAAGAATCAGGTCGCTTCATACTTATAAGGCAGGTTTTCGTGCGTACAAAACAAAAAAAATCAAAGAGGAGAAAAGTCAAAAGTCAAATCCTGTGTCAACCAAGGAGGTGTATTGTCGCCAATGCTCTTCATGCCTAGATGAGCAAGCTGCCTCTAGCCCTGAGAGGTGTAACTGCCTATCTAAATATTTTTCACGAATGGCTAGAATAAAAAACAACTCACTATCAACAATTCATCAATACCAGTAAAGTCCAAAGTCAAAGTACTTGGTGTCAACTTTGATAATATTCTTAATTTTTGAGAAAATGTAAGGAGCAACACAGTGAGACAACAAAAGCAAATCACATACTGAAAAAGATTGCGAGTAGCGACTGCACAACGAGACACTAAGTGACTTACAGAAATATTACTTAGCCCGGCAGTTATGAGAGCCACAGTGTCGATTACAAAACAACCTCTACAACCAGTTTTTGTCCCAGGAGACCGACACTGAAAGATGCTTATAGGGACTGCGTGAAACAACACACAATAAAGAGCAGATCGCAAAGAATACAAAAATGCGCTCAAAAGCATTCACTGACACAGACAGTAAGTAACTAGGCACACATCGAGCAGATAGCTGAGGAATAACAAACGCTGTCAGGAATTGAACGTATCCGCTTGGCACAACTGAGAGCTGAATATTGGCCCCTACTGAACTCAAACTTCAGTTGAATTTGTAGCAATGTTGATAACCGCTGTCCAAAAGGTGAAGTAGCACAGCATGACAAAAATCACATTTTAAATTGCACTGAGAACAACACGCACAAAAAAGTGATTGACCTTTGAAAGACCAGTAGAGGTAACCAACTGGCTGGACTTAATATCATCAATCCAACATGACCACACTGCACAGAAGAACCGCCTTCCTTGCTCCTTTTTCCCGATGTTGGCAATGCCCCTCCTGTCTCCCCTTACCAATGGGGACCGCATGTCACCCACCATGGCGAAGATGCAGAAAGGTCGCTGCACCACTATTAAGTTGTGGATAGGCAGTCGCAGTCCAATATATCTATTTTTTATGCAAATGCAACTAAGGAACCAGTTAAAAACGACAATAAGCGCGAATTGCAGCCCTGTGCGACAGCTACAACAACAGCAACAGAAACATTAACCAACTTAAACCAAAAGAAGACCGATAAATGTCTATCCGAGAGAGGCCATTGACTCCGAGGACACCACGGTTTGTAGAAAAGCTTTGAAGCCCTGGAAGTTAAACAAATGTACCGGCTTTTGCATCTTTTCTAGTGACTGCCGCGCATCAGCGCCGGATTGAACCCACCGCGCCACATACAACATTGCCGAGCTATGTTAAATCGTAAAATTAATTTTTGTCGTGTTGTATATAATCGCGTCTATGTCTGCCTACTCTTCATTCTTTTTCCTTGCGCCTCTTTATGAATGCAGGCAGAAGGAACAGCTACTTCAGCGCGGGCAAAGATAAAAGCGAAAATGTGGCCCTTAGAACTTCACGTATTATTCATATTTATTTTTTATGGTTGGATATTTATCCAAAAAACAACAACCTGCATCTAGCGCAACTCTTTTCAAAGAATTGCCGGAAGTAATTATCTTTCGGTAACAACTTTCAACTTTGTACTGAGCTTTTCTTTCTTGAGGCACTAAAAGCCGTCCGTTAAAAAGCGCTGCTTTTAATTTATTCTATAGCAGCCTAGTTGGGAGATAATGGTGATGAATTTTGGCATTGACAAACATTTTGGATGAACATTGGGCATTAACAAAAGGTTAAAGATTATAGGTTTCGATCAATAGTGTCTTTGAATTATAACAAACTTTCACAAACAGGCCTGATAATCAATTTACCTGTATCGATGGCGAACGCAATAAGCGCAGTGAGGACTCCGATGAGGAACATGACGAACCACCTGGCCAGTGATACTCGCATTCGGAAGTAGACGTCACTATCACGCTGGTCTGCCTCTTTAGTGTAAAGCTCATTTTCGGCAACATCGTAATCTAAGCTCTCGAAACGCGTGGATATCAGATGGCTGCTTTTGTTCACATCCACTAATTGCACATCGGAGCTCAGCCAGGATGAGGAGAATCTTCTTTGAAGATCCCGCGGAATCGCAGTTAGAATTTCGCTCGTTCTTCTCTTTACAGATCTCATGGTTAGAGTTTTATGGCGTCAGCCAAACCAATTACTGTCACAGAATGTCACTCACAATTTGATCAAGATGAACATCAGGCCAAACCTCCAAACATGGTACGCACAATTCATTGTTTAGCTACATTTGTTTGGTAACCAAAGTCGAAACTTAAATTTGATTCATTCGAAACACTTCTGTAATACCAAAACAGACTCCAGTAATTAGCCTTGAAATACCAAACTGCGATGCTTTCACAAGCAACGGCTTAAACACGGACCCTTTCAATGAAACGGATACCGCTGCTTTGTACTATAGATAAGTTTAATCGGTTTTTAATCTAATGCAAATATTCATTACGCCTAACGTACACTTTGCAGATAAGAGCGTGCGCTTCGAACAATGATCAACAATGTGAAAAACCAAAATTAGAGGCCGCCAATGCCGATTAAATAAATCAACAAACGCTTCGCGAATGAAGAGCTAGTTCGCACAACATGATTTTGAGTTTCTGAACAAATCAACTAAACAAATAAGAAATTCTAACAATTGTGGTTAACAGCAAAGAAGTGATTTAAGCTTCACAAAAAAGAACTCTTTCCAAAAAACAGCTGTAATAAATACAAATCTGTCGCAATCCGTATAGAATTAATTAAAGGCGCCAGGACAAAATACACAGATGGCTCAAAACACCCAAGTTATACCCAATATTTTACTCCACTGTTATAAAAGACTATTTTAATGACTGAAAGAGATAAATTGTGATTGAAGAAAAAACTTACCAAGACTTAAATTTATTACTAGTTCAATTGGCGGGCTCTTTTCCATTACAGTCCCCTCCCCATTATTATGGTGTGTTTACCATGATTGGGGGCTCTAGGTTATCTGGCCACTAGGCTGGGGGCTATAATGAGAAAGACCCCAACTGGCTATGCCTCGGGCGAGCTGGCCATGCCTCAGCGGCCCGTAGGACTTGGTATGAATTCATCACAACGTAACTTAAGATCAAATTATTTGCAACATGATTCTAATTCCGACATTTTATTGATAAATTTAATTAATACGAAATGCTTTATGAAGACGCACTGCTAGGAGGGCCCCGGACCAGCCAATATTCACCCAGTGTTGGGGAAGGGGCAGTTCTTAATTTACCTTTTTTATTCTAATTCCGACTGCTAACTCGACTAATACCTTCAAAGGCCAATGAAACAACATCAAGAATGAACATCGCGGAACGAAGTTACTCTTCTCGACGTCAAGTATTCGTTGCTCATACTTCAGGCACTTCAGCGACTCATGATACTTGTACGCTTCTACTGAGTTTTTCGGGCATGACTTGGCAAGTGGGTTAAAGATCTTCACGTCGAAGAAAAAACGGCTCAGCTTCGACTCCCATAGGTTATTCGCTTTGATGTTGTTGTTGTTGTTGTTGGGGATTTTCTTTACAGAAGGGATTTCTCCCGATCAAAACAGTTATAGAAAATTAGTCCATAATGTCTAGTCGCGCGTTTTCATCAGTCCTAGTAGTTTTGTAAATAAAGGACTCGCCTTGAAGCAACTGAAGAGTCGTCTCAACTTCGACTTCATAGAAAACGTCACGCATGATTTTAGCAAAAGTGTCTCCGATCTCGTTGTGCCTCATGTTTGTATAACCCTCCCACCTTCGCACAGTCGAGAGCATGGGATAGGTCAAATATTTCACCAAATGGAAATTATTTAGTGGGCGTATTTTTGGCCTCATTGTTATATCTAAAGCAAAGCCCGTCTCTAAATTCGTACTTCGTTAGACTAAAACCCTACCGTTTAAGCGGTAGAGCTGTGAGCCCGTTCAATGCTTCTTTTTCCGAAGCCATTTCTATTACGTGGTGTTGCTCACTCTGACGGTTTTCCATAAGATCCTTCTTACTCGATTGAATAAAATTCAGGCGTGCGGTTCGTTGGTCGTGCTTTATGCGTTCTTGGGTGAGGTGAACAATTGCTCGATCCCCATATTCAAGAGGAGCGCAAGCGCTCAGCGAAGCAGCGTACTCCATTTCGTAATCAATTGGCTCTTTGATGTTAAGACCGCCCTCCAGGCTTGGTAGCGAATACAATCGCCGTGCGGATTGAGGCACCGGAGAGTCAAAGAACGACGGTAGGACATGCGTTTGGATGTTTGTTCTGCGTCTGTGAAGATTTTCCGTAATGTTGGCGTTGTCCGGGACAGGAAAATTTAATTTTTGTTGCACGCCTCTTGTGAGTTATGCACAATCGTTTCTAAGGGATGTTTTCGCTACCTGCTCCAATTTTTTTAAACAAATTGGAAAACTTTCCAGTTGTGTTTACAAAAATGCTCTCGTAGACTTTCTCATTGGCAATTATAGATCCTAGTATGCGGCAGCCATCAACAATTCCAACTGCCTTCCCCTCAAACAAACTGAGAGCTTTAAATTTTATCGCCTCTTTTACTATTAATTGAGACTTCGGCAAGTTCACGCTATAGCCAAAATAGCTACCATGTTCTGTGAGTTTTTTGAAGAACAAGAGTAAGTCCTCCAAACGTCACACAGCACTGCCGTCATCTGCGAACCGTTTTTGCGACACGTGCGTATTCTGAACAAGCCTGAGCAAGGTGAAATTCCGTTTCGTAATCAATTGGCTTCTTTGGCTTTGCTTCAGACTGGTTTGCTTATCACTAATTTCCACGGAGTTATGTTTTTTGTTCACAATCTAAGGATGAGTGGAGATCCTATTTGAACAACTTGGTGTTAATATTGTTTATTATTATAACACTAGCTCTCGGAAACCAATCTTCAAAATTGTTTAATTTTAGTGTGCGTTTTTGCAAATGTTCCTTGTTTTTCCATAATGGTTTACTAAGAAATGACGCGTGATCTGGAACTGAAAGGTGCATGACGTTCTAGGAAAGTGGGACAAAGTGAAAATGGATTCTTCCCATTAGAGCGCACCAGTCTTGTGGACCATTAACTTATAGCCCCCTAAACTGTTGATTATAGCATAATTGTGGGCTATAGCTTCATTTGGGGTATAAAATTCAAAAGACCCGGAAAAAGATCCTATTTTATTCGTACTCTTCATCAGCGTTCTCCGATTTGATGTCGATGATATGAGCACTTACAGTTGAACTCAGCTGGAAAGCTCCTTGTTTTTGAGCTTCTAAGATCAGCTAAATTCTGCTTGAGTAATGCGGGACTCAATTCCGGCTTCAGAACCCTCTGTCTCTCCGAGTTTCGTTGCTTAGAAACTGTTGAGACAAGGTGGCTTAGCATAGAAATTTCACCGAGAGATAATTGATTTTTTATCCATATTTAAGGTGATTTCTTATTTCGGCAGCAAAATAAATGCTTCAACGTTCTTGCCATGCTCTTCTTTGGTCTTCCGCAAATTATTCCATCATCAAGGTAAAGGTAGGTGCTTTCAAGTTTGTCAGTTTATCTTGTTCTTTAGGTGGTACATGATGGAACACGCTCTTTAAGTCAATATTTGAGACGAAATGATTTTCAGAACCGTTTTCAGCGGTTTTCCATATTAGAAAACGGTTACACATCAAGACTGGTAAATAAGCTGACAATCATTGAGTAACTGATTATCATGCGTCGTTTTTGGTCTTTTACAGCAAACGCCTGAGCGCGCCATGGAGATCCAAAATCTCTTTGTGCATAAAATCAAACATTCTTTGTTTTTAGTGTAAGGACTTTGTTGCGACGGGCTTAGCTTTATAAACGTCGTCAGGAAACATCTTCGGTGTGTCAACAGCTATTGGTCTAAACCGGTCATTTTTACCAGTAGAAGCCAATTTACAAATGTCCAATTGAGTCTTTTCTCCACAAAAATTAAATAAGATTCCCGTTGTGAGAGTACATCCAGGCCAATTGTTGCGCTACAAATTAAGCGACAATTCAATTTGAGCAAAATTATTCATTCTCAATAGAGCACTACAAACTACCAGAACTGGAAAGTCTTCTCCGGTAGGACATGCGTTTGGATGTTGGTTCTGCGTCTGTGAAGATTTTCCGTAATGTTGGCGTTGTCCGGCACAGGAAAATTTAATTTTTGTTACACGCCTCTTGTGAGTTATGCACAATCGTTTCTAGGGGATGTTTTCGCTACCTGCTCCAATTTTTATTAACAAATTGGAAAACTTTCCAGTTGTGGTTACAAAAATGCTCTCGTAGACTTTCTCATTGGCAATTATAGATCCTAGTATGCGGCAGCCATTAACAATTCCAACTGCCGTCCCCTCAAACAAACTGAGAGCTTTAAATTTTATCGCCTCTTTTACTATTAATTGAGACATCGGCAAGTTCACGCTATAGCCAAAACAGCTAACATATTCTGTTAGTTCTTTGAAGAACAAGAGTAAGTCCTCCAAACGTCCCGCAGCACTGCCATCGTCTGCGTACCGTTTTTGCGACACGTGCGTATTCTGAACAAGCCTGAGCAAGGTGAAACTCCGTAGAAAACGGTTACACATCAAGACTGGTAAATAATCTGACAATCATTGAGTAGCTGATTACCATGCGTCGTTTTTGGTCTTTTACAGCAAACGCCTGAGCGCGTCATGGAGATCCAAAATCTCATTGTGCATAAAATCAAAACATTCTTTGTTTTGAGTGTATGGACTTCGTTGCGACGGCCTTAGCTTTATAAACGTCGTCAGAAAACATCTTCAGTGTGTCAACAACCACTCGTCTAAACCGGTCACTTTTAACAGTAGCAGCCAATTTACAAATGTCCAACTGGTGTCTTTTTTCCACGAAATATAAATAAGATTCCCGTTGTGAGAGTACATCAAGGCCAATTGTTGCGCTACAAATTAAGTGACAATTCAATATGATCAAAATTATTCATTCTCAATAAAGCAACTACAAACTACCAGAACTGGAAAGTCTTCTCCGCTGTTGTTTTGTCTCTTCAAGATTTTTATTAAGACCATATGATATTAAATTCACATCAAAACTTCTTTTCGTTTATTTCATGCAAATTTACCTGAATTTCTTAATTTCGTGCGTGACTTCACGTTCCTTATTAGAAGATGGTGTTTTTTGTTTCATTCGAGTGATTAAAATTATGGTCACACATGACTTATCTCACTTTCAAAGATGATTTCCTCACCCTGATAATAATTTTTCATCGCCCTATTTCAAAGCGATCAGTTCCAGTAAAGGAGCGTCACTTTAGTTGAAAGTTTTCTAAGTGCAGATAATGGAAACAGCAATAAATTTTACAGATTCCTAATCAATATATTACATAGCATGTCTCACGATCTTTTTTCCTTTATTTTGCTCAGATTCGTTTGCTTCTTTTCTGAGAATGCAATCTATGAAGCTATTGCAGCTATTTTTTGGCAATCTGGCAGCTGTGATTGTGTTTTAGTGTTTGATTTTAATCTGAACAGCTAGATAAAAAAACATATATTTCAGTCCTCTGACACGGTTCGTGGGGTCTAGCTTAATGCTTGTCTTGTTGCTCAGATGGAACACCGCTTATTGCGAGCTTCTATTCAACATCTGAATTACAATTCTTTGGATCTGCTTCTTTCTGATTTAATTATAAATTTTTTCATAAAGTTTTGCTCTTTGTTTCTTTATTTCTTTTTTAGTTCTTTTCTCAACTCTTCCACAAAGACATCCTAACAACTTTCAAGCTTCTTTAATATATTTTGTTGTTGTTTCATTCCAATTTAGCTCTCTATTTCAGCGCAACGCCAGTTCAAAAAACGGGACGAGAAAATCAATGACATCTACGGCCTCTCAAGAGTAAAAACAAATTCTGATTTGCAAATTCTCAGTCTTATTTGCAAAAACGTTATAAGAACATCTATCAGACTTGGCACTCCCAAAAATCGTGATACACATTTGGAAGCTTACAATGATTGTTGCTTTCTACCACTCATTAAAATACCGCGCTTTAGACCAATTGGCACTGAAGAAGTGTTACGCTGTCTAATTGGGAGGTGTGTCATAAAGTGCATTGAAAATAATTTGCGGTTCCTCGGAGGCAATTGAGAGCTGTGGCGACGCGAAAAGTTTTTTTGAATATGTTACGCGTTCAAAGCGGTCTGTTTGCTGATAAAAACAAAAATGATGCAGTATATCATATTGATTAATTGATTCCAAATTCATCAGCTGAATTTGTGAATCATACCTTCTTTTTGTAGATATACGGTCATCTTTTCCGTTAAAACAACTAAAAGGCATTTTAAGTTGGCCACATTTTTATGGTTTGCTGTTTTTACGGATAACATGTAGATATAAGGATTTCTGGGTTTAAAACCACCGACCGCTAAAAAATTTTTTTCAAACAGATTTTTTGCCATTTCTTTGAATTTGCCCCTTTCTGATTTATTTCTCACTATTTTCCATAAATTTGTGTCTCTTTGTTTTCAATCTAAGGATGGGTAGAATCAACATTTTCATATTTGATGTTTATATTACCATTTTTTAAAAGGCGGGTTCTGAGAATTAAATCTTCAAATCTTCAATTTGATTTAGTTTTTTCCGTGCATTTTTGCGCATTTAGGATCATGAGCTTTTAGGAATATCTTAAATTTGAGGTGTTAGTCAAAAACTAAAATGTAATTTGACAGGTCATTAGCAAATTCAATTCTTTGGATTGTAATTAAGGACTTGTCCCGCTGTTTTTTTTGTCTCTTCAAGATATTTATTGAGACCAAATGATGTTACATTAACATCAAATCTGCTTTTCGTTTATTTCATCATGCAATTTTATCTGAATTTCTGAATTGCGTGCTTGAATTCACGTTCTTTATTAGAAGATGATGTTTTTTGTTTCATTGAAGTGATTAAATTTTTGGTCACACGTGACTTAACTCACTTTCAAAGATGACTTCCTCACCTTGATAATGATTTTTCATTGCCCTAATTCAAAACGATCAGTCCCAGTAAAGGTGCGTCACTTTAGTTGAAGCTTTTCTAAGTGCAGATAATGGAAACAACAATAAATTATACAGATTCCTAATCAATATATTACATAGCATGTCTCACGATCTTTTTTCATTTATTTTGCTCAGATTCTTTTTTTTTTAGAATGCAATCTATGAAGCTATTGCGGCTATTTTCTGGCAATATGAGAGATGTGTTTGTTTGTGTTTTAGTGTGTGATTTGAGTCTAAACACCAAGATAATAATAATATATTCACAATCCCTTGACGGCTTTTATTCAACATTTGAAACACAAGAAGTCGAGGTAAATCATTATCTCGAAAATATGATTACGATAAAAAAAAGGTACTCAATTACCATGGACGTATCATTTCTACTTCTTGTTCTGCTATTGGATTATACGTTTCCGGACATTTTTTGGGCAATTTGGGCACTTCGACAGTAGAAACTTCGACATTCTCAAATAACTGGTCCGTATTGTTTCTGTGAGTTTGACGTGCTCTGTTTCGCCCGAAACAAAATCTGGCTGCTCGTTCAGTGCAATGTCTGAATAATATTTTGACTACGAAAGTAAGTCTCGTGCAGAGACAATGCTTTCCCGTCCACTAGAAGAATGGACTTGGACACCCTTCTTGCAAATAACGTTACTTTTAGAAGTTTCTCGAGAATAACAGATATGCTTCGTATAAAGTTTCTCAGGTACCTTGTTTTGCCTTTAAACAGCCAATTTATGAAATTGAAAGTTTTTTGTCTTTCCTTTGGGAGTTGCAAAAATTGGCAGTGAGGGTTTCATTTGAACTGATACAAAGTAAACCTGTAATTGAAGAAAATGCCTCAAAAAGAACAGGTTCCCAGTGGTTCCGCGGAAATTTTCTGGAAACTAAAACACAGCTATTGCCCTTCCAAATAACTCTATTGTAACGTTCGTTTTGCCCTTTACTTTGAGTGTAAAGCAGCATTGTAAAGGATTTGGCAATTCCTCTCTCTGGGCAGAAAACATTGAACTCCTGGGACTCTAATTGCCTTCCACAATCCAAGTGAATAAACCCTGTATTGACAAATATATCAAACAAATGCGGGAGCCACCTAATGATAGTTTTTGCTGTAATATCCTTAATGGGGATTTGGATTCAATTTTGGATTCATCAGATGTATAGTGTTCAACTCGGCGAACTTCTTTTTGAAACTATTGTTATTCAAACTCAGCTCTGTTCAAAGATTTGTAGAGGAAATCAGGATGGCCTTGAACAATTTAACAGCGAAATATCAAACCAACTAATTGCCAAACAATAGAACTCTTCTCATAGGCTGTCGTTGAAGGATAGAATCAATGCTAAAGCGCTTTCTCAACTCTTCCACAAAGACGTCCACACAACTTTCAAGCCTTTTTAATATATTTTGTTGTTGTTTCATTCCAATTTAGCTCTCAATTTCAGCGCAACGCCAGTTCAAAAAACGGGACAAGAAAATCAATGACATCTACGGCCTCTCAAGAGTAAAAACAAATTCTGATTCGCAAATTCTCAGTCTTAAATGCAAAAACGTTATAAGAACATCTATCAGATTTGGCACTACCAAAAATCGTGATACACATTTGGAAGCTTACAATGCTTGCTGTTTCCTACCACTCATTAAAATACCGCGCTTTAGACCAATTGGCACTGAAGAAGTGTTACGCTGTCTAATTGGGAGGTGTGCCATAAAGTGCATTGAAAATAATTTGCGGTTCCTCGGAGGCAATTGAGAGCTGTGGCGACGCGAAAAGTTCTTTTTGAATATGTTACCCGTTCAAAGCGGTCTGTTTGCTGATAAAAACAAAAATGATGCAGTATATCATATTGATAAATTGATTCCAAATTCATCAGCTGAATTTGTGAATCATACCTTCTTTTTGTAGATATACGGTCATCTTTTCTGTTAAAACAACTAAAAGGCATTTTAAGTTGGCCACATTTTTATGGTTTGCTGTTTTTACGGATAACATGTAGATATAAAGATTTCTCGGTTTAAAACCACTGACCGCTAAAAATTTTTTTTCAAAAAGATTTTTGCCATTTTTTTGAATTTGCCCCTTTCTGGTTTATTTCTCACTATTTTCCATAAATTTGTGTCTCTTTGTTTTCAATCTAAGGTTGAGTAGAGTCAACATTTTCATAAGTTGGAGGTTATATTAACCTTTGTTAAAACGGTGGATCTCAGACACAATTCCTCATTTTGGTTTAGTTTTTTAGCGTGCATTTCTGAGCATTTAGGATCATGAGCTTTGAGGAATGTCTTGAGTTTGAGGTTTGAGTCAAAAAATGAAAATGTTATTTGACTGGTCATTAGCTAATTCAATTCTTCGGATTATTATTCAAGACTTGTCCCGCTGCTTTTTTGTCTCTTCAAGATTTTTATTAAGACCATATGATGTCACAATCACATCAAATCTGCTTTTCGTTCATTTTATAATGTAATTTCATCTAAATTTCTGATTGCACGCGTGACTTCACGTTATTTATTAGAAGATCTGGTTTTTTTTCTTTCGCGTGATTAAATTTTGTTCACACGTGACTTTTTTGCACTCCCAAAAAATGACTTCCTCACTCTGCTAATGATTTTTCATCGCCCTAATTCCAAGCGATCACTTCTAGTAAAGGTGCGTAACTTTAGTTGGAGGTTTTTAATTGCAGAAAATAGAAACAACAATAAACTATACAGATTCCTAATCAACATATTACACGGCATGTTTTACGAACTTTTTCCCTTGATTTGGCCGAGATTCGTCTACCTGTTTGTTGAGACTGCAATCTATGAAGCTATTGCGGCTATTTCCTGGCAATATGAGAGCTGTGTTTATGTTTTGGTGCGTGATTTGAGTCTTGACACCTAGATAACAAAAATGTTTCAATCCCTTGACGCGGCTCTTGGGGTCTAGCTTAGTGCTTTTCCTGTGGCTCAGATGAAATAACGCTTATCGCAAGCTTTTATTCAACATCTGAAACACAAAGAATTAGAAGTAAATCATTTTCTCAAAGACATGATTACGATACAAAATAAGGTACTCAATTATCATTACAATTAGCGCACGCTTTTTAAAACCCAACGTA
The DNA here is from genome assembly GCF_964194025.1 of Convolutriloba macropyga. Lineage (NCBI taxonomy): Eukaryota > Metazoa > Xenacoelomorpha > Acoela > Convolutidae > Convolutriloba > Convolutriloba macropyga. The sequence goes on along the minus strand of NC_134474.1, from coordinate 70,178,882 downwards.
GACATCTAATTACTTCGGTCTAATTCTCAGGCGTCCCGGTCGTATCATTTCCATTTCATGTCGTAACATCGGATTATAAGTTTTTGGGCATTTTTTCGGGCGATTTGGGACTTCGACAGTGGAAACATCGACTGGTCTGTAATGTTTCTGTGAGTTTGATGCGCTCTTTGTTTCGTCCGAAACAAAATCTTGCTGATCATTCATTGCAGTGTTTGAATAATATTCTGACGAATGAGCTGAGTCTTGTGAAAAGACAAGCTTTTCCCTTCCACTAGAATAATGGACTTGGAAAAAATTCTCGCAAATAATTTTTCAGGTACGCTGTATTACCTTTAAACAGCCAATCTGCAAAAATGAAATTTCTTTTGTCTTTCCGCGGGAGTTGCAAAAATAGGCAGTAAGGGGTTTCATTTGAACCGATACAAAGTAATCCTCTTATTGAAGGAAAGGCCTCAACAAGAGCAGGTTCCCAGTGGTTCCACGGAACTTTCCTGGAAACCAAAAAAAAACACAGCTCTTGCCCTCCTAGATAACTCTATTGTAACGTTCGCTTTGCCCGTTACTTTGACGGTAAAACAGCAATGTAAGGAATTTGGCAATTCCTCTTTCCGGGCAGAGAACATTGAACTCCTGGGACTCTAGTTCCCTTCCACAATCCGAGTAAATAAACCCTGGATTGACAAATATATCAAACAAATGCGAGAGCCACCTAGTAATATTCTTTGCTGTAATTTTCTTAATGCGGATTTGAATTCAAATATGTATTCATCAAATGTACGGTGTTCACTTCGGCAAAATTCGTAATGAAGCTATTGCTAGAAAAAACCAACTTTGTTTAAAAGTTTGTAGCGGAAATCAGGATGACCTTGAACAATTTAACTGCAAAATATCAATCCAACTAATTGCCTAAAAATAGAGCACTCTTCAAATGCTCTCATTGAAGGATAGAATCAATGCAAAAGCGTTGTCTGAACTACTCCAAAAAGACCTCCAAACTACTTTCAAGTCATTTCAAACTCTTTTGTTGTTGTTGCGTTCCAATCCATCCCTCGATTTCAGCGTAAGGCCAATTAAAAATCGGGACAAGAAAATTCACGACATCCACGGTCCGTCAGGCTTTAATAAATTCAATTTCCGATTCGCAAATTTTGAGTCATAATTGCAAAAACGTTATCCAAAATATCTATAAGATTTAGCACTGTTGAAAATGCTGATAAACCTTCGGCAGCTTACACTGCTTGTTGCTTCCTACCACTCAATTAAAACCCGCGCTTTAGACCAATTGGCACTGAAGAAGTGTTACGCTGTCTAATTGGGAGGTGTGTCATAAAGTGCATTGAAAATAATTTGCGGTTCCCCGGAGGCAATTGAGAGCTGTGGCGACGCGAAAATTTTTCTTTGAATATACTACGGGTTCAAAGCGGTCTTTTTGATAATAAAAAAAATTGATGCAGTATATCATATTGATTAATTGATTTCAAACTGATCAGCTGAGTTTGTGAATCATACCTTCTTTTTGTAGATTATACGGTCATCTTCTCTGTTAAAACAACTAAAAGGCATTTTAAGTTGGCCACCTTTTTATGGTTTGCTGTTTTTACGGATAACATGTAGATATAAGGATTTCTGGGTCTGAAACCACTGACCTACAAAAAATTTTCTTCAATGGGGTTTTTGCCATTTCTTTGTATATGCCTCTTTCTGGCTTATTTTTCAATATTTTCTGTAAAACTTTGCTCTTTGTTTTCAATCACAGGACGTGTAGAGTCAACATTTTCATATAAGATGTTTATATTACCCTTTGTTAAAATGAGGGTTCTCAGAAACAAGTCTTCAATTTGATTTAGATTTTTCCGTGCATTTTTAAGCATATAGGATCGGAAGCTTTTAGAATTATCTTAAGTTTGAGGTTTTAGTCAACAATTGAATTGTAATTTGACAAGTCATTAGCTATTTAAATTCTTTGGATTGTAATTAAGGACTTCTCCCGCTGTTCTTTTGTCTCTTCAAGATTCTTATTGAGACCAGATGATGTTACATTAACATCAAATCTGCTTTTCGTTTATTTCATCATGCAATTTTATCTGAATTTCTGAATTGCGTGCGTGACTTCACGTTCCTTATTAGAAGATGATGTTTTTTGTTTCATTCGAGTGATTAAAAGTTTGGTCACGCGTGACCTATATCACTTTCAAAGATAACTTCCTCACTCCGATATTGATTTCTCATCGCCCTAATTCAAAGCGATCAGTTCCAGTAAAGGTGCGTCGTTTTATTTGAAGATTTTGTAACCGCAGATAATGGAAACAACAATAAATTATACAGATTCCTAATCAATATATAACATAGCATGTCTCAGGATCTCTTTTCCTTTATTTAGCTCAGATTCGTTTACTTGTTATCTGAGAATGCAATCTATGAAGCTATTGCAGCTATTTTTTGGCAATCTGGCAGCTGTGTTTGTGTTTTAGTGCTTGATTTGAATTTAGACAGCTAGATAGTAAATATTTATTTCTGTCCTCTGACACGGTTCTTGGAATCTAGTTTAATGCTTGTCCTGTTGCTCAGATGAAACAACGGTTATTGCAAGTTTTTTTCAGCATCTGAAACACAAACAAGCAAAGGTAACTCAATATATGGAAGACGTGATTACGATACAACACAACGTACTCCGTTATCACTCTCACACTCAAATATGACCATCTCACTCTGATATTAATTTTTCAATGCTTTTTTTCCAAACGATCAATTGTTGTAAAAGTGCGTCACTTTAGTTGAAAGTTTTTTAAAGCAGATAATAGAAACATCAATAAACTATACAGGTTCTTAATCAATATATTACAAAGCATGTCTTACCAAACTTTTTCCTTCATTTTGCTCAGATTCGTTTACTTAATTTTTGATACTGCAATCTTTGAAACTGTTGAGGTTTTTTTTCTGGCAATCTGGCAGCTGTGTTTGTGTTTCAGTGCGCGATTTGTGTCTAGACAGCCAGATAAAAAATATATTTTAATCCTTTGACGCGGCTCTTGGGGTCTAGCTTAATGCTTGTCCTGTTGCTCAGATGGAACACCGCTTATTGCAAGCTTCTGTTCAACATCTGAAACACAAACAAGTACAGGTAAATCGTTAAATGGAAGACGTGATTACGGTACAAAATAAGGCACTCAATTATCACTACAATCATCCCACAATTCTAACGCAGTCTTCAAAATTCTTAAGGCACTCAATTATCACTACAATCAACCCACAATTCTAACGCAGTCTTCCAAATACTTGGGTCTAATTCTCAGGGATCCCGGTTAAATCATTTCTACTTTGTTTTGTGTCATTGGATTATAGGTTTTTCCGGCGCTGTCGGGGCGCTTTTGGGCACTTCGACAGAAAAACATTGACATTCTCAATCAACTGGTCTGTAAGGGTTTTTTTCTGTGATTTTGATGTGCGCTTTGTTTTGTCGGAAACAAAATCTGGCTGCTCAATCAGTTCAGTGTCTGAGTAACTTTCTGAAGACGGAGCTAAGTCTTGTGCGGATACAGTGCTTTCCCATCCACTAGATTATTGGACCTGGACAACATTCTGGACGCAAACAAGGTCTGTTATTTTTTTTTTACAAATTCCACGATAGGATCAGATATGCTTCATATAAATTTTTTCAGGTACGCTGTATTGCCTTTAAACAGCCAGTTTGGGAAATTGAAATTTTTCCACACGAATTAAAAAGATCGCCAGAGAGGGGTTTCAGTTGAGCTGGTTCATAGTAATCCTCTAATTGAGAACAAAATGCCGCACCAAGAACAGGTTTCCAGTGGTTCCGCGCAACTTTCCTGGCATCCAAAACGCAGCTAATGGCCTTCCAGATAACTCTATGGTAAAATTAACCTTAAATTCCTGGGACTCTAGTTGCCTTCTACAATCCGAGTGAAAAAACCCTGTATTGACAAATATATCAATTAAATGCAAGAGCCACCTAACAATAGTCTTTGCTGTAAAATTCTTAATGGGGAAGGCAAAGGGAAATCGACTGATTTCGTTTATGACGTTAGGCAAGTAGACATTACCTTACTTGACAGACGGAAGCTTGGGACCAACTAGATCAATGGATATCTTGTCAACCGGTTTTACGGCCTTAAAAACATGACCAGACCGACTCGGTTTATAAGATTTGTGTTTTAATCACCGACATCTGTTGCATGTAGCAATTGCTTGCATAACGTCTTCGAAGGTGTGCATTAAATTGTTAGAACTGACGTAGAGCCAAAATCTAGTCACCGTTCTTTATTTTTGATGTTTGCTGCAAAAACAAAAAAGAGACGTTCTTTTGATCGGTCATCATGAAAAATTTTCAAAAAGATTCAGTAATTGCTAAGGGTTCCTTTTTTGCAACAGAATAGTTCCAATCACACTGTAATAATTATGGCAAAAATACGCCATTGGTCTATTATATTGGAATAATGATGGGACAATGGCGTATCTAGAGGCGTCGGTTTCCAGAAGCAAATGATTATTATCTGGACAGGACGAGGTTGAACGAGCATCAACTTCTGCGACTTGATGTCGTTGACACGAGAACTAATAGTGGAACTCAACAGAAAAATCCTTGCTTCTGAGGTTCTAGGAGCAACTGAGTTCTGCTTGAGTGTCGCAGGACTCGGTTCGGGCTTCCGAGCCTTTATTCTCTCTGGGTCTGGTCGCTTAGAATCTTCTGAGACGATATGGCCTAGCATAGATTCTTCCTGGGGGCAGAACTGATATTTATCCATTTTTAACGTTGTTCCCTCATCTTCGGCAGCAAGGAGAGTTGCTTAAATGTTCTTGTTATGCTCTTCCTTGATCGTCTGCAAATTATTCTATGGTCAATGTAAAAAGTACGTCCTTTTAAGCTTGTTTCGGTCAACGAAATTGACTATAATTCTCTGAAACGCAGGTTCCTTGTTAGATTCCCCAATAAGATAACGTTTGTCTCGTAAAATTTTCCTTCAACTTCAAAGGTTGTGAACAGTTTATCTTCTTCTTTAGGTGGTACCATACGAAAAGCGCTCTTTAGTTCAAACTTCGAGACAAAATGCTTTTAAGAACCGTTGTTCAGCGGTTTTTCCATATTAGGAAACGGTTACACATCAAGACTGGTGAATAAACCGAATCATTGAGTAGCTGGCTACTATGCGTCGTTTTTGGCCGTTTACAAAAAACGCCTAAGCGCGCCATGGAGGTGTTGAGGAGTAAAGGACTATTCCATTCTTTGTTTGATCCAAAATTTCTTTCTGCATAAAATCAAAACATTTTTTCCTTGAGTGTCTGCAACTCTTTGCGATTGGCTCAACTTTATCTATTTTGTCAGAGGAGATCTTCGGTGTGTCAATAACCATTGGTCTAACACGTTACTTTTGCCACTAGCAGCCAAGTTAGAAACGTCCATCTGGGTCTACTCTCCACCAAATTTTTGTAAGACTGTGTCCCGTTATGAGTGTAGATCCAGGCCACTTGTTGCGCTAAAAATAAAATGACTAACTAAAAAAAAGGATACGGTACAATAAAAGTTATTCATGCTTACTGAAGCACTACAGGCTCCCACAGCTGAAAAGTATTCTCCATTCGGGAGACAAGATTTTGACTTAATTGGCTGGATTGGCAATTGCAACTGCTCACACATGTCAGACCTTATAAACGCCTGAGCGGAACCGTGATAAATGAGTACTCTAACAAGAAGAAAGCACTATTTACCCATGAAAATTTTTTCGTAGATTCCACTGGGAGACCTTGTTAATTCGTTCGCTGTCTTCACACTGCAAAGTACCGGAGCTATTTGTTCGTCGTCATCCGAAGTGACAGTTGCAACAGTTGACTTACAACCTGCTGTGTAAGGCCCTTGTTAGCGCATGTTTGACACGCACTCCGTAGCACTGGGCATATAGTCCATGGATGTTCTTCAGACTACAAAACCCACATTTACGAATCGAAACTTTATTAGGTTGAGCTGTTCTTTCATTGAGAGCATCAAGATTTCCGAGGGGTGCAGTAGATGTAGATGGCAGGGTTTTTGAGGTGGCTTTGAATGGGCGGGAGAAATTGGCAGATAATTCAGTTATATTAAAAAATGAAACGCATTTCTCAAGCAAGTTTCCCAGTCCGCCAACTCCAAGAATTGAACACGTATTGCATCATATTTCAGACATTACGCTAGGGCATTACAAAGGAGTATGTCGTTGTGTTTCTACACGATGAGGTCTGACTATTCACAGGGCTCATTAGGAACTATTAGTCTTTTCAAAAACGCTGCTATGCATTCATTATCTTGCTGCTTGCGCAAGAAACTTAATCTCTAGGGAATATAATTCTCGAAGGCTTCTTGAATTGAGCATCCAGAATACGGATTGCGTTGTCGAAAGTAGTTGCTCCAAATATAGTTGTGAAGAGTCTCGCCCCTGCGTATGATCTGAGAAATCCCACTTATGAGAGTCAATCATTTTATGGAACATGTGATTGCTATACAACATAAGACAAGGTACTGAATTATCAATGAGGTTAATTTATTAATGGGCAGTTATTGCTAGGTAATAAAAAAGGCTTTTGATTCTTTTTATTTTTTTATTTTTTCTTAATACTTTAGCATTGATGACAAATCTGATTGGTTAACGAGAAAAAATTTCCGTAATTGATAGATTAAGTTGAGAGCCGCTGATTTTATGACATTATTTCGCAAAACTTTACAGATAATTTTTGAGGTGTGCTACGCTTTTATGTAACCTATGTTGTCCCATCATTTAATCTCATTATAGTCAGGTCTCATATGGTGCTAATTGGGCTTATATTAAACACTTCATCTGTTTCTGTTCAAAGCTAAAGCTGTTTTTGACTTGACAATAAATTTTTTCAGGAAATTCTATCAACTTTTTACATTTTTTGGCCTTTTTGGATCAAAAATTAGTGGTGATCTTTATCGTTTTTTTGTTTTTTTGTCCTTTTAATTTAGTGTAACTGATGATAATGAAAAAAAAATAAATGTTGAGTCTCTAGTCTGTCCTATTTTTCCTGGTTATCTTATGGTCTTATTGCTTTCGAAAAATTTTTCAAAATGATTTTTGCCATTTTTTGGAATTATCTTCTGGTTTGCTTGTCACTATTTTCTACGGAAATATTTTTTTGTTCTTAATCTCAGGATGAGAAGAGTCAATGCTTGCATAAATTGAAGTAAAATTAGTTATCGTTAAAACACTAGCTGTCGGAAACAAGTCTTCAGAATGATTTTGTTTTTGCGTGCGTTTTTGCGCTTGTTTTTGTTTTTACTTAATGGTTTACAAAGCAATGACGCGTGATCTGGAGCTGAAAGGTGCATAACATATCTGGAAGGGGGACAAAGTCAAAAGCGGTCTTTCCCAGCGGTCTTACTGAGCACCTGAAATTACCTACTAAACCTTTTTGTTGAAATTTGGCACGTGCGTTTGTTGGGTGCAAATAATATGCGCCGTTTAAACTTGGAAGCACAAACGATAAAGATCCGATTTTTTACTTATTTTAAGTCTCATTGATAACCAATCTCATAGTTACAATTGACTGCAGTAATTGGAGTTCTTAGTTTCTTTCTCCTTGCTTTATTACATTACAACCCATTTTATTAGGATTGTGTTGTTAAGCTGCTTTGTTTTCACACTAAGACGTGTGTACACTTTTCGCGGTTTTTTACGTCACTGAGAAATCACATTAGAATTTTAATTTTAGTCTTTCTGAAATACTACAAGAATAAAAAATAAAGCAGATTTCAGGCATAACTTTATTTCAACTACCACTGAAGTGGTTTGAGAAACTAGTGACCGAGCAAATTTTCTGTTTTTGAGAGGAATTTTTTCCGTTTGCCTCATATTAACTTCTGTTATCCCTAATTTTTTCTCTTGAGTGCTGCATATATAATACCTAAGCCTTCGACTTGCTTCCTTTCGCAATTATTTAAAGTCATTTACTGGCTGTTAATTCCATTCATCGCATAAGACAATTTGTGGTCATACATCATTATCAAAAATTAGTGGTGATCTTTACCGTTTTTTTGTTTTTTTGTCCTTTTAAATTAGTATAACTGATGATAATGAAAAAAAATAAAAGTTGAGTCTCTAGTCTGTCATATTTTTTCTGGTTATCTTATGGTCTCATTGCTTTCGAAAAATTTTTCAAAATGATTTTTGCCACTTTGGTCTTAATCTCAGGATGAGAAGAGTCAATACTTGCATAATTTGAAGTAAAATTAGTTATCGTTAAAGCACTAGCTGTCGGAAACAAGTCTTCAAAATGATTTTGTTTTTGCGTGCGTTTTGCGCTTGTTTTTGTTTTTACATAATGGTTTACAAAGCAATGACGCGTGATCTGGAGCTGAAAGGTGCATAACATATCTGGAAGGGGGACAAAGTCAAAAGCGGTCTTTCCCATTAGAACGCCCCAGTTGTGAGGTCAGTTAACATAAAGCCCTATACTTTGCTGATTAAACCATAAATTTGGTCCAGAATTTCATTGGGGGGCTAAAATGCGAAAGACCCGGAGAAGGATCTCATTTTCTTTTTAATGTTCATCAGAGTTCTGCAATTTGATTAAGTTGATACGAACATTAACAGTGGAACTCAACAGAAAACCTTGTTTTTGAGCTTTTGAGCGGCTGAACTCTGCTTGAGTAATGCGAGACTCATTTTGGTCTTCAGAACCTTCTGTCTCTCTGGGTCTGGTTGCTTAGAAACTGCTGATACGGTGTGGCCTAACATAGAAATTTCCTTGAGACAGAATTGAATTTTGTCCATATTTAAGGTAATTATTTCTTTTTTGGCAGCAAGAAGAAATGCTTTAACATTCTTGTCATTATCTTCTGTGATCGTCCACCAATTGTTCCATCGTCAAGGTAAATGTGTCCCTTCAAGTTTGTTTCGGTCAACAAAACTGTCTATAACTCTCTGAAACGCAGGTTCCGAGTTAGTTACCCCCAAAAAAGACATTTAAGTTCGTTAAGGTCCCCCCACTTCAAAGGTTGTGAACAGTTTATCTTCATTAAGTGATCTGATGAATAGCGCTCCTTAGTTCAATCTTTGAGACGAAATGATTTTCAGAACCCATGTTAAGCTGTTTTTCCATATCAAGAAACGAACACGCATCATAACTGATAAAAAAATTGACGGTCATTGAGTAGTTGATTACCATGCGTCGTCTTTGGCCTTTTACATCAAACGCCTAAGCGCGCCATGGAGCTGATAAGTAACAGAATATTCCTTCCCTTGGTTGATCCAAAATTTCATTCTGCATGAAATCAAAAACCTTTTTTGCTGGATTGTCTGGACCTTGTTGTGATGGGCTTAAATTTATAGATTTCAACAGAAAAAATCTTCGGTGTGTCAATGACTCGCCCCTGCGTATGATCTGAGAAATCTCACTTATGAGAGTCAATCATTTTATGGAACATGTGATTGCTATACAACATAAGACAAGGTACTCAATTATCAATGAGGTTAATTTATTAATGGGCAGTTATTGCTAGGTAATAAAAAGGCTTTTGATTCTTTTTAATTTTTTTTATTTTTTCTTAATACTTAAGCATTGATGACAAATCTGATTGGTTAAAGAGAAAATATTTCCGTAATTGATAGATTAAGTTGAGAGCCGCTGATTTTATGACATTACTTCGCAAAATTTTACAGGTTATTTTTGAGGTGTGCTACGATTTTATGTAACCTATGTTGTCCCATCATTTAATCTCATTATAGTCAGGTCTCATATGGTGCTAATTGGGCTTATATTGAACAATTCACCTGTTTCTGTTCAAAGCTAAAGCTTTTTTTGACTTGACAATAAATTTTTTCAGGAAATTCTATCACTTTTTTACAATTTTTTGGCCTTTTTGGATCAAAATTTAGTGGTGATCTTTATCGTTTTTTTTTTGTTTTTTGTCCTTTTAATTTAGTGTAACTGATGATAAAGAAAAAAAATAAAAGTTGAGTCTCTAGTCTGTCATATTTTTCCTGGTTATCTTATGGTCTCGTTGCTTTCAAAAAATTTTTCAAAATGATTTTTGCCATTTTTTGGAATTATCTTCTGGTTTGCTTGTCACTATTTTCTACGGAAATATGTTTTTGTTCTTAATCTCAGGATGAGAAGAGTCAATGCTTGCATAAATTGAATTAAAATTAGTTATCGTTAAAACACTAGCTGTCGGAAACAAGTCTTCAGAATGATTTTGTTTTTGCGTGCGTTTTTTGCGCTTGTTTTTGTTTTTACATAATGGTTTACAAAGCAATGACGCGTGATCTGGAGCTGAAAGGTGCATAACATATCTGGAAGGGGGACAAAGTCAAAAGCGGTCTTTCCCATTAGAACGCCCCAGTTGTGAGGTCAGTTAACATAAAGCCCTATACTTTGCTGATTAAACCATAAATTTGGTCCAGAATTTCATTGGGGGGCTAAAATGCGAAAGACCCGGAGAAGGATCTCATTTTCTTTTTAATGTTCATCAGAGTTCTGCAATTTGATTAAGTTGATACGAACATTAACAGTGGAACTCAACAGAAAACCTTGTTTTTGAGCTTTTGAGCGGCTGAACTCTGCTTGAGTAATGCGAGACTCATTTTGGTCTTCAGAACCTTCTGTCTCTCTGGGTCTGGTTGCTTAGAAACTGCTGATACGGTGTGGCCTAACATAGAAATTTCCTTGAGACAGAATTGAATTTTGTCCATATTTAAGGTAATTATTTCTTTTTTGGCAGCAAGAAGAAATGCTTTAACATTCTTGTCATTATCTTCTGTGATCGTCCACCAATTGTTCCATCGTCAAGGTAAATGTGTCCCTTCAAGTTTGTTTCGGTCAACAAAACTGTCTATAACTCTCTGAAACGCAGGTTCCGAGTTAGTTACCCCCAAAAAAGACATTTAAGTTCGTTAAGGTCCCCCCACTTCAAAGGTTGTGAACAGTTTATCTTCATTAAGTGATCTGATGAATAGCGCTCCTTAGTTCAATCTTTGAGACGAAATGATTTTCAGAACCCATGTTAAGCTGTTTTTCCATATCAAGAAACGAACACGCATCATAACTGATAAAAAAATTGACGGTCATTGAGTAGTTGATTACCATGCGTCGTCTTTGGCCTTTTACATCAAACGCCTAAGCGCGCCATGGAGCTGATAAGTAACAGAATATTCCTTCCCTTGGTTGATCCAAAATTTCATTCTGCATGAAATCAAAAACCTTTTTTGCTGGATTGTCTGGACCTTGTTGTGATGGGCTTAAATTTATAGATTTCAACAGAAAAAATCTTCGGTGTGTCAATGACTCGCCCCTGCGTATGATCTGAGAAATCTCACTTATGAGAGTCAATCATTTTATGGAACATGTGATTGCTATACAACATAAGACAAGGTACTCAATTATCAATGAGATTAATTTATTAATGGGCAGTTATTGCTAGGTAATAAAAAGGCTTTTGATTCTTTTTAATTTTTTTTATTTTTTCTTAATACTTAAGCATTGATGACAAATCTGATTGGTTAAAGAGAAAATATTTCCGTAATTGATAGATTAAGTTGAGAGCCGCTGATTTTATGACATTACTTCGCAAAATTTTACAGGTTATTTTTGAGGTGTGCTACGATTTTATGTAACCTATGTTGTCCCATCATTTAATCTCATTATAGTCAGGTCTCATATGGTGCTAATTGGGCTTATATTGAACAATTCATCTGTTTCTGTTCAAAGCTAAAGCTTTTTTTGACTTGACAATAAATTTTTTCAGGAAATTCTATCACTTTTTTTACAATTTTTTGGCCTTTTTGGATCAAAATTTAGTGGTGATCTTTATCGTTTTTTTTTTTGTTTTTTGTCCTTTTAATTTAGTGTAACTGATGATAAAGAAAAAAAATAAAAGTTGAGTCTCTAGTCTGTCATATTTTTCCTGGTTATCTTATGGTCTCGTTGCTTTCAAAAAATTTTTCAAAATGATTTTTGCCATTTTTTGGAATTATCTTCTGGTTTGCTTGTCACTATTTTCTACGGAAATATGTTTTTGTTCTTAATCTCAGGATGAGAAGAGTCAATGCTTGCATAAATTGAATTAAAATTAGTTATCGTTAAAACACTAGCTGTCGGAAACAAGTCTTCAGAATGATTTTGTTTTTGCGTGCGTTTTTTGCGCTTGTTTTTGTTTTTAAATAATGGTTTACAAAGCAATGACGCGTGATCTGGAGCTGAAAGGTGCATAACATATCTGGAAGGGGGACAAAGTCAAAAGCGGTCTTTCCCATTAGAACGCCCCAGTTGTGTGGTCAGTTAACATAAAGCCCTATACTTTGCTGATTAAACCATAAATTTGGTCCAGAATTTCATTGGGGGGCTAGGATCTCATTTTCTTTTTAATTTTCATCAGAGTTCTGCAATTTGATTAAGTTGATACGAACACTAACAGTGGAACTCAACAGAAATCCGTGTTTTTGAGCTTCTGAGCGGCTGAACTCTGCTTGAGTAATGCGAGACTCATTTTGGGCTTCAGAACCCTCTGTCTCTCTGGGTCTGGTTGCTTAGAAACTGCTGATACGGTGTGGCCTAACAAAGATATTTCCTTGAGACAGAATTGAATTTTGTCCATATTTAAGGTGATTATTTCTTTTTTGGCAGCAAGAAGAAATGCTTTAACATTATTGTCATTATCTTCTGTGATCGTCCACCAATTGTTCCATCGTCAAAGTAAATGTGTCCTTTCAAGTTTGTTTTGGTCAACAAAACTGTCTATAACTCTCTGAAACGCAGGTTCCGTGTTAGTTACCCCCAAAAAAGACAATTAAGTTCGTTAAGGTCCCCCCCACTTCAAAGGTTGTGAAGAGTTTATCTTCATTAAGTGATCTGATGAATAGCGCTCCTTCGTTCATTCTTTGAGACGAAATGATTTTCAGAACCCTTGTTAAGCTGTTTTTCCATATCAAGAAACGGACACGCATCAAGACTGATAAAAAAAAATTGACGGTCATTGAGTAGTTGATTACCATGCGTCGTCTTTGGCCTTTTACATCAAACGCCTAAGCGCGCCATGGAGCTGCTAAGTAACGGAATATTCCTTCCCTTGGTTGATCCAAAATTTCATTCTGCATGAAATCAAAAACCTTTTTTGCTGGATTGTCTGGACCTTGTTGTGATGGTCTTAACTTTATAGTTTTCAACAGAAAAAATCTTCGGTGTGTCAATGACTCGCCCCTGCGTATGATCTGAGAAGTCTCACTTATGAGAGTCAATCATTTTATGGAACATGTGATTGCTATACAACATAAGACAAGGTACTCAATTATCAATGAGGTTAATTTATTAATGGTCAGTTATTGCTAGGTAATAAAAAGGCTTTTGATTCTTTTTAATTTTTATTTATTTTTTCTTAATACTTTAGCATTGATGACAAATCTGATTGGTTAACGAGAGAAAATTTCTGTAATTGATAGATTAAGTTGAGAGCCGCTGATTTTATGACATTATTTCGCAAAATTTTACAGATAATTTTTGAGGTGTGCTACGCTTTTATGTAACCTATGTTGTCCCATCATTTAATCTCATTATAGTCAGGTCTCATATGGTGCTAATTGTGCTTATATTAAACAATTCATCTGTTTCTGTTCAAAGCTAAAGCTTTTTTTGACTTGACAATAAATTTTTTCAGGAAATTCTATCAACTTTTTACAATTTTTTGGCCTTTTTGGATCAAAAATTAGTGGCGATCTTTATCGTTTTTTTTTGTTTTTTTGTCATTTTAATTTAGTGTAACTGATGATAATGAAAAAAAATAAATGTTGAGTCTCTAGTCTGTCATATTTTTCCTGGTTATCTTATGGTCTCATTGCTTTCGAAAAATTTTTCAAAATGATTTTTGCCATTTTTTGGAATTATCTTCTGGTTTGCTTGTCACTATTTTCTACGGAAATATTTTTTTGTTCATAATCTCAGGATGAGAATAGTCAATGCTTGCATAAATTGAAGTAAAATTAGTTATCGTTAAAACACTAGCTGTCGGAAACAAGTCTTCAAAATGATTTTGTTTTTGCGTGCGTTTTTGCGCTTGTTTTTGTTTTTACTTAATGGTTTACAAAGCAATGACGCGTGATCTGGAGCTGAAAGGTGCATAACATATCTGGAAGGGGGACAAAGTCAAAAGCGGTCTTTCCCATTAGAACGCCCCAGTTGTGTGGTCAGTTAACATAAAGCCCTATACTTTGCTGATTAAACCATAAGTTTGGTCCAGAATTTCATTGGGGGGCTAGGATCTCATTTTCTTTTTAATTTTCATCAGAGTTCTGCAATTTGATTAAGTTGATACGAACACTAACAGTGGAACTCAACAGAAATCCTTGTTTTTGAGCTTCTGAGCGGCTGAACTCTGCTTGAGTAATGCGAGACTCATTTCGGGCTTCAGAATCCTCTGTCTCTCTGAGTCTGGTTGCTTAGAAACTGCTGATACGGTGTGGCCTAACAAAGAAATTTCCTTGAGACAGAATTGAATTTTGTCCATATTTAAGGTGATTATTTCTTTTTTGGCAGCAAGAAGAAATGCTTTAACATTATTGTCATTATCTTCTGTGATCGTCCACCAATTGTTCCATCGTCAAAGTAAATGTGTCCTTTCAAGTTTGTTTTGGTCAACAAAACTGTCTATAACTCTCTGAAACGCAGGTTCCGAGTTAGTTACCCCCAAAAAAGACAATTAAGTTCGTTAAGGTCCCCCCCACTTCAAAGGTTGTGAAGAGTTTATCTTCATTAAGTGATCTGATGAATAGCGCTTCTTCGTTCAATCTTTGAGACGAAATGATTTTCAGAACTCTTTTTAAGCTGTTTTTCCATATCAAAAAACGGACACTCATCAAGACTGACAAAAAAAATTGACGGTCTTTGAGTAGTTGATTACCATGCGTCGTCTTTGGCCTTTTAGATCAAACGACTAAGCGCGCCATGGAGCTGATAAGTAACGGAATATTCCTTTCCTTGGTTGATCCAAAATTTCATTTTGCATGAAATCAAAAACTTTTTTGCTGGATTGTCTGGACCTCGTTGAGATGGGCTTAACTTTATAATTTTTAACAGAAAAAATCTTCGGTGTGTCAATGACTCTTGGTCTGAGTTCATTACTTTCACCAATAGCAGCCAAATTAGAAATTTCCATCTGAGTCCACCCTCCGCCAAATTTATGTAAGACTGTGTCCCGTTGTGAGTGTAGATCCAGCCCATTTGTTGCGCTGCAAATAAAATGACTAACTACAAAAAAGGATACCGTATAACAAAAGTTATTCATGCTCACTGAAGCAATACAAACTCTCAGAGCTGGAAAGTTTTCTCCGTCCGCGAGACAAAATTTTGGCCTTCGTTGGCTGCATTGGCAATTGCAACTGCTCACACACGTCAACCGCTATAAGCGAATGAGTTAAACCGGGATCAACAAGTACTCTAACAGGAAAAACGCACTCTTCGCCCACGAAAATGTTTTTGTAGATTCCATTGGGAGACCTCGTCACTTCGTTCGCTGTCTTCCCATTGCACAGTACCAGAGCGATTTGTTCGTCGTCATCTGAAGTGACAGTTGCAACAGTTGACTTACAAGCTGCTACCCAATGCCGCATCTTAAACACGTACTTTTTCGCACTTGGCATTTAGTCCGTGGATGTTCTTGCAGACTGCAAAACCCATATTTACGAACCGAAACATTATTTGGTTGAATTGTTCTTTCATTGAGAGCAGCAAGATTTTCAAGGGATGCAGTAGATGTATGTGGCAGAGTATCTGAGTTGGCTTAGAATGGAAGGGAGAAATTGGCAGATACTTCGATTGTATTAGCAAGTGAAATGCATTTCTCAAGCGAAGTTTCGGAGTCCGCCATTTCCAAACATCTAACACGTATTGCATCATAGTTAAGACAAAACGCTAAAACATTGCAAGGGGGTTTGTTATTGTGGATTTTCACAATGAGGTCTGTGCATTCACAGGGCTCAACAAGAATCATCAGTCTATGCAAGAACGCTGCTATGCACTCATTATCTTGCTGCTTGCACAAGAGGACTTAATGTCTAGGGTACATAATTCTCGAAGGCTTCTTATATTGAGCGTCCAGAAAACCGATTGCGTCGTTAAACGTAGTTGCTCCCAAAAGAATTTTGAAGAGCACCGCATCCTCGTATGATCTGAGAAAGTCCAATTTTTGAGAATCAATCATTTTATGGAACATAGGATTATTATACAACATAAGATAGGGTACTCAATTATCAATGCGGTTAATCAAAATATGGGCAGTTACTGCTGAGTGTCACTTTGGGTTTTCATCCCATTTAAATATTTTTTTTCTTAATAACTTATCATTGATGACAAGTGTGATTGATTTACAATGAGAAAAAATATCATAATTGATGAACTAAGTTAAGAGCTGCTGGTTTTGATGACTAAAACATTACTTCGCAAACATATACATGTCATTTCTGAGATTTGCTATATCTGCACCTACTGATGTCCCATTATTTAATCTCACTAAAATCAGGTCTCATAGGATGCTATTTGGTGTTATGTTAAACAATTCATCTGTTTCTGTTAAAAACTAACGCTCCTTTTGACCTGATATTAAAATTTTTCTAAAAATTTTGTCAAATTCTTGCAATTTTTTGCCTTTTCAAAGACTTTTTATGTGCCTCACACGTTATGATCCCCACAGTTACAGAGCAAAAGAAATTACACATTGAACCTTTATTTCGAAAGTTGGCACGTGCGTCTGGTGCGTGCATATATAATGCGCCCACTAAACTGGGGAAGCACAAACGGAAAAGTTTCGGATTCTTACTTATCTCTTAGTCTCATTAATAACCATTGTCTCATAGATGCAACTGAATGCAGTATTTGAGGTTTTTATTTGTCTTCCAATTGTTTTCTTAACAACCCATTGTTTTTAGTTTGTGTTGGTGTGCAGCTTGTTTTTAAGATGTTTGTACACTTTTTGCGGCACTTTTTTGCTTCACTGAGAAGTTATATTAGAGTTCTGATTTTAGTCGCGCTGAGAAATTCTAAAGGGATAAAATACAATTTCAAAAATAACTTTAACTCAATTACCAATGAAAAAGGTTGAGAAAGTGCTGTTTGAGCAATTTTTCTGTTTCTGAGAGAAATTTTTTTTAATTGCGTCAATTTAATTTCTGTTATCCATTATTTATTCTTTTGAGTACTTCTTATCTGATACATATGTGTTCTAATTGCTTCTTTCAAATGCTAGTTATCACTTAACACAATTTGTGGTCATAAAACATTATCTAATACTATTGATGATCTTTGCCGTTTTTTTAAATACTTTTGTTGTACTTTTACTTTAGTATAATTGATGACATTCAAAAAAATATATGTTGATTATTTAGTCTATGGTGTTTTTTCTGTGTATCTTATGGCCTCATTGCTTTCGAAAAATTTTTCAGATTGAATTTTGTCATTTCTTTGGCTTTGCTCCAGTCTGGTTTACTTATCACTAATTTTCACGGAGTTATTTTTTTTGTTCACAATCTATGGATGAATAGAGTCACTATTTGAACAATTTGGTGTTAATATTATTTATTTTTATAACACTAGCTCTTGCAAACAACCTTCAAAATTGTTCAATTTTTACGTGCGTTTTTGCGAATGTTCCTTGTTTTTACATAATGGTTTACTAAGAAATGGCGCTTGATCTGGAACTGAAAGGTGCATGACGTTCTAGGAATGGAGGACAAAGCGAAAAGGGATTCTTCGCATTAGAGCGCACCAGTCTTGTGGACCAATAACATATAACCCCTAATTTGCTGATTATAGCATAATTGTGGGCTATAGCTTCATTTGGGGGATAGAATTCGAAAGACACGGAAAAAGATCTAATTTAATTCGTTCTCTTCATCAGCGTTCTCCGATTTGATGTCGTTGATATGAGCACTATCAGTTGAACTCAGCTGGACAAATCCTTGTTTTTGAGCTTCTAAGATCGGCTGAATTCTGCTTGAGTAATGCGGGACTCCTTTTCGGCTTCAGAAATCTTTGTCTCTCCGGGTTTGGTTGCTTAGAAACTGTTGAGACAAGGTGGCTTAGCATAGAAATTTCACTGAGAGATAATTGATTTTTTATCCATATTTAAGGTGATTTCTTATTTCGGCAGCAAAATAAATGCTTCAACGTTCTTGCCATGCTCTTCTTTGGTCTTCCGCAAATTATTCCATCATCAAGGTAAAGGTAGGTGCTTTCAAGTTTGTCAGTTTATCTTGTTCTTTAGGTGGTACATGATGGAACACGCTCTTTAAGTCAATATTTGAGACGAAATGATTTTCAGAACATTTTTCAGCGGTTTTTCCATTTAGAAAACGGTTACACATCAAGACTGGTAAATAAGCTGACAATCATTGAGTAACTGATTACCATGCGTCGTTTTTGGTCTTTTACAGCAAACGCCTGAGCGCGCCATGGAAATCCAAAATTTCTTTGTGCATAAAATCAAACATTCTTTGTTTTGAGTGTAAGGACTTTGTTGCGACGGGCTTAGCTTTATAAACGTCGTCAGGAAACATCTTCAGTGTGTCAACAGCTATTGGTCTAAACCGGTCATTTTTACCAGTAGCAGCCAATTTACAAATGTCAAACTGAGTCTTTTCTCCACGAAATTTATATAAGACTCCCGTTGTGAGAGTACATCCAGGCCAATTGTTGCGCTACAAATTAAATGACTAACAACAGAAAATTAAACAATATGATCAAACTTATTCATTCTCAATAAAGCACTACAAACTACCAGAACTGGAAAGTCTTCTCTGTTCGCGGGACCAGATTACGACATCATTGGCGGGATTGGAAATTGCAGTTGATGACACACATTAGCCGATATAGACAAATGAGTGGAACTGGGATCACTGAGTGCTCTAACAGGAAGAAAGCACTCTTCACCAATAAAATCATTTTCATGGATTACAATTGGAGACCTTGTCACATCGTTCACTGTCTTCATACTTCATAGAACAGGAGCTCTTTTTGGTTGTCGTCATCCGGAGTGATAGTTGCAACGGTTGACTTACAAGCTGCTGTCCAATGCACTTGCTTGCGCTTTTTGGACACGTACTCCGTCGCACTGGGCATATAGTCCTTTGATGTTCTTCCAGACTACAAAACCCACATTTACAAATCGAAACATTATCAGGATGAGCTGTTCTTTTATTGAGAGCAGCGAGATTTCCGAGGTTTGCAGTAGATGTAGTTGGCAGAGTGTCTGAAGTGGCTTTGAATGGGCGGGCAAAGTTGGCAGATACTTTGATTGTACTGGCAAGTGAAATGAATTTCTTAAGCAAGTTTCTGAGTCCTGACAATTCCAAAAGTTGAACGCGTGTTGCCTCATATTAAAGACCTTTCACTAAAAAATTGAGAGGGTTGATGCAAAAACGCTGCTATGCATTCTTTATCTTGCTTGCACGAGAGGACCTGATGTCTGGCTTATATGAATCTTGAACACTTCTTGAACTGAGCATCTAGATTACCGATCGCGTTGGTGCTCCAGGGAATATTGTGAAGAGTGCGGCCACTGCTTATATTCTGAGAAGTTTTAACTTGTGATAGTTAATGATTATATGGAATTTGTGAGTATAATACAACAAAAGGTACTCAATTGCAATGGTGGTAATTTCAAATCTGAGCCGTTTCCGTTATGCATTACTCTGGTTTCTGATCCTTTTCAACTTTTTTCATTTGTCTTATTACTTCATCATTGATGACAAGTCCGATTGATTCACAGTGAGGCCAAAATGACCATAATTGATTGTTTAAGTTAAGAGCTGCTGAATTTGAAGACATAAAAATTACTTAGCGAAAATTTTATAGTCAATTTTTGGGGTATGCATTTATTTTTTGTAACATATGTTGTCTCATCATTTAATCTCATTAAGATCAGGTCTAATAAGGCAATAGTTGGATTTATATTGAACGACCCAACTGTTTTTGTTCAAAGCCAATGCTCAATTTAACTTCAACAATAAATATTTTTAAGAAACTTTGTCAGTTTTTTGCAATTTTTTTTTTGGTCTCCTTGGATTTTTTCGTTTTTGCCCCACAGTACGTTATGCGCCTTCAGTTACAGAGCACGTGTCATTTTATATTGAATCTTTTGTAAAATGTTGGCTCGTGCGTCTGCGGATGCAAATAATATGCGCCCACCCAAATGGGGAAGCAGAAGCAGTAAAGATCCGCTTTTTTAATTATCTCTTAGTCTCATTATTAACCAATGTATTGTCAGATGCAACTGATTGCAGTTCTTGGGTCTTTCATTTGCCTTCTCTTTGTTTTTTTACAATCCAATGTATTTGGATTGTGATGGTATGCCGTCTTGTTTTTGAGATGTGTGTACATTTTTTGCGGTTTTTTTACGTCACTGAGAAGTCAAAATAAAGTGGTGATTTCAGTCACGCGCAAATACTAAAAAGATAAAAAAAATCGACTAGAGTGCAGACACAACTTTAATTCGACTGCCATTAAAATAAATTGAGAAACTGGTGTTTGAGCAAATTTTCTGTTTCTGAAAGAATTTGTGTGTCAATTTAATTTCTGTTAGACATAATTTTTTTCTCTATAGTGCTTCTAGTTGCTTCTTTCCGCAAGTGTTTGACTTCATCAACAGGCAGTAAAAGCTAGTTATCACTTAACACAATTTGTGGTCATGCAACATTATCAAAAATTAGAGATGATCTTCGCCGTTTTTTTCGTTTTTGTTTTTTATTTTTAGTATAATTGGTGAAATTGAAAAAAAAATTATCTTATTGTCTCATTGCTTTCGAAAGCTAACTTTTTTCAAATAAATTTTTGCCAATCAATTTTTGGATTTGTCTACTTCTGGTTTGCTTGTCGCTAATTTCCACGGAGTTATTTCTTTTTGTGCTTAATCTAAGGAGGAGAAGAGTAAATTTTTGCATAATTTGATCTTAAAAATGATTATTGTTAAATCACTAACTCTCGGAAACAAATCTTCAAATTTTCGCATGTTTTTTGTTTCTTTTCAAAGTGGGCACATCAAATTCTGACAAACGATGCGGCGCGAGAAGCATACAGCATATTTGGACTTGTCGAGGCTGAAAAAGTTTTGAACGACGAAAACTTATAGTTAAACTTTGCATATGAAGCTACAAACTTTTCTTATTGTAAGACATTCATATAACAAAATCTGTGAATGAAAATTTGTTTGATTTTGAGTGAGTGATACACTCTATTCTTGTTATGAGGGGGGAAGTGTGAGTGTAACAAATTTATAAAAAATGAATTAAAAACCTTGGGTTCCTTGGTTAAAGATTGAGTTTAAAACTTGATTTATTACCTGATTTATGGCTGACACAACTTTGATAGGTACCAGAAAAGAAAATAGACATTTGATTAGACAAGCTCCGGCTTCGAGCGAAATCAACATAACTGGCATATCTTTGTTGACTTGATTAATTTACCACGAGGATAGAACTGATTGGGTACCAACCAAAGCGAGGATTTAAATTATTCATTGAACACCAAAACTATCATCAGAGCTGACCACTCTATGAATTCTTAATTTATTTAAACCGACTTTTCTTCACATTGATCTACTTAATAATTTCTAACCTTGCATTTTGAACAAGTACCACGCTCAATTAGCCAAAGACATAGAGAATTGCGCACGGGCGGCTATTATAGTGAGTTTTTGCGAATGTTCCTTGTTTTTACATAATGGTTTACTAAGCAATGACCCGTGATCTGGATCTGAAAGGTGCATAACGTTTTAGGGGGGGGGGGGGGGTTAAAGTGAAAAGGAAGGGGGGGGTACAAAGCTCTTTCGCTTTAGAGCGCCCCAGTCTTGTGGTCAGTTAACCTATAGCCACCTAACTTGCTGATTATACCATAATTGTGGTCTGTAACTTTATTGGGGGGGGGGGGGTAAAGTGCGAAAGGGATCTTTTCCGTTTGTGCCCCCCAGCTTAGTGGGTGCATATTATTTGCAACCCCCAGATGCACGTGCAATATTTTTACATAATGATTTACTATGTAATGACACGTGCTCTGTAACTGGGGTGAGCATAACGTACTGGGGGGGGGGGGGGCACAAACGGAAAAGATCCTGCGAAAGACCCGGAAAATTTTATTTTTACTTACTACTTTTCCATACTTTCCAATAAGCAAAAAACTTGAAGGTGTGCATTCTTATTGTTTCAGATGGATGAAATTGATGGTGCTATAAATGAACCAGTGAAAGACAATCCGCGCAGTGGGTACACGCTCTACTCATTCAATAGACAACCCTGGATAGTGAAAAACAAATATGACAGATTAGAACCTCTGAATGTGGGAGCATTTGGAGCTGTTTGGTTAGTATTATCATTGCAAATTCCAATCGCGATTAATAATCACAAAAGAAGCCAGCATGCAAAGCAAGAGTTCTTGAAGTCAGAGTGTGCGATGATAAGTAAATAGCTTCCGATGATGCGCGTGTGTAAGCTTCGCAAATCCTATGTTAATCGTGGGAAGGTTAATAAAGGGTCACTAGGTTCCAAGTTTCTTTAGGTTTTGAGCATTTCTATGATGTTCAGAATTACCATAGCCAGCAGGGATTTGGAAAAATTAATAGCAATTTATTGGCTGAACAAAAAGAGGAGCAATCAATAATTTTAATTGGCAAAACATCAATTATTGCAATAAGTGCAATTATTGATCAATCGAATTATTTTTTTTTCGCAGATTTAAAAATAATTTTGTCTTGATTTAACCAAAAATGTACGCAAATGGTTATATTATCAGAATTATTCGATTTCTAATCAACGTCAAAAACTTTTTTAACACCCAAATGTACCAAATTACATGCGATCTCTGACAGAAGTTTGTGATCTGAGAACTTTTCTCTAGTGGCGGGTTTGCGACCTGGAAAAACGTTGCTTCAATTTTCGCAAAGTATTGGGCAATTAATTGGGTCGTTCCAATCAATTGTTGCAATTAGAATAGAGTGAACAATCAATTATTGCAATCAATTAATTGCCAATTATTGCAATTAAACTTAATTTTTCAAAATCCCTGATACCCAGCTGATGAATCAATAAATCAACTTATTGAGCTTGATTCTTGAAGAACTTCTTCTAAATGCGTGTCTTTTGCAAATTTTTCGTTGGAGTGTTTGGACTTTTCGTGTGACTTTACGCCTCTGACGTTTTCTGAAAATGATCTATGGTCTTGGCGACTACTGTGTTATTGTGAAAACTGCACCACTAAGGGAAGAATCAGAAGTCATTAGTGAACGATACTCAGAAGTCATTAATTTTATCTGTACCCGTGTCAGTTTTAGTCTTTTAAAGAGAACTATTTTATGCATTCGTGGATGTTGAGGTCAAAAGTTCAAAACGCCAGATGACATCAGCATAGAAACTTCCAATGTAGAAGTCAGATCCTAATTATCTCAAATTTTTAATTTATTGCAACCATATGGCCTCTAATGACACATAGTCTTCGCATTCAATGCCAAAACGACCTCTAAATGACCTCACGTTGACCTCCAAGGACTGAAGCCAAGCTGCATGTTCCAAAACCATATCATAGATAACTAGTTTTTTTTTCATGGCTGGTGCTGCTGCGAGCACATTAAAACCCTGTTCATTTGCTTTTGCTCTTCGCCTCAACCGCCTTGCATTAACGTTTGCTCTTTCTGTTTCTTTCATGTTATTTTGAAATTTGTGAGCCATTACGACATTTATAATTCAAGTCTTTAAAAAAAACTAAGGGAAGACTGGACTCATTGAAACTCTAATTTCACTATGGAGCAAAGGTTCCCCTGGGTAAAAAATCCCTAAAGCTTTTTCTACTAATACTATACAAAATCGATGACAAACATTGCTTTGATCATCATGCAATCTTCACCATGCTAATTGAAATTGATGTTGTTAAAATTGAAGCGGGCTATAAAACAAAATGTTTTTAAAAATCGGATTCGAAAAGTTTGAACCCAGCTACCATTGTAAAGCCGTTCCAACCGTACTGCTACAGCAATGTCTCTAATGATAAATCATATTTATGACTTGATTTAAGACGATATCCATGCTCACATTCCACAGGTAACTAGGCATTGTCAATGCCTTCCGGAAATTAGCTGGAGACATCACACCTCAAAAGAAAAAGTTGAACACAGTAACCGAAATAGAATTATATCCACCTGAGCAGACTTATGAAGGTTAAACATTGAAAAATGAATATTGTCCGAAGAAGATTGCAGATTTGAGACAGCATCATCAAATTTAGTCTCAGCTTACTCATAATTGATGATCTCTTCAGAGCTATTATGGATATCCTGGCAATAATAATTCTTTCCAGCCCTGTGAACAAAACTTTTCTGCACACGTTTGTGTGAACAACCATAGAATTTTTTTTTACATTCATTGAGAACGTTATCTGACAAAGACCTTTTTTTGTTTTTGCAATAAAGCAAACAAGTTTTCTTTTCTTCCACAATCAAACCGAATTATTGGGTATTCAATATCTGGACTTCAAACTGGTGAGACCAAACCAATTTAACCTTTAATTTAATATAGTGTCATTTTCAGGGCGAGTCTTTTTTTTCTGGTTTATGCAGGAATAACTAAAACCAATCACCCTAAAGCATAGATATCAATATGACAGATACTATTTCGGTTTTGTCAAAATGGACAAAAGAGAAACCAGTAAGCGAGGTGATGCAACTAAGAAATCAAAGAAGGGAGTCATTTAACTTAGCAAACAAGAATCAAGACAATAACCAAGAATTGGATAGACTTAAGCTCGAATTGGAACATCAGAAAGAACTTTATAATCAAGCTCAATCTGAGATTCAATTTTTGAGGAGTCAGAGTTATAAATTAATATCAAATTTAATTAGCGAAAAAACAGTAGAAAAAGATGTCGTGAAATCTACTGTCAACCGTCATTTTTATCCAAAGTTTGTTCCTCGTTTCACAAAACAGTTAATTCTTTCTGACAGCTCGTATAAACTGGTTAATAAAATAAAGCCCTACAAAGTAGCGATTTGTAAATTACCCAAGGTAAAAAACGGCAGTTTTGGACGCGAAACTAACAATAATGAAATAACCAAATTTAACCGGGCTTTAGACGATATTGCAGATGTTTTACGCGGCGAGTTCCAAAATACCGACATAAAAGTTCTGGATTATAATTTGGAAAAAGCAGATATTCGTATTGATGGCATTCATCCTAATCAAAATGGAATCCAGAAAATGGTTTTTAGCTTAAGAAATTACATATCAAGTGTGGGGTATCAACCTTCTGTCAGCAACGTATCTATGAGACAAATCAAAAAGCAGCCAATAGATAATGTTGTCAATAACTGGAACAGAAGTGGTCATATGGGATATAATGCGTTTGGGTGACTTTGAAAAATATGTTTTCCTATTGGAAATTTCTCGTGTTTTTTTGCCTTCTTTTTTCTTGCAGAAAATAAAAAGTGTAAGTGTTCAATCAAATGTCACCCAAGCACTTCAATTTATTTGATTTTTAAAAACAAAACAATGGTTAATAATGTATGTCTTGGATTTTGGTCTTACTATTTATCAGTTCCTAACTAAAACTTACTTAATTTTACTTTGCGGCGATGTCGAATCTAATCCAGGGCCCAATTTACTTAATTTACAAACATTCGAAGGCTACGAAAAACATAAGGCAAATGCAAACTTGCATCCATGTTTTGTATACACAATTATTAGAAGCGTTAACAACAAACACGAAGAAATTTCGGATTTTTTGCAGCAGCAGAACAGACAAACATGCTTTATTGTTACTGAAACATGGATAAACGATTATCAGAAGATACCCGTCAATTTTTTAAGCAACAATCACCACTTTGTTCATCAAAGCAGATCAAAATTGACGCAGTGAACGAGATGTGGTGGATTTGGAATATGGGTACCAAATACATTCAAACTTAAAATACGGAATGATCTCAACTCTATTAACAGAAGTTTTTTGAATCACTATGGCTTGAAATAAAAGCATCGTTTAAGGAAAAACTTCTAGTAAACGTTTCTTATTGTTCCAACAAAAACTTGGGCGAAATTTTTCTAGAAGAGTTGACATCAGAAATTTCAGGCGCATATTCAATAACAGATAACGTAATGCTATTCGGATACTATAACATCAATTTTTTCAATCAAAGAGAAAGAGAGTTATTGACAGAATTTGCTTCCAACAATGGGGTTGATATAGTAAAAAAATACTCCAACCTGGACAAATGGAAATCAGGAAACACTGATTGATCACTGCTTAACAACAAAACACCAAATTTTTGATACAACTGTTATCGAGCAGTTATTTGGAAGTGATCATTTTATACAGATTTTCCTTTCGTCACTGGATATCTATTCTGAAAACAACAAAACGCAGTTTTTTTTTACAGGGATACTAGCCAATTTAGTAGAGCTAATCTTAACAAAAAAATTGCATCCGCGGACTGGAGTCCCATGTATCAACAAAACAATGCAAACTCAACTTTTGAAAAATTTTCAAATATGTTTGAAAATATTCTGAATAATGTAGCTCCCATTAAAATAGGAGAGCCATCGTCAAAGTCAACAAAAAAGAAATGGTTATCCAGAGAAATATTGAATCTTATCAACGAAAAGCACAGGCTTTTCAATATTTGGAAGGAAATAAGAGACGTTGACACATATAACAAATACAAAAGAATAAGAAACCATACATACAGACTACTTAGAAGAGCGAGTCACAATTATTCACAGAAATTGTTCGAAAGTCTTCCCGATTTAAAACAACAGTGGAAATTCGTTAAAACAAAGGTAAAGCATGAGGATAAAAATAGCGAAATTTCTAGAATTCGGTTCAAACAAGATATTTTAAGACAAAAAAGAAATCGCTAACACAATTAATATTTGTTTTTCTAAATTAGGTTTATACGAAGGCGAGACAGAAATGGTTGAGCTACCGGACTATGATTTTGACAAAACTTAGTTTTCCTTCAGACATATAACGAGAAAAGAACTGTTTACTGTAATTGATCAATTACCACAAAACAAAGCAGCGGGTCCTGGATTACTTACTACATGGTCCTTCAAGTGTAGCAAAATGTCTATTGGAACACATCTACAGTTTGCAATAAACGAATGCATATCAAATGTTTTTCCTGATGTACTTAAAAAGCATATGTAACTCCAATTTACAAAAAAGGTGATCCACTGGAAGCAGAAAACTAACGACCAATTTCAGTTACACCGACTCTTGCAAAAATTTTTGAAAGACTTTTGCTCCAACAAATGCTAGAACATGTTGAAAAGTATGAAATAATCAATAAAAATCAGTTTGGGTTTCTGAAAAGAAAAGCTTTGAATGATACAGTAATATCGTTGACAGAATCAGTGAACAGTTTGTTAGAAGAAAACGAAACCGTTGTTAGTATATTCCTGGATTTGGCCAAAGCTTTTTTTAACTCAATATCTCACAAATTTTTTCTCGAAAAAATTGCAAAATATGGATTTAGTACGGAATCAATTGCAATGCCCGAATCGTTTTTATCTAACAGAAAACAATGCGTAAAGAACGGCATTGAATATTCGAACTGGGTGACAATCAATCACGGAGTACCGCAAGGAACAGTTCCCGGACCTTTAATTTTTATAATGTATATCAACGATTTCCCAGAAAAAATGAAAAAAGAGAGGAGGTTTTACAGTTCGCAGATGACACATGCATTATTTGTCATTCCAAATCCGATGAAAATCTTTTATGCGAAATTAACAGTGTATTTGAAAATACTGACAGTTATATGAGGCAAAATATGCTAACTTTAAACCGAGATAAAACAGAAATTGTGGTGCCAGTGTTTGACAGTGTGTTTGACAGTGCAAGAGATCTATTATTGAAAGACAAAATTTTACCAGCAGAGCTTTTCATTAAAAACGTTTGTCTTCTTAAATTTTTTGACCTCTCACAATATGAAGAGCAGTCGAGAAACCAAAAACTCCTCATTCAGGATTTTTGAAAAGTACGAATTGACCAAAAACTCCAGAACTCTCCAGTGCTTTCCAAAGAATAAGTGCCAATCCAAATGGAGTGACAGGTCACTGATTAGAAATTTTTCTAGGAAGTGGAATAATTTGCCAATTGAAATCCGAAAAGAGAAAACTAAAAATAAATTTAAGGAAAAACTAAGCAGCGAAATGGTCAAACTGCATGAACGTGTTCCAATAGATAGACAAGTAAGAGGCTTTAGAAAATTGTTCTACTGAAGTATAAAGACCAAACTATTCATATATTTACGAGGCGATTTTGAAAATGTAAATATTTAACCAAACGTTTTTGTTGTGGTTATAACTTAAATTTTACATTTTTGAAGATTAAAAAAAAATTGAAAGTAGAAACAGATCAAGCAAAAACAGATCTGTTTAACAACTTCTTCGCAAGCTTTTGAACACAAAAGAGGGTAACTGTCAATTGTAAAATTGCGTCTTATCTTACAAGAAGAAAAATAACAGCTAGGAGCAACCAGGATCTGATGACTTTGGAAATTTTCAAAGAACGGAACAAAGCAGACTTTGCTTGTATCTGTCAGTCTGTATCTATTTTGTCTCTAAAATCCTCGAACGTATTCTTTTCAACTCATTCAATTTCTCTTCATTTTATCTGCAATCAAATGAGACCTTTGTAAAATTACATTACGGATTCAGAAGACAGCGTTCAACAACGGTGCAACTTCTGATCTTCTTGGACTTGGATTACCGAAACTGGACGATGCCAACAAAAAAGCTTGCGTAACTTTAACTAAAGATCTCGGGTTTCACTATACACTGATTGAAAAACCAGCTGGTATTATTGCTGGTGAAACTTCTCAATTATAATAGCTAGCTATTTAGACAATAGAAGTCAGAACTTGTATACATCAGCCACATCCAGCGGGGTCACACAGGAACGGATCCCTGGACAACCATTGGTTCTTCTTTTTGACTCCCCCAATATGATATTGAAAGCCACCGTTTTGTTGATGACTTCAAGATCATCGCTAATAAGCCAGAGCAAGACACGAGGAAAACTGCGGTCCAAAACAATAAGACTACCCCTGAATTCAAAAAATGAACGCTCCTCTCATTTAAAAAAGGCAATTTATGAGCATTACTGAAACGAATATAGAAAATGTCAATTCAGTGTGATTTTATAGTTTTCTACATTTTTCTGCTTTCTTTCAAATTAAACAAAACTCACCAAAGTTCAGCTCCTGTAAAACATACTAACTTAATATATCAGGATATTTAGTTCCTATCGTGACGTACTGCCTCAAGCTTGGCTACGCAACATAAATAACATTGAGAAAATTGAATATAAACAGAAGAACTACGAATTGGATCCTTCAAAATAATGATTAATTGCTGTTGAACGAAGTTCATAGCAATTATTGTAAACGTTTTGGTCTTCTTCACGCAAATTTTTTGCTTGACCGTGTTTGCGCTTTTCTTCTAGAACATTCTTTGACTTCTCAAGTGACTTTTTCACTCGTTCGTTCTTCATTTTTGAGCGATCTCTATTGCTCTCACTCCGAAGTAAAGCTTGTTGCGAATATAAAACTGGTTGCAGCATATGAGTAAGAACGGCTTGATAGCCGACCGGGCAGTGCATTTGGTTAGGCACAATAGTTCGAATCCCGGCGTGGTCGAAGTATTTTCCGCTCGCCTGTCGTTCGAGAGCAAATCTTCCGACATTAGTCGGTTTATGTTAGTAAAATGCAATTGGCTGAAAGATTGAGTTTTCCCATTCTACTACGAATTTGCATTTACCTCAAGTTGCAAGACTTGTGACTTTCCGATCAATCTTGAATTGAAAATAGGGCATAAATTTTGTGCAGATCAAGCCAGATTCAAATGGCACTAGGCAGAATCAGAGGGGAGAGCTTAAAATAGCCAAAACAAGACTTGGATGATAAAAGTCTGTACTTTTTAATAATGTTTTACAACATCTTGTAAAAGGCTGACGACTAATACGGAAATTATTAGATGAAAAGACGGTTAAAAATAACAGAAATGGACGGGAACTTTTTTTACCTTTGGCATCAGTGAATTCACGTGGATCATAATTTGTAAAATATGAATAAGGACTGACAACTGGAATGCGGAATCACTCGCTGGAGTTCCCAAACGCCTGATCCACTACTACTGCTGCTAATACTAAAACCTATTGTCTTTAAATTTTCTGTAAATTTTGTCTTCATTAATTTTTTTTCTGTGAAACAAAAGCTAAGGAAAAACTATGCACATCCTAGCAAAGGTAATCTAGAAGTCATTTGGCTGGCAATGTGATAAACTATATTAATAATAATAACAGGTAATAAATGAGTCCATAGGCTGAAAGGAATCCACTGATAATTTGTTTTTGAGGTCGTATGTGTTTTTATTCATGCCAAATTTTGCGGGGTCGGTTTTTTTGCCTTATCGATTGGCTTCTAGAGTCCAGCCTTGACTGGATTCATTTGATGGCGCTTTACTACTACAAGTCAAATAAAAGTACTACAGAATGGGTTGACTTTATCGTCTTAATTTTTTGCAGGTGTCTGATAACTTCAAAACTAGAGACTTTAATGCCCCCTATGCAAGTCAAATTTCGTTAGAGCGGGCTATAATCAACCCGATTATGATTGGAATCAAACTAAGACCCCAATTTTGCTATGAATGCGTTCGGCCTTACATTAGGCGGTTATCTCAATCCTTTTCTATTCAAATTAATTCAGAAGCAATGCGAGAAACTAGAACTCAGAACCAGAATCATAAATATTTTTTCTTTTGCTACTGGATGAAATTAAGTGTTAATTTAGTCGATGAAACTGAACTTTTTCGTTAAAAATGCGAATGACATCAATGTTTTTAAAATATGTTTTCCTCAAGTAGATTTTTACTTGCATTTTCTTGTTTTTGTTTATTAATAGCCGCCGTCAGCCTATCAACGGCTATTATTTAGGCGCTCTCCTTTTTTAAATTTGTTTTACCTTTTGATCACGTTTTGTTTCAATGTAGTGAATACTGTCAAAGTCAAAACAATAAAATTAAAAGAAACGGCATAAACTGATAAAGCCCGGTCATTATCATAGTGCAATAGGTTGTCAAAGTTCATTAAAGCGATTGCGAGCTGGCATTAGTATTATGCTTAATAATGTTCAGTTTCGAAGCCGAATTAACTGTAATAAATAGCCGCGTCCTCAATTCCAGGCGGCTATTATAGCGCTCCTATTTTTTTTACAATTCAGAGTTGGATTGTATTGGTGCTCTGTCTTTTTTATTTTGGTAAGATGTTTTCACACCTGTTTTCATGACTTTGAGCTTTCAAAACGGGATAAACAGGTAAATCTCAGCGGGCATCAAGTTTCATTAGAGGCCCGCGTTTAGTAGTCCCTCAAGTACTCAGAGTGCTGAAGCTACTGGGAAGGCCGTAATTCAAGGTTAACAGGTCATTTTCAGAAGTTTTTGAGCCCAAAATGTTGCAATTTTTTTGTCTTTTCGGATTTTTGTTGGACCAGTCTGAAAATGAGGTTTGTAAAAGTTGGTAAAGCTCTTTTGCAAGACGTAATTACTTTTTATGGCCATTTTAAGAGCTATATGTACTGCTACACCAAACATAAACACGGTAATTTATTCTAATTTTTTTGAATATTTTTGTTGTTTCAGCTCTTGGTGTCACAATAATAGGTTATTTTACAGTTTCTAGTGGTAATGTAATGGTTTTCAACTTCATAAATTTTAGCAATTTTTTTTTATAAAACTTTTTTCCAATTTTCTGACAATAATTGTCATTATTCAAGTTTTCCAGCTCCGGGGGTCAAGAAATCTCGTCTAGGATTTGCTAATAGTTTACTGCAAAATTTTTATTGGCCATGGCATCAGCCAATTTTTTCAAATTTTTGAAAATTGTTGTCGATTTTTAGGTTTCTGTAACCTGAACAGCCAAAACATTTCCTTTAGGTTTTGATAATAGGTTACTGCATAGTTTCTAGTTGTAATGTGCAATGTGTTTCAAGATTTTAATTTTACAAATTTTATCGATTTTCAAATTGTAATTTTTTCTTTGACTTCTTGAAATTTAAGTCTTTTTCCTAAGTGGCCAGGGGTTTGCTGCCATTGAGTTTGCTAGCATGTTATTGCAGAGTTTCTAGTAGCAACAAAATAGTTTTCTGTTTTTTAGATTGCAAATATAAGTATTTTTTTAAATAAAGCTTGCAATTTAACATTTTTTGATTGCTTTCAAATTTTTTGAATTTTGTCATTTTCTGAGTTTAACTATCTTTATTGGCCAACGAAACTGTTTAAATGATGCAGATGAGTTACAAGACAGAACTCCACAGAGAAAAAATGAATTTGAACATTTTTTCCAGACACATTTTTGAAAAATATCTTTCAATTTTTCCTTTTCATTTGAAGCATTTGTCACATTTCTTTTTTGAAGCATTTGTCATTTTTTTT
This sequence comes from Convolutriloba macropyga, assembly GCF_964194025.1. Classification (NCBI taxonomy): domain Eukaryota; kingdom Metazoa; phylum Xenacoelomorpha; order Acoela; family Convolutidae; genus Convolutriloba; species Convolutriloba macropyga. The sequence continues at coordinate 70,146,429 of NC_134474.1, read as the reverse complement.
CGAGATTATCTACCTTTAGTTTCAAATTAATCTTTTTCAAGTCTTTTGCGTGAGTTAATGACTATATTGCACTGTGTCATAAATGGTCTTCAGGTTAAAAGCTTGAAGAGTTTTAGGAATAATTGTTTTTTTGTTTAGTTTGATTCTTTGTTTCTCAACTTTCGAGATTTCGTCTTTTTGGCTGGGATTGTTCAATTGATCTGCTGGTCAGGTATATAAGGTCTGTTTTTCATTCAATTCCTTGGATTGTAATTCAGGTCTTGTTCTGCTATGTTTTTTTACTTCGTCTAACAGATATTTGTTTCGTCTTAACCTGACGTCTTGGAATTTACTTTTTCAATGACTTACCTCACTCAAAAAAATGACTTCTGAACTCACTTATGGAACTTTATATTTTATGAACATTTACTTGTTAAAGATCAATAGTGTGCATCTAAGTAGTGCCAAACATATATGCCCTAATTCTTGATTATTAGAGTCTTGAGTTTTTGTTTTCAAATATTAATTTTGGGATCTTCTCCGTTTGTGCCCCCAGTATGTTATGCGCCCCCCAGTTAGAGCACATGCCATTACATAGTAAGTCATTATGTAAAAAATTTTGCACGTGCATCTGAGGGGTGCAAATAATATGCGCCCACTAAGCTGAGGGGGCACAAACGGAAAAGATCCTAATTTTGAAAAGCCCTATTAGGGCTTTCTCCTTATAGAGCTTTTGTATATCATAAAAATAACCGTCCGAAGCTAACCCAAAAAGTCTAGTGGTCTATTAAAGGACTGGTGGTCGATCTGTCTATCTAATATCTTAAGTTGTTTCAATTCATTGAAGGCCCCAAGCGTTTATCGCGGCTATTTTCCGGCATTCTGCCGGCTATGTTTCTAAAGTCGAACCGAATATGCAGAATTTGCACACCAAATAAAAACATTTTGACACTTAGAATAATTCTGTGAATTTTCATCTTTTTTTTTTCCTTTTTCTGTTTATCCCAATGTGCGTCAACCGGGTCAATGGCGGCTAATTTGCTGCAATTTGTCGGCTTTTTTTAGTTTTCCACGAATTGTTTAATTTAATGTGGGCTGTGTTTAGTTTAATTTCCGAGAAATGTTGTTTTCAAAATGATTCTGAGAAACACCGCAGATACTATTAATTGGAATCGAAATATCGACTCAGCTGACACTGTACCGATTCACAAAGACGTGAATTTTACTGAGTCTTCAGGGTGTATTTTGTTCCTTGTTTCATCTGCAATAGGATAAGTTTACTTTCTTGAAGTTTTTGAATCTTTTTGGGAGTTTTTTGTCGTCAGGTTTCAAGGTATCTGTGTCACGTGGGGAGGTTTTCAATTCTGCTGTAACAGGTACCGCAATGTTTAGAGTTTTCTACTGTTTTTGCAATTTGAAAATCTTAAGTAGAAATTGGTAATGCAGAAAAAGGAGCCATTCTTCATGAAGTATGTTGTGATTTGAGGCACAATGAAAAAAATGTCTTCTTCTAACTTGTTTTCTCTTTAAAGAAAAATACTAAATAAAGATCGATTCGTTAGAATTAGACAACTTTATCGCTGATGTAAGGGTGTACTTTAATTGCGCTGTCTCTTGTATTGCGCTGTCTCTAATTGCGCTGTCTCTTGATCAACAATAGTTCTCGTAAAACGTGGGCGCAGAAAGTTCCACTTTTTTCCTTCGACAAAAAGAAAAATGGAGAATTGCCGCAATTTTTCAATAAACGAAATACATGAGTGGAAAGCTATCATCTGGAAGTTTTTTTGAGTGTACAAGCGCAAACATTTCAGAACAAGCCAAACCAAATACTTGTCCTTTGGCAATCAGTTTGTTTTTATTGGGCTACTATTTCAGAATAAATGAAAATTGTGATCGAAGTTCAATTATTGAACATAGTTCCATCATCAAAACTATTGCTTAGGCTAACTAATTTTTTTTGGCTTCATCTTTCACTAGCTTTTATTATCAAGACAATTTTTGACAGGCTTTTGAACCCAAAAAATCGTTCACTGGCTTTTAAAACCAAGACAGATTAGTGAATTTTAAACCGCTGAGCCAAATTTAGCCGTGGGAAGTCCACTACAGTTCTTCAATCACAGAAGACAAACAGGAGAAAACTTCAACAAAATTTAATAACGATCTGTGTTAAATTTTGAAAATTGTATTCACGGTATCTTTAAAACCACAATATTATATTAAGCAACTGATAGGCTAATCAGAACCTAGGGATTTTTTTGACGCTGAATTTTACTGAAGCTTCAAATGATAGAAAACAAACAATTCAGACCAAAAATTTGAAAAAAAAGTTTACGAAGAAGTAAAATTTGTTTTTTTTATGCTGCAATTTATTAATGCTGCAGATTAACAATTTTGGAAAAATTGTTTCACAAATAGGTTTTACAAATTCGTCAAAAAAATTGTGGTGTAAATGCCTTGAGAATAGCAGAATTCGCCAATAACCATAATTTCGAAAAATTTGCATGCGAGGAAAATCTTTGACTCCACAAATATTAGATAAGAAAAGAAATTGCTAATTTTTCAAGGAAAAGTTTTGGTGTGATAATATTAAGCCGATATTGTTTATTTTAAACCTAAGAAGATGATCTATTTTTTAAGCCACTATCATCAACTTTCAAAGTAAACATCCCATGGATAATTTAAAACAGCAGTTTCAATCAGATTAATTCGTCTATTTTTTTTAAATGTCTATTTCATCAAAAAATTATGTCAAGGTTTGCTCTAACAAAACATTCGGCTGAAAAACTCCCAATTTGACCTCTTCCATGTGAGCTTTCATTTGGTACCACGCATCTTTCTATGGGTGCGTTCAAAGTTTTCCGATTTGGTCTAGAGTATAAAAAGCCAGCGTCGCATAATTTTTCCGCCTTTTCTGAAGAAATGAAGTAAAATAAAAAGGACGTAAAAGTGTTCTGATCTCTCCTGTAACGTAGTTGGCTAATGATCTCTTCAATCGTTTTTCCTAAGAAAATGTAGAAAAATGGGTTGTTCTCATGCAGCAAAAAATAAACAGCCAGCAAATAAAGCTTTTGGCAATTATTGGCTTCTGGGTTGAGAAAAGGGTCGAACATTTGGAAAAAGATAAAAAAAGAGGAGTCAGTAAGTTAGAACTGAAATAGACTCAAATGGTTTAAAATTCTGACACCAATTTGTGGTGTACGGAGTCAATACATCCAAGAATTTGCAACTGCTTGTTTTAGTAGAGCGACTGACTTGAGCTCCGGGCAAGATGTGGCCATCAAGCGTCTTAACCAGCCATTCCAACATGCAGAGACAGCCAAGAGGGCACTGAGGGAGTTGCGACTCCTCAAATTCTTTCAAGACCATGAGAACCTGTTGACTGTTGTGGATGCCTTCACTGCAGCTGAGACGAAGGAGCAAATGGACGATCTGTTAGTTTCGTATCTCTCAGTAAATGATGGACGACTTTTTGCAACCATTTCGGATCTATCCCCCCCGCGCCCCAGTGTTTTTAGGACCCCTACTTACAAATTGTATTGCTATATAGCACGTTACTATGTTAAATTTAACACGTGCCTCGGGGGAGGGGGGCGTAAAAGTTCTATACTCACTATGCCACGGGGAATGAGGCAAAATAGATAATAATTTCTTTCATTCAGAGAAAAGTTTTAAAATGCACTATTTTACTCTCATGAAGCGTAGCCTGTGCGCTTTTCTGTCTGTGGTATTTTGAGGTTTAAGGATCAACTTTTGATTGGTAATTTTGAGGGATTAGAAAGTACCTGAATGATTGGTAGAGGTCAGCAATGTTAAGGGAGTTTCTTGTTTATAATTTTTCTATTTCGTTTTTAAGTTTTTCTATTTGGTTACATGGCAATTGTAGATGCTTATAGCCTACTGTGTCGAAGTAATCGTCAGCTTTACCACCGTGGTATTATAGTTTTCAAAACTTGCGCTCATCCCATGTTATAATATGACCTCATATAATTGATAATTTTGCACCTTTACTATACATTCTAATGTAACCACTGCTGTTGTAAGGGGAAAGAGAGGCAGTCCAAATTTTGATTTTTTTGTCTATTAGATATTAAGTAATGGTTAAGTGACTCTGCTTGAAGTCACTGAGAATTTCTGGCGTTTATCGAGAACCGCGAAGCGGTTGGGGATATTAAGTGAGAATTTCGAAGTGACTTCCGCAGAGTCACTTAACCATGCTTAAAACACGAAACGCGCACCTTTTAAAATGACGAAAGTCAACGAGATTCAACTTCTGGCTAAGTAGCAACTTCTGGCATTTGAACTTCTGTCACTGCAGTTTTTTGGCATTTTAAAATGTGCACGTGAGTGTTTTGATGTCATTTCAGATACTTCGTGACAGTTCTGATGCAAGCAGACTTGAGTAATGTGTTGAGGTCTGACGAAATGCTGTCTGCAGAACACGTCATGTTTTTCCTCTATCAGATCATCAGAGGCCTCAAATTCCTTCACTCGGCTGGTATCATCCATAGGGTGGGTGTTTTCATTTCACCTGAACAAATTTCAGCGCGTTGCTCTCAACATTTACGAGTGATAGCATTGACTGTCAGTCTTTGAAGTGGGTCTGATTTTAACATTTTTAATTAATTTGTGGTAGATATTGCTCAAAATTAGATTATAGAAGATTATTTTCATCATCTTGAACTAATAAGTCGTCGATATTGGATTTCAACTGACCAATTTGATACAATTTTCTGTGTGAAGGGAATTTTTGACCTTGAGCCGTGATCCACTTCCGCAATGATTTGATAACAGAAAGCGACAGAAATATAAGTGAACAGTTAAAACTACTGTGGTATTTTAAAATTTTAAATTCATGATGTCTTGAGGGTTCTGTTTGCATACACATGTAATTACGGGTAGATAATAAAATGGGTGCGTTATGCGCAAATGCGAAATAGAAAAACAGTTGGTTGATGTTTCCCCTCAAAGAACTTGTTGTGTTTCAGGACCTCAAACCAGCCAATATAGCAGTAAATGAAGACTCGATGCTTAAGGTATGAAACTTTATTCTGTTTGTCTAACAAGCTTTGTATCTATTCTGCTTTAAAACTTCATCTCATTTTAGATAATAGACTATGGATTGTCTCGGAGTATCTCAGCAGATCTGACTGGTTATGTAGTGACGAGATACTACAGGGCACCTGAGGTCATGTACAACTTCGAACACTACGATGAAAAAGGTACATTCTGAAATTCGAGAGAACAAAGAAAAACTTCGTTTTGGTGTGCGGTGAATAATTACATATCAAATGAAATTTTAAAAAGTCAGTGGCTTCTGTAAGCAGTGCCTTTGTACTCGTTTCCCGGACTCATGTGTTGATACTTGATTTCCGTCAAGAGTAAACAAATCACTGAGAACTCTTGGCTTATTTTTTAGTTTAATGGTAATTACTCGGAGTCGGCTCACATAAGTTTGTGAAACGAGACCCGCCCTGCAATAACACTTGCAATCAAATCTACCCAGCGTCGTCTCCATTGCACAGTTTGACCTTCAGAAACTACGCATTCTAAATTCAGTCCAAGATAGTTCTCAAAAAACTTGGCATCTATGAGCTTTATTACTGTAGGCAGGCCAAGAGCGGTGATCTTTTGAGTCAATATTTTGCTTGTTTTTCGAGTGCACATATTCGAGGCAAAACGTTCTGGTCTCTACTGACTTGAATTCTAAGTAATTTTCTCGGTGCTATATGAACCAACTGGATAGTTATGTGGTAGTATTATCAACTAATTTTAGGAAATTTGACTGCATGAATTTATATTTTCTATATTTATGAACGAATAAAATCTGGATGCTTGATAAAAATGTTCTCGTGTATAGTGGACATGTGGTCAGTGGGGTGTATCTTTGCTGAGATGCTGACTGGGGAGACACTATTTCCAGCAGAAGACCATGTGGATCTCCTCAACAGAATAGTCACACTGTGTGGGAAGCCGTCGGCTGAAGAGATCAGTGACTACATTTCAAACGACGTTTGTAACTTTGTTAAAATGTACTCTTATGCTCATTGTGCATCGTCTCCCATGCTAATCGTGCATAATTATCTAATCAATTAAACTTTTTCATCGGGATTTGCCGTGGTTATGTTTTTAAACCGCTCTCAAACGAAGTTCGTAGCAATTATAGTGGTCCTTGTTTTTTTTGTGATTGAGTCCTTTATGCGAGTTATTCTCCTCTTTTTCGCCTTAGCGACTTTAGAGTTATACAGACTGATCTGTATAACTGATCTGTATCCCGCCCCCTGATCTCACACCCACCCCACCTCAGTCCACTCGTAACTGCGTACTTTCGAGCGCACCCAATTGTTTACTATATTTACATTTATGTGAAAATATTCGCCTATTTAGAAAGATCGTGTTTTAGATTACGGCCTATATGCAAGAGAAGTTCATGAGGATCTTGATTTACATAACCCTTTTAATTCCTCTCAAACGAAGTTTGTAGAAATTTTATTAGTCCTGTTTGTCTTTTTTTTCTTTGCAATTTTTCGCTTGACCTCTTTCTCTCACTCACACTAGCCAAAGTTTTTAGGTGATTTGCTTTATTGGATTTTAATCATACGTGATTTACCTCACTTTAAAATTCGCTGCGTTTTTCTTTTCACTTGTAATTAATGCATAAAAGTAAACCAATTTTAACATTTTTTGAACAAGGAAGAGAATTACATGCTCTCAAACAAAGTTTGTGGCTATTATATTAGTCCTGTGATCTTGTTTATGCAATTTAGGTGATTTGCTTTATTGGATTTTAATCATACGTGATTTACCTCACTTTAAAATTTGCTGCGTTTTTCTTTTCACTTGTAATTAATGCATAAAAGTAAACCAATTTTAACATTTTTTGAACAAGGAAGAGAATTACATGCTCTCAAACAAAGTTTGGGGCTATTATATTAGCCCTGTGATCTTGTTTATGCAATTTTTTGCTAGACTGTGGTGTATGCATTTTTTTGTCTGGTCCTTTTGTCTTTTCGTCCTCGAAAACGGGATAAAGAGGTAGCGCCCGGAGGGCATTAACCGACCTTAGAGCTTTTTAGCTTACTAGACACTAACTATTTATTAATTTCGCATAACTGTTTTGAGGAGTCAATTCCATGGTGTGAAGGTTGATTCACAATCTTGAATCTTCATAAATTTTACCCACCTCAGTCTACCCGCAGTCACCCCCCACCCCACCCCCCCCCCCCCCCCCGGCACCCCCATCAACCCTCAACCCCCTCTGGTTCAGCCCTAACCCCTCCATCGCTTGACACCAACCCACCCCACCCCCGCTCGCCGGTACTTGTCCGGCTTTAGTCGGTTATGTTTGCAGTTTTTTAGCTTAATGGAATTCCTGTCTGTCAATTTGTTTTGTTTTTAATTGCTCTTGAACGAAGTTCATAGCAATTTTTGTTAACGTGGGCCTTTTTTATGCAAAATTTTTGCTTGAAAATTTTGACTTTTCGAGTGACTTTTACGTCCTTGACGTTTTGCGTTTTACATAATCTAAAATTCTCTCAATCACAATTTCAAGCAGCTGAATTCAATTAGCGACAATTAAATGCTAAAAGTCAAATGAAAAGTGCGCCGAAACTGGTGCCATTTGTTACTTTAAATATTAATAGTTGTATATGTTAACCTCTAATGTGGTTATTTATAGCCCACTATTGAACTTCTTAGTCCCATTTAGGTTCCCCCGACTGAAGCAGGCTGCAATTGATTAGAGCTCCCAATAGTCGTTCGAGAGCAATTCTTCGGACGTTTAGTCGTTTGTTTGTTTCTAATTGCAAAAGTCTTGGTAGACTCTCAAAATCATTTGCTATTGTCATTCTCCAATTGTGAGCTACGGGTATATTGGGTTAGAGTCAATTAGGTGTCAATAGAGTTAAACGACAGCAGTTTTGAGGTAATTCGATTTCTGCGCAGTATGTATGGTTTCTGGTTGAAACCAGAAAAAGTACATCAAGGAGTCTTTGAATTCATAAAAACTGCGTTCATTTCATTTTTTGCAATGAGCTTTGGTTGTTCACAGAGCTGCTCTTGTAGTCTCTGGAATTTTAAGCTGTTTTACTGCATTTATGATTCACTGCTAGTTTTCAGTTTATTTTTGTTACAATTTTTAACTTTACATCATGAGCCTTTAGAAATTGACTGCAATTAAATTTCACTAATGCCTTAATTTGTTTGAAGAGCGTTGTGTCTGACTGAAGTACAATTTCTTTTTAGGAAGGGGTGTTTTTCTTGAAAATTAACTTTTGTTTTGGAGAATTTTCATTATTATTACTTTTGTGACGCCCAGAAATTTTTCGAGTTGAAGATTTGAGTTTCTCTCCTCAAAATGTGCGGCATATATTCTTTTTTCGTCGTAAATTTCTCATTTTTTTTGGAATTTGAAATTTTTCTATGCTCCTGCGACCAGAAATCTGATAGCGAAACAAGGGTTTTAAAATTTTTGCATAAATAATTTTTTTATCTTTACAGTTTTTTTTCAAAATATTGAATTATAATTGGTAATGTTAAGATGCAAAGTTCTGGAATTCGCTCTTAAAAGCTATCGGTTTTAGTACTGTTTTAAAGAAAAATTATCATGTCGGCCAAAGGAGCTCAAAGCATTTAATGGATTAACGAATAAAAATAACAGAATTGTCTAATGTGCTGCTTTGATTTTAATACGCTCTTTGTGCAGCGTATTAACCGGGATTTCTGAAATATTAAAATAAAGCGTCAATTCCTCCTATAACCCAGGAAAAATAGAATTTGAATTAGAATATGAATGTAACTAATAATTATATTCCACAAGGAATTTGCAATGATTTTAGTGATATTTTCTCTGAATTATAAATAGAAAAATCGGAGTTTAATAATTCCGGCCTGGCGGTTCCTTTTTATAGGCGGCTAGAACTTTTTCAAAAATTTGTAAGAGCTAACAAAATTGGCTGTTGCAACATTATTCTTTTTTAGATAAAAGAGTATTTGGTGAGGATGGACGATGTTCAATCCAACTTCGACCAGCACTTCGCACATGTCCAGGACAAGCTCGGTTAGTGATAAATTTCACTTTGCAAGTCTGCTGACAATTATATAAAATGATGTTTCCTTCATTGTCAAGTATTTTTCCAAACCTGAACCTTTTTCCTCTGATCAAAGCATTGAAAATTTAATGCCGTCATAAACTCACTCTAGACCATGTCTCAGTTTTGGTGCTGTCGTTGCTTTTGTTGTTCTGACAAAAGATGGCTTTGGGGTTAGGTGTAGTGAATGTGAAGACAGCTGTTACGCGAGAGCAAATTTTTCGGGCATGCAGCAGTCCTCGTTTACCACTAAAGCAGGCGTTTTTAGATTTATGCTCACTAAGCTGGGGGTGGGACAGAATAAATCCAATTATTTCATACAATTATTTTCAAAATCAATTACGATTAAGTTAGATTTTAATGCTACTGCTATTGTGTATTACGGCGCTGAGAAAAAGCAAAATAGCAACATAGACAAGTTGCACTTCACTGTATTTTAGCACTGGATCTTCTAAAGAGGATGCTGGTGATTAACCCTAGCCAACGCATCTCAGTCCAAGACTGTCTCAAACATCCCTACTTCGAGTCACTCCACGACGAGACAGACGAGCCATCCTGTGATGCACCCTTTCACTGCTCAGATTTTGAGGGCAAAAACCTCACTGTAGACCAGTACAAAGACCTCATATGGAAGGATCTACAGGCATTCCAGACCTTATAGTATCGTTGCCAATATTCAGTCCTGTCAATATTTCTCTCATTAACGCTAATAGTTTGCACACAGCTTTCCTTAGTGAGAAATTTTGGGAGAAATTATTCAAAAAGTTGGAAAATGAAAGGTCGTGGAGTTGAATTAGATACACTGAAAGACGTAAAATCCGAAACCGAAGGCACCCGATTTGGGATTTTATTGTCACCTGCCTATTCAGGAGATTCAAGTATGCTTCATCAAATATTTTCGACTGATGAGGTCATGGCTAGTTTGCGTAGTGTTGCGATGGTCCGACGCTAGTAGCTATAGAGAACTTTGCGATCATCAGTTTTGACGACAAACCGCGTATTATTGCTTCATCATCGATAGAAACAGGGCATGATGTATTGTGATAGCATGAGGCAGAGATCCAATCAATTCGAAGTTGGTGTAGCTGCACGTTAACAGATTCCCGAGGACTTGATAACGACGACTCAATGACTACTGAATCGAAAGCAATACTTCCGACTTCGAATATTTTATTTCTTCACTCAATTTCGACCTCAACTTTTCGACTAGTCTAAGCAGAGAAAGCTTAATAACAGGACTGTGAACCTTGTGTTTGGGGACTGTCTAAATTACTTCTCTTTCCCACAGGGTCAGTTGCGACCGATATTTTAGCTACATAAAATCAATTTTTGTTTCCCTTATTTAATGATCTCTCTCTTACAATGTGCAGAATTCCTTCTGTAAATTTTCACTTCTTGTAGCATTGTACATGTTAATCATTTGATGTCATAATTTTTTCCCAAATTTGTTTAATAGAAAATGTGCGATTCATTCCTATGGCCAAATAAATAGTTGTATGAAGTTATTTGCTACTTATTGTATAACTAAGTTGTTTCCGCGAATGTTTTAGTTTGTTGTCGCTGCTGATTAATAAATTTGTTATGATAAAATTCTTACAAGTAGTGGAAATATTGATTTCGCATGATAATGCAAATGTTGGTTCACATTAATAATTATAATCAAATTCTTCATATACGTTGCCTTTTGTTACCAATGGAAATTTCGTGTTCACGATTGTCCTGGGCGATTTTTTTGGGAAATAAAGAAAAACTTTAGTTTTGAGGCAGCATATTTGAAAACTTCATATTTGCGAAGAACTGCGCTGAAAATATTCTGTAACATTAAAAGTTAAGTCCCATAATGACTTAATCTCAAAACTGATTAAGTGTTCTCAAAGTCATAAAAATTTGAAAAGGGGAATTACTTCTCAAGTTAATTTATCTCAGTTGTGAAGACTGTCAAAGAAAGCGATAAAAATTTTTCTGACATGCGTTTATCTCCCGTAATTAGTCCCATGTTTTTCTGCGTTTCTCGCCATGGCTGAGATCTTAAGAATTTTGTCTAAGCAAGAAAGCATTGATCTTCAAAAAAAGTAGGTTTCAGGGATATTCGACGTTATTTAACCCATCGATAAAGCTTATTTGTGTCATAATTATCAAAGAAACGTGATATTATATCTCGTATTAATTGGCTATATAATGGAGGATCACATTATGTGCAAGATTCGCTGGAGGTAGTTTTTATATCGTACCATGTAAAGTTACTTTTTGACATATTAACAATATTTTAAGAAACTATTCAGCGTATCCAGACCTAAGCAAATTAAATATTACTTTGAAGGTACAATTTTTGCAGTGTGAAGACTGTAAAGACAAAGCAGTTTAAGGTTTTCGGAAATTTACAGAGAATGCATTTAATTCGATTATTTTGTGGCAAATAGACCATGAGTTTCTTCTTCGCCGCCTCATCATGGCAGAGAGTTAAGTGATGTAAGAGTTTTGGCTTTGTTTGACGTTGTTTTTAGAAAAAGAAGTCAAGGATATTTGCGGTTGCTGAGCGCGACGCGTCCTTTACGCTGAGTTCGTATGTGGGTGCATTTTTTAAAATGAAACTTGACATTTTTAACTTGTGATAATTGGTTATGTAGCAATGAATGATTTTTGGGAAAGGCATATTCACTTGATATATGGCTCTCTGAGGCAAAATAACAGATCTGAATTCGCTAAAAGTTGAGTACATGGATTTTAAGATTTCTTAAAGATTAGTGAGAGTTGGCGTTTATTATTGGGTTTGAGTCAAGCTACCCATTGCTCATATATTCGAAGCTCCTTACACATTATATTTTTGAAAACGGAAACTAATATTTTAAAGCCTACAATTGCGTTATCTTGGCGAAACCTTTGAGCAGGGCTGTATTAGCTTTAATATGAAGTTTTTTTTCAAACCAATTTGAAGTCAATCCGAGTAATTTTTGCAAACCGAACTTTTGGTTCATCAGATTTGAATTTGTTCTGAGGCTTGTGATAAACTTAATTGATATGCGCTCCAATTATTATTTTTCTATACAATTTATCCGATCTCAGTTGTATTTGCTTCCTTGTGTTTTAAGCTTACAGAAATTGATTTTTTTTCTAAATCAATTCTAAAGAAGAGGAATATTTTTTTACAGATTTTTTACTGCAGCTTTCAGGCATCACCCTGATAACCCAATCCGATCCAACGAATACTTTCTCCAAATTTGGTTATATTTTTTTGAAAAGAAAACGAAGTTCAAATTGGGAGTTGATCATGCTCTGAAAATTCTTCTTAATTCTGTAAAAATTATCTGAAATTGTTCTCAGTTTATCTGTGCGGATATACTTATGCATTATTTTTAACTTGAATAACTATTGGTCTATTGTTTGACTTCGCTTTCGGGATCAAAAAGTTTCGTTCGTTAGTTTGCAGCTTTATAGGTTTTGTTCGAGAGCCTTATCATTTATTTTGCTTTGTTCCTTGGAGTGTAACTTGTTAGTTTTGTAGGTTGCTGCTTCTTTTTTCTATAAACTATGATGAGACCAGATTTTACTCTAACGGAAGGATTTTTAAGTTTTAAGGATAGATATTAATGCTTTTAAAAAGCTGGGACGTTTTTTAAGATGTCCAATAAAAGTAAGTAAAGCTTGCAAGCGTTTTCAATTGCATTGCGACTGCCTTGTCAGATTTCCCTTGGTTTCGAAGAGTAATATTACAGAGAGTTCAGAGAGAAATAATTTTTGGGAACACTAAATTCTGATTGAAAACCCAAGTGCTCACTTCTGGTATAAAATGCTTGATCTCAATCACTGTTTACAACAATAATTAGAGACCCCAGGGTACAATTTCATTGTTCACTGAAACTGCGAGGCACAGAGCGTAATTTCAAAGATTGAATTCAGAATTAAATAAGTAAAAGTCTATTTTTTGCCCTAAACTTAGTGTCCTAAATTAGGAAACTAAGTTTAGGGCAAAAAAAATTAGACTGTTAGAAATCTTAATTTTGACACTTGAGTCAAACCGCTATAAATAATCAGCTGTTTCGCTAATTGTCTTTCACTAATCTTTTCAAAATTGTGCTCTTAACTTCAATTTCAAATGAACTTCATAACCTTCTAAATACGTTACAAAATATCTAGATACTCCTGGGACCTCGGGCCCAGCACTGGGGCACAAGTGATCTCGTTTCAGGGCACTAAGTCCCCCATTGGGCGACTTAGATTTTGTTCTGGTTCTACTTCTTTTCACCCCGATTTATTTAACCCCCTATAATTTAACCCCGTATATAATCACCCCTCAGTCATTTTACCCCGCAATTTATTCACCCCGAAATCGGTTTAACACTGAAATCTTTTATCTATTTCGGCATCCAAAAGAACAATTAGCAAAGCTAAAGTTCAAAGGACTTAAATAACACAAAACTACTGACGTTCAAGAGTGCGGCATTAAACAGCTTGCGTTTGTTTCAAATCAAAGAATAATGACGAGACTGCTTTTTAGAACAACGCCTTTGATCGAAAAAGAACACTTGACAACTCTGACCTCTTTTATGTTGCACTTTGATTTGAATCAAAAAAGTTCAAAAACTGTCCTAGTCTAGAAGACGGAAGAACCGGTACTTTTCAAATGAAAGGATGTAAGCTAAATTTTAAAACCTACTTTCTGAGCAGGCATAAAATAGCAATTCAAAACAAAATTCAACCGTGTATTTAACAGAATTTCCAATGAAATCCAGATTGATATTTTTGCTAGCAGCTGCGCTGTGCAAGCTTCATATCTAAATGTTGCAAAACTGTGTTCCCAATTAGGGGTCCCATCATAGTGTTAACGCCCGGGATCAAATTCCCTAATGAGTCACGATATGAGGCTTCGACGTAACTCCGTGAGGACGCAAGGAGGGCGCCAACTCAAAAATATTAAGATGGATTTCGAATTTAAATTAACACAAAAACAAACACAATAAAATACACAATAAATACACAACTAAGTCAAACTGGCAATAGCCCTGAAAAAATGAATATCAGTTTCATCCCTGTAAATTTGCATCAAGTTTTGCACTTTCTCTTTCAAATTCGCATACTTCTTCTTCTTTGGGAATTTGTGACCGGATGAGGCATTCAAAAAGTTTATTTTTTGCACCGCAGCGTCTTTTTGTAAATTAGTCAAAAGTTTCCAAATTCCGGGATGGGATCCGCTGAATAAGGCTTGTATCCCATAATGCCAGCCCTCAACAGAATTGGTTGTTCTGGTAATTCCCTCATTGGCTGCGTCTCTTTGATTCCATATTTGTGGGGGGAATGTGGCAGGACGGTTAAATAATGGACACTTGATATAATTTGTTTGGAAATATAAACAAAGCTCATCGATTTTCTCAATAACGAAGCTATCTAAATTCTGTTGATCCGCCACATTTGTTATTTCCTCGACAATCAATTCAAAAGATTTTTCTATTTGCTCATTTTTTTCGAAAGCTAGAGCAGGGATCATTTTAAGCGCCAGGGCCACTTCATGATTTTCTGACACCAGTTTTTTTAATCCAAGTTCTCCAATTTTTCTAACAAAATTTTGAGTTAAATGGAAATAACAGCCTGACAACATTGAAGCTGGATGATGTTTTTGAAAGGCATTAATAGGGACAATTTCAAAATCCCTCAGAACCTTATCCGGCTTACAATCTGGGGCAAAGGTGTCTAAGGCATCAAGTAATCGGCTGTACGTTTCGGTTTTGTTGGGAAGGAGGGCATATAAACAAGCAGGGGCAATACCGAGAACATATACATGAAGGGTGTATATTTGATAGAAGTTTTGGGCGATAGTTTAAACTTTCCATCCCCAAGCCAAAACTTGGAGCTTTCGAGAACCGATGTCACATAGGGATCACCAAAAACTAAAATATGCTCGTGGTCATCTTTTCCGCTGTCATACCGCAAAAACTCTTGAAACTTATCAGGTATATCAAAATGCTGGTCCGATGGCTCATGAATTGACACTGTTTGTATAACCCTTCTCAAGCGCTGCGAGGTTTATGTTAAATTTGGTTTTGACGGCAACGCATACTGGGTCGAAAGAACGTCAGTTACTGGTAAAATTGCGGAAGCGACGGCTGCTGCGGGTGTTAAGTTTTCACTCAGGGCTTTAATCTCTTTTATAACTTTTCGTGTGGCCGGCTTTCCAATCGAAGCACTATGATTGTGCTCACCGTTCACGCGAATAAGTTAGTCATCTTGTGTTAAAGCGGAAACGCGGCACTTGTAACTTTGATATTTTGAGCAATTCCAGGCAGTGGTAAACTTATTTAATCTTTTAACATAAAACTCATGGCCTTCTACAACCAATATTTCTTTGTTGTGCTGAATTCAAAATGCAATAAAACAAGAAATGTTCTTGAGCTCCATCCACTTTTCAATTGCTTTTAATTGCCCCATTAAGGATTAGTTGAGATAACTAATTCGCTAATTGTTATAGTTTTGCATTAAACTATTGTGTCGTTAGCTCTATGTCCCTGACAATTATGATCCATGAATTTACAGATTAAAATCGGGGTGAAATGATTGAGGTGTGAAAAGTATGTTCACAACTCAGTTATTTCACCCCGATTTTAATCTCCATTAATTAAAATAGAATTAATTGAGGCTTAATTATCCTCAATTATAGGAAGCTTAAAATCGGGGTGAAACAATATAGGGGTTAAATAATTGAGGGGTTAAATGATGTAGGGGTTAAAAAATCGGGGTTAAAATATCGGTGGTTAAAAGAATAGGGGTGAAAAAAAAGGACACCTTTGTTCTAACATATACTTAGTGCCTTTTGGGCCAATCTGTACGTATCAGTTATGATGTCCGTTCCTTTAACTTTGTAGACTGTTTTTTATATCTCTGGCATCATAGTCGCGCTCATTGGAAATTAATGTTGGTTGAGCTCAATTGCGGTTGCTGATTAATGCCATTTTGTAACAAAAAGGTACTCAAAATAGTTGTGAAGTGAATGTGTTTCATAGCTTAGACATTTTATTATCTATTTTGTTGACGCACTGCGGCTTTTGAGAATTAGTATGACCGTACTAGCAGAAAATCGAATCTAACTTTCCTATCCTCGTTTGGCATTAAAGTACGAGCCTGAAAATCTAAGTACGAGCCTGAGGGCAGAACATCTAATGCGAGTTGGGTGTTCAGTGTTCGCATTAAAAAACAGAGAAGACTTGACTCCGCAGTGTTCGTTGAAGACCTGCAAAATTTCAACGCTTAAAGAATTCAAAAAATTCAGTGATATGTTTCGAACTTCTTGCGTTTTCTTAAGACCACACAGATTTTCAGTTTTTGAATCTTAAATTTGGCAGAGGTTGCTCAACAGTTTGAAATAGATTAAAAGTTGCGCGGATCGAGGAACGTTCATTTATTTGGGTCAATTGAATAAGTTTCCTAAATCGAGTGAAAAGATCATAACCAAAAACTGAATAAAGCTAAGATCTTTTCATTGCTCTTCATTGTTCCGACATTTTTCAAAATGGCGGAATATTATATATGCGAGGCCTGCTGTTTTCTGCAGTCAAATTTTCACTCTTTGTTTAATTACCGTATAGAAAAAATAACGTTATTTTACAGCGCTTTGGGGCTATTTTTGATTTTGATTCGAGGCTACTGTTTATTTAAAACTACAATTTTTAGCTCATGTGGATAAAAGGGAGCTGTTTAAAAAAGTCCGAAAAAAACATGATAAGAAAAAAAGATGGAGAGTTTGAGGGGGGGGGGGGGGGGTATTAAATCATTCTAATAAAATTTTACCAATTGTGTTTAGCTGCGATCTCTTATTGGCCTTCTCTAGGTTTCCAACAATCCAAAGAATTTGGAAAGTACTGGTGCTCTGTTTGTTTGTAAGATGTGATTACAAATTTTTTTGCAGATTTTCCAAACGGATACTTAGTTGAAGCCGGTGGAGATCCAGTTTCATTCGATTCCCTTAGTCGGCTTTAGTAATCGTCCAAGCATAAACGGTCCGGAAGTGTCTGTCTCCGAAGGCCTGAATTTAAGGTAAAAAGGTCACTTTGGTCACTAACAGTTTTTAAGCACAAATTTTGCAGTTTCTTGATGATTGGGTTTTCAATTGACGATGTGTAATTTGCCAAAAATTGGACAAACTAGAACTTTTAGTTTTTATTGCATATTATTTAAAACTTTTGGTTTTGTTTGTTTTTTTTTGAGTTTGTGTGGTCTGGTAAACCTCTTTGAGCACGAAGTTGTGCTCTTATATCAATTTTGACCTTACACCAGAAATCTTTCGGCCATCGTTTTTTTTGTTGTTGTCAAGATTTATGTTGTTACCACCAATTAACGTCTCGATCAGTTCAAACCTCCTTTCTGTTCAATCATTCACGAAGTTTCCACTAATTTGAGTGAGTGACGCTGTTTTGCACTCTGAGTGGACTGAGTTTCTTTCATTTGCACAATTGATTTTGGAGGGTAGATAATAGAGCACAATAATTTAGCAATCTCAGCAGTTGATAAATAAGCAAACCTTTATTTTAGTCTCTTTTTTCATTACTCGAAAACTGCTGATCAATGAAGCTGTTGAAAATATATTCTGGCAGTACGGCAGCTCATTTTTACTGCAATAAGACAAGTTTGTTGAAAAAAAGCAAAATTTCATAATAAATTGTCATTAAAATACACGTAATAGAAAAAAAACTAAGAGTTGTTTCCTGTCCATCAATTGTATATTTTAAATTTTGCAATTAAGAACGTTTCCATTTTAACGAAATCTTAAGTTTAAAACAACTATTGAAAAAAACTTCCTCTTTGCCCTAAAATGAGACTATATATTTGGTTTTTATAAAGAAAACGTAGTCAAATGAGCAGCTGTTGTACTCATGATCTTCAAGAATTTTATGGGAGGCAATTTTTTTAGAAAATGAACAGACGACCATACAAATTTGACTGTTCATACCAAACAAACCAAACGTTCATAATTTGGCTGTTTTCTCCGACTTCTTGAACAAAAAATTTTTTTGCAGATTTTCCAAAACGGATACTTAGTTGAAGCCGGTGGAGATGCAGTTTCATTCGAGTCCCTGAGTCGGCTTTAGTAATCCTCCAAGCATAAACGGTCCGGAAGTGTCTGTCTCCGAAGGCCTGAATTTAAGGTAAAAAGGTCACTTTGGTCACTAACAGTTTTTAAGCACAAATTTTGCAGTTTCTTGATGATTGGGTTTTCAATTGACGATGTGTAATTTGCCAAAAATGGGACAAACTAGAAATTTTAGTTTTTATTGCATATTATTTAAAACTTTTGGTTTTTGTTTTTTTTGAGTTTGTGTGGTCTGGTAAACCTCTTTGAGCACGAAGTTGTGCTCTTGCATCATTTTTGACCTTACACCAGAAATCTTCCGGCCATCGTTTTTTTTGTTGTTAAAATTTATGTTGTTACTACCAATTGACGTCTCGATCAGTTCAAACCTCCTTTCTGTTCAATCATTCACGAAGTTTCCACTAATTTGAGTGAGTGACGCTATTTTGCACTCTGAGTGGACTGAGTTTCTTTCATTTGCTTAATTGATTTTGGAGGGTAGATAATAGAGCACAATAATTTAGCAATCTCAGCAGTTGATAAATAAGCAAACCTTTATTTTAGTCTCTTTTTTCATTACTCTAAAATTGCTGATCAATGAAGCTGTTGAAAATATATTCTGGCAGTAGGGCAGCTCTTTTTTAATGCAATAAGACAAGTTTGTTGAAAAAAAGCAAAATTTCATAATAAATTGTCATTAAAATATACGTAATAGAAAAAAACTAAGAGTTGTTTCCTGTCCATCAATTGTATATTTTAAATTTTGCAATTAAGAACGTTTCCTTTTTAACGAAATCTTAAGTTTAAAACAACTATTGAAAAAAACTTCCTTTTTTGCCCTAAAATGAGACTATATATTTGGTTTTTATAAAGAAAACGTAGTCAAATGAGCAACTGTTGTACTCATGATCTTCAAGAATTTTATGGGAGGCAATTTTTTTAGAAAATGAATTGACGACCATACAAATTTGACTGTTCATACCAAACAAACCAAACGTTCATAATTTGGCTGTTTTCTCCGACTTCTTGAACAAAAAATTTCCGTCTGAAATGTTTTTTTTTTATCACAGACTTTGACAGAACAGAAGAAGTATAGGAGCTTTAATAATTTTACTTCTTTTAATTAAGAAATAGACCAAAATTATTTTAAATTTGTTTCGTAAATATCTTGGGCAACGTGCGCTAAAGTTAAATTCATGTTTTCTATTTCTTTATTGATATGGTTCAACAGGAAGTCACATAATTAAATGAAAATGGGGAACTCAAGAAAAGAAAAGGATTGAGAAGAATTAAAAAAATATTTTGTCGCATTTCTGGTGGTTCAAAAGACTTTCAAAACTCAATTCCCTAATGGCCTCCATTGCTTATTAATCTTAATCAACGACAAATGTAAAGAAGATAGAGTTGTTCTTTTACTTTTTTTATAATTTTCTTCGGCAACTGTACGCTATAACTTCCGACCCTGACGCCTCGATTTTACGTTTATTCACATTAAAAAACGTCATTCTTCACAAAAAAACATCCAGAAGGAACAGTTCTCCAATTGTTCCTTAATCGATTGAATCATCAAAAATCAGAATCTAATTTTTGAGTTAATTCTTATACTTCAACGGCAGCTTTTGATTGGTTTGATGTTAATTGTAAGATAAAATTGTCTGATAACTGGACACAAATTAAATTTAAATTGAATTTCTCTCCAAAAAATATAAAAATTGACTTAATAATCAACTCAACTTTCAACGGCTTCTTGTTATTCGGCCTTATTATGTTCGAGAAATTTTCCCAGCTGGATCTTGAGTTGAATGGATTGTGAAGATTTTATCAGTATGGCGTATCTTAAATTAAACAAATATAAAACATTGAAAAATTTATCAATATGATTTAAAGATTTTTGTTTGAATTCTTAAGCCCATTCACAAGATCTTATCCAATTAACTGTTTGTCGTGTCTGCCGTGCAGTGGTAGCCGCAATTTTTCTTGTAACTTGGTGTCTGTGATTGCTCAAGCTTAAGTTTTTTGCGGTTGATCGCTCTTTCAGTTTTCGTGAAAAGCAGTAAAATGTTGCAAATTATTTAACAATATTTGATATATGCATAAAGAAATTAGATCAATATGAATAATTTTTCAGCTTTGTTATCAAACAGAGTCGCACTCAAGGTTCTTCCAGAACGATTGCTTTAATTTGCGCTTTGCAGAACTGATAGTCAAAAGAGCTTTTTCGCACAGATGAAAGACGAATTCTTGTCAAAATTCAAAATTGAGACAAGTGCTGAAACAGTCTTGCGCGAGCGTTCTTTTTAATTACATCTGACGGCTTGGTAATGGAATATGGCAAGATTGTTTTTTTTGCACAAAAAAGATGCATTTTAAATTCCACAATCGCCTTGCATTGTTGCAACATGCAATTCAACATAAATTTGATTTACAGATTCCAAAATGTCTCAAAAGATGCCGATTTTAGGCGAATTTCTGATTGGTTAACTTGATCAACTGTCCCCCAGGTAGAGTTCCCTTGCGCGCGTACTTCTGCCAACTTCGAATGTCTCGTTGCCAACATGTCGAATCATCATCTGTTTTGGCGAAAAACATGTCTCGCATCCTCGCAAGTAAAATATTGTAAACTATCCCTTAATTACACTCAATGCCGAGAATCCTATGATGAGGCTAGAGAAGTCTGAAGAAAAGCCTTTTGCTTGACCTGACTTTGACATGATTTGATTATTGACTCCACGCAATTGTGTTCTGTTTTCTTGGGTCGAAGAGTTGTTCCGCAGAGTAAATATATTAAAAAACTGCTAATAGGAAATTTTTGTCAAGCTAAATTGTAGCAAGGGATCTTTGGTCGCGCAAAAATCGAATTTGATTTTTCCGATCGAGTGAAATTCATAATTTCAGATAAAGTAAACTCAATGCGTCACTGAGTGGCTTGCCAACGTTTCAGTAGCGTCTTTAATTGCTGTTTTGAAGAGTTGGCACTGTTTTGGCATATTTTTAAAGCCAAAAATGATAAATTTGAATAGGCTTATTGTATGCGTGTCTCTTGCCATTGTAAAGTCCTTTTGTACATGCATCATAAAGTTGAAAACTTGATCTCTGCGCTGAAACTTTCAGATTGATCTAATGATATTGAAAGATTATTTCCAGACGTTCATCTTGTCTGAAAAGCGTTGATCGTGTGGCTTTGCCGAATCTTTCATAGCGAAGAACTAGGACGACATTGCATTTCCCCGAATCAAGTACAGCAGAGATCAGAAATGGTGTCTGGTCCGTTGCAGCTGAAGAGCAAGAAGGAGAAGGAGAAAGCACTCGCAAAGATACTCGACTCCTCAACTGTCCACAGCAGAGTCAAGGCACTCAAAACATGCCTGGGTAATTTAATCAACTCATAGAATCAGTTGTGATACACTGCACACTGCATTATCTGTGCAACTTATTAAGAGTTAAAATAAAGATAAATTTTTGTTAATAAAAAATTTGAAGGGAAAGGAAAAAAATAAAGCTTTGGGAGGGGGGGGGGGGTATTAAATTGTTTTAATTGTGCTAAAAGTGTCAATACAATATCCAGAATACAATATTCAGAAGACAAAAAAAAACAGAAAATAAAAACATTTTTTCAAACTTTTTACGTGCTCTTTCTCTTCCCTCTTTTATTATTCTAAGTTTCTAAAGTTTAAATTTTTTTGGAGTTCAAAAATCTGGTGAACATTTATAAAAGGAAAAATTTTAGTTTCTATTTTCTTTGATCGCGTAAACTGTTGTTTCTATTTTCTATTGTTCGTAAACTGCAGTGCCTTTGATTTGGTTTCTGGGGGTTTAGTTGCCTGAAATCTAAACCAATTGAACAAATGCGATATTCCTGATGTACACGAAAACTAGAAAATGACTTTCTAGAGAACGAGGAAAGAACGAATTCAACTTGAAATATTTTGTTCATCTTTTTGATGGTTTCGCAGTCTTCTTGAACAAAACTTTATTGTGTGCAAAATAGTTTCTCTCTCTCTCTGTGTTTCGGACTATTTGATTCAACAGAGAAAGTATCGGAAGATAATTGTACTTTTTCGATTTAAGAAAGATCAAGCAAAAAATCTGCGTTTACTGCTAGCATTTATGCTAAATTTGTACCCCGTTGTTCATTTCAAGCCTGCCTTTTGTCCATACGTCATATTTTAAGAGGTTTTTAAATTAAAATAAGGGAAGTATTTCTTTAAGCAATAATCAAAAAGCTAACAAGAAAAAAAATTGCTTGAGGAAGAATTGAAAAGTTCTCAATTTTTTTTCTGTTCACTAGTTGATTTTTATGCTCTCGCTATCGAGTTTGTCTTATATCGATAAGAACACCTCATATCCGATTTCACATAGATTCTATAGGAGTGATTTCAATGTTTTTTTTTCAGATAAGAAGAAAAGTTAAATTTTTTAATGTGGAAATTTTCCGGCCGAACGATGTCTTCCAAAACGATGTGTTCCAAGCTATTAAGGGCTCCATTTGACCGTTAATTTAATTGATCATATATGGAAACTTCGTAACAACATGGGAAGAAATGGTTTGAAAAAAGGGGGGAAATTTTATTGATATATAGTGTTTAGAAACGTCAGTTTTTTTACTTAGAAAAATAAATTTGATTTGTAACTTAAATTTTGATAAGAAAGATTAATATATTTTGTTTGCTTTGAGTTGTTCAAAATTCAGAATTGTGCTGTTATAGAACTCATGAATTAAAAATAACTCGAAATAAACTTCTTACCAGAAAGACAAATTTGACATAGTAATAGACTCCAATTTTTGCTTTGTTTTTTTTTGTAACTAAAAATTTATTCAGGTAAATCTATCAATGTAAGTGTTCTGCATTGTTCTTTTTTCAAAACTTCAAAATTTGTACTCAAGGTTGCTACGGAAAATTGCTTAGGAAAATCTTGTACTCAAGGTTGCAACTCAGTGCTTCAATTTGAGCGTCGGAAAATTGGTGGTCAAAAAGTTTTTCGTCTCAAAGCAATGCAAAGTTTTTGACAAATTTGCTCGTATTCTGGAACATTCTGTACTACACAAAGTCTAGTTTTGTTTAAATTTAAAACAACAGTTTATATTTCGTTAACTTTTCTGCTGGCAGTTCTTGAGCTGGTTTTATGCAATCATAAGTTTGAATGGTTCGCGTGAGCCTAAGATAAATGTTATATATTTGAGAGATCTCAATTGAGACCACCAATTGTAGGATCCTGCACGGATGATTTTTTGCGGATGTTTAAAAAATATATGCATCTCTGTATACTTATGATGAGACCTCTAACCCAAATTTGGTAAAAAAAATTCTTATGAGAAATTTTAATTCTCAGCGGATTTTTTAGTTTGTGACAGATTTTTGCTGAGTGGCAGTTGTAGTTTTCTTGTCAAATTTTCAGCCTTTTTGGCCTTATTTTTTGACGGTTTTTAACTGTCGGAAAATTTTTTACGTGTGCATTCGATTTTGGATAGTTCCTATCTCTTTTATAAAATCACGAAAAGATTTCCGGAATGAAACTCATAATTCTTTCAGCAGCTAATTCAAAATACAATCAACTATTTGTTTGTTTGTTTGCAGAGAGTCTCGTGGCTGATGAGATGAAGAGGTATCTGTGTGAGAACAACTATGCCTACTTCTACGTCTGGTACGACTTCTACACCCTACATGTAGACCCAGCCATCAAAAGTAAGTCAATTACTGATTAAAAATATGAAAATATAATGGCTCTAGAGGAAATATGCACGTAATCTGATCTCTTAACGGATGCGCTTAACGGATTAATTATACTGATTTAAAATTTGATTAAAATTATTTCACGTGAATTGTGTTCAATTGAGGAATTATCGAGCTGTTTAATAGCCGCCCTCATCTTCTCAGCCGGCTATTATTGCGCTCGTATTTTTACGACTGGAAGAGGAGTATTGGAGAAGTCCTTTTTTTAATCAATTTTATTGGAGTGAATTTTTAAGCGGGAAATGAAACGCGTGAAAAAATTTGGAGTGAATTGGTTGCTGAACAAAAGTGAAGAGCGGAGCGAAAAGAGTGGTTTTTTGTTCATACCGCTGTTTTTGAGAGAGCGAGAAATTGATGTGTGTTCACGTGCGGCTTTTAAAAGCAGTTTTTTGCAATTTTTCTTGTTTATGAGGTCTGATTATGATATTGTATTGGATTTGGGCTCGTTCTGAAAGGAATTGAAGGTTTCAAGTAGTTAATTGGAGTTTTATGCAAATTTGGAGGTTTTTGATCAGTTTTGCTGATTTTTCGACGAAATTTAATGTATTTTGGCCTTTTGTTTTGTTTTACTGCTTTAAGTGAAATTTGCATAGAAGCTCGTTACTCAAAGAATATCAAGGATATAAATTGATTACAATTTTGTTGGTATAAAACATTTTTTTCTGAAGAAAAATGACAGAAAAATAGAGAATTTTTTAACCACTTTTTTTATTTTTTTTGCTTTTTTTCGTTTTTTCAATCGTAGACAATTTTTTTAGCTTGTTATGACTTGCCCATTATTTCTTGAGCAATTCTTTGCTCTATTTGCTCAAAGTAACTTTATTTGGCTTTATTTTTTCTTGTAAAATTTAAAAAAACACCTTGCTTTTTCTCGTTTTTTTTTGTTCAATTTGGTTTTAAATGTCGTTTCTATTCTTCCGCAACCTTTGATAGCATTTGGGGAGTTTTCTAGTGGAATTCAGTTGTTGTAGCTCTTTTGGATGTCTCTCATTTTGATTGATAATAGTTTTGAGTTGTTTTTGTCAAAGAAAATTGAGTAAATCAGAACAAATTTTGGCCACTTTTTGTCTTTTTTTAAGTTTTTTTTGCCTATATCTTCCAATTTAATGTTTTTTTGTTTGTAACTTTTTCTCAATAAGGAGCATTTTTGTAGGTGTTGATTCTATGAATTTGCACTTGAAGGCTTAGCAGGGCAGTTTTCATTTAAACAAATTATACAAAACCCTAATTCGTTAAAGAGTTTTTCTTAGTCTTTTTTAGTTTGTTGTTCAACGTTTCTCTGCAAGTGTTAGGTGGGCGATTGATCAAGCCAAATATGTAACTAATTGATTTCTATGAGTTATGGATGGGAAGCTGCATGTTATCTTTTTGTAGAGAATTTTGTTTGGATTTTTAGAGAATATTATTTTTTTGCTTTTCTTTGTCAAGTTTCCACTTCTCCAGTCTTTTATTTGTGAATTGGTTACAATGTCTGTCGATTGGTAATATGCTGGTGATGCATCTGATTAGTGAGAATAGTCAGATTTCTACTTCGAGTCGTTTCCGGAATTCTTCCGGCTATGTTTTTTTTTTTACTTCGTCAAACTTTTTTTCGCTTTACCATTTTGCCGCCTTTTCGACATTTTGCGTGAAATCTTTTGACTTCTCTAGGCTAGTTTCTCTCTTCTCTCATTCTGCTAAAAGTGAATTTGAACATCAGTTGCTAAGCAAAGCAATTCAAAATGAACAGAGTCGGTATAAAAAATTGAAGTGAGAAATAGAAACGAGATAAACCCATAAAGCCCAATTTTAGATGCCCGCTATTTGAACGTCGTTACTATAAGTCTTAGTTACCACCTCTAATGCTTATTGGTGTTGATAGTAGCCCCTGTAGCCTCTCTCTAAGAAACAGAAGTGTGTTCAACTACGAAATGCCATCAAAATAAATCGGACTTAAAAAATATTTTTGTACAAAAATCTTTTTTTTTTCAATATATTCTATTCGTTCAATCCCAATCATGCTTATTGGAATCGACGGCGGCTATTTTTCGGCAATCTGCCGGGTATGTTTTCCCCTTGCGCATAAACTGGTTGTTTCATAAACATGTGTGGTTTTTCGTAATTTTTCACTGATTGGAACAAACTGCTTGGTTTTTTACTGATAATAATTTGTTCGGCCGGATAAGGACACAGTTCCAGAGTTTGTTCTGGTTATATTGACATTTTTTCAATTTACATCTTTTCCGCAAGGACAAATAGCACTCAAATTGCGTCCTTTCTATTATCGCTTTTGTTACTCAAATATATAGTGCTCTATGTAAGTAATTGTCTCTATTCATTGACATGTTTATGTTTAGACCTGGGAAATAAGGCACTCTCGAAAGATGTGAAGGACGACGTAGACACCCTTCTCTTTGTTATTGAGGTCAGTGATCTAATTTGCCCTCGATATTAATATGGTAAGTAATGATGTTTTGACCTACATGAAATACATGACAGGTTTGGCGGTAGCGGCAACTACCATCATCTAAACATATCAATAAATGTAATGATAGGATGTTATTTAGGACCGTAAAAAGTTGCCAGACCAATAGCTGTTTTGCAGAAAATAAAAAGCCTTATTGTTCCTCGTTAATAAGTGCTGAATGTTAATTAGTTACTCTCAAATGAAGTCTGTAGCAATTATATTAGTCATGTGGTCTTTTCATGCAATTTTTTGCTTGACCTTTTAAATATTCGTCCCCAAAAAATGGAATAAACTGGTAAAACTCAGAGGACATTAAGTGGCGGAGCAGCTCTCTTAGAGCCTTACTCCCCCCCCCCCCCTCAGTCCCCCCTTTCAATCCACCCCCCCCCCCCCCCCCCAACACTCCCCCGTCAACCCTCCTCCCTCTAGCGATTTGGAACCCCCTCTCGTGCAACCCTCCCATTCCTAAAACCCTACCTCGCCATCTGTTGACCCCCCCCCCCCCTTCACTCCGTTCATCCCCCCTAATGATAGCATCCCTAAGCCCCAGCTGGCAACTACCGAAGCCAACCTTTTTATGCAAAATTTTTGCTTGACCGTTTTGACTTCGAGTATTTTACGCCCTTAACTTCGTTTTGTGTGAGCTAAATTTATCTTATACACAATTTTAAGCACCTGAATTCTAGTGACGACAGTTTACTGCTAGGAGTCAAACCAAAGGTGCGCCGAAATTGGTGTCACTTTTTTATATCAAGTTTTATTAGTGTTTATACTTACATAATAATCTGTAATGACGTCATTTTTTAGCAGCCCCTTGTGAATTTTGTTAGCTCCCCAAGACTCAAGCAGTCTGTCACAGATTTGAGCTCCCACTAGTTGGAGAACAATTCTTCCGACGATAGGCGGGTTATGTTCTAGAAATTGACTAGCGCTCTTGGTTAATACAAACGCCTTAACTCTTGAAAAAAAACTACTTGAAGAGTTCCTTTGGTTGTCTGTGTTACATTATGTCTTCTCAAAAATAGGGCTAATGTTTATTGTGTTTGGCATTAGTTATAAATTGCCATCGAGCAATTATTGTAGTCATATTGTGTCTTTCTTATGCAAAATTGTTGTTTGATCCTTTTTGGCAATTTGTTCTAGAGTATTCTTTTGCTGGACCGGAATCAGGACAAACTGGAACAGGCCGAAGGCATTGTGTTTCTTCTAGATCTTTTTGGGTCTGTGGTACACATAGTCTTCGTGTTTACATACAATAAACTTGCGCGAATCACTGTGATGAATTTGATCACGCATGTTTGCCAAGAGAGTCGCATACTCTAATAAGTTGGCGTATGGCACAGTCTTTGTTGACTGATTGTACGTATGACAGAAGATGCATGGTTTGAAGTGCAGTTAGATTTTTGGTAGGCTTGGACGAAACTTCGACCATCCCAAAAACACTGCTGCATAACCATTGTAGGCCGTTTCTTGAGTTCTTTCGAAACGGCGGAATGATAAAATGAGGCCGGCCCTTCTCCATAGCAAACTGGAAGTCTATTACATGAAAAAATTTGTTGGTTACTCATTCGAAAATTTTGGAACACAATTCATCATAGATAAATTTAAATGTATGTAAATAAACATAAATTTTTGTAAGTTTTTATCAATGGTACAAAGAGTACAGCTCGGATTTTATAGGGGTATGAGACAAGCTTAGATATTTGTACATAAATTTCATGAATTGCTGTTGAGCAGATCTGGAAATATTATTTTAGACCTGTGTATGTCTATGACAAAAATTGTACACCGTTTTTAACTGTTTTCGTTCTGGAACTTCTTTGCTTGATTTATTTGACTTTTCGTCAACGGCAGCGAGAAAAACAGGTAAAGCACGATAGATTTTTTCACTGACCGTTTTGATAGAGCTACTTTTTTGCCTCCTGCAGCATGTTGCTGACTTTCCTAGTTTTACGCTAGCAACATGCAAATCCAACACTTTCCTGTCCTTCGAGAGCAAGTCGTTCCTTATGGGAATGCATTCAAAAACCTTTGAGGGCTGCGAAGCGAAGTTTCGGTTTTTGGTTCTCGGTTTTGCTCCTTTTCAGGCCTATAAGGACCAAATGTTTTGTCATATCGTAACGAAGAAACAATTGTCAACTCGCCAAAGTTTCCTCATTTTTCTATTTCCCCGTGAAATTGATTTCCAAAAGTAGGGTATGCCTTTTCTTCTCAGTTTCCACTTTAAGCAGTTCCTAGCCAACTGTCCTCAGTTATCGACGGATCGAGAATAGTTTTTCTGATTTCAGGTTTTTTGAAAGAGTAACTTAGATTAAAGAAAATTGGCGCTCACTTTATTGTGTCGAGAGATATAAGGAAAAAGAACTGACCTTAAAAATCAATGGCTGAACTCTTCCTAAAACTACAACACTAATGTGTTCATTTGTTGCGCTCCTCTTTAGTAATTTTTTTGAGTTTGTTTTATGAATTGCCATTATTGTCGCATAATTGCAAGAAAAAATGTTCTAGTTCCGACTGCCTGGACCTGATATACCTCACTGTAAAAAGTTACTGTTTTTTTCAGTATTATAAAAACGCAATTTTTTTTGCTCAATTTCATGATTTTGAAATTTTCCTATCCTGTTTTGCTGTCTATATCATTGTTATAGTAATTGTTAAAATATCGGATTCAGTTAATCTCGATTTAAAGGTTCGATTGGTTGATTGTGGTGTGAACGTTTCGAGAACTAAATTTATCGGTTTGCTAGATAGGAGTCCCGTTTTCTCTGTTTAGAAATTGATACATTTGATGCCGGAGAAGTTGGCTTCTGGATGGCACTGCAACAGCATCAGTAAGTTGATCTGATGACCTGACCTGTCACTCTGTCTCATAACTACTTGTTATATAGAAAGAAAGAAAGAAAAAAGAATTAATTTCGTTGTTGAATAGATGTAAATAAACAAGCAACGTGGACAAATAACGAGATCAGAGCGATCTTCTCTTTCAATTTGCCCAATACTTTTGTATTTTATAGCCTAAACTTTTGTAATTTTATTCACGATAATTAGAATCACCTTCTATTGAGCTGTCTCTCAAATTTTTAAAGCCCGTTTAGTCGTGTTTTTATACCAAATGTTAACTTACTCTTGTATGCAGCAGGCTTTTTTATGCGGGGCTTTTCAATTTCACTATTCAATCAATTATGGGTGTGTATTAGAAGATTTCATTAGTTTCGCCCGCATCGGTTGTGATCTACCACCTGTTCAATACTGTTCAATGACAACATATCTATAATGTGTACTTGAGGGAAGTAATCAACGTACTTTTGAATTGCAATTTCAGGTGCTTTTTTGAAACGACTGGTGACCCCCGAGTGCTGTACACGATATAGATACGTGGGAATTCGTCTCTTCCTAGCTTGGTTCCAAGTTGTGAGAGACAAAGCTCCGGCTGACATGGTGTTCCTCTTTTCCACTCTGGTGCCCGGACTGGACCAGACCAAACTCACACCCTCTGACCCGAATAGGACATCCAGGACTAGCTTAGGTAAAATTGAAAATTCCATCCATATTTGTGTCTCAAAAATAAGCTCGGCACACCGCTATTGGAAGTATGGTTTCACCAATTTTATTATACCATCGAATTTTATATGAACCATTGATTGAGTAGTGGTTAAAATGTGATTGAAACTTGGTGTATATTTTTTCATCAAGTTCCCGATTCGAAATCTGTTGTCCTAGCTGGGATGAAAATATTTACCCTCAGAAAGGCTCACAGAATTTGGCCTCCAAATAACTCGTTTGGCCTCTATGACACAGAAAATTAATATCACAAAAACAAGTTTTAAATCGCGTATGGAACAATAAACATAGTTGCATGGATCGAAAATGGGCTGCTGAAAGGTGACTATATGAAGCCTTACTTCTCGTACAGCGCGAGTTTTTTCTGCAATAATTTTTATTCGAAGACATCTCAAA
The DNA here is from genome assembly GCF_964194025.1 of Convolutriloba macropyga. NCBI lineage: Eukaryota > Metazoa > Xenacoelomorpha > Acoela > Convolutidae > Convolutriloba > Convolutriloba macropyga. The sequence goes on along the minus strand of NC_134474.1, from coordinate 70,116,174 downwards.
CGAGAACCAGAAAAAGAATACAAAAATGTTGTTTCGAACACCCTCTTAATAGCAGAAAATAGTCTCCGAGTGATTGGTTGAGATATTTAAATAAACAAGGCGGCTCGTTAATGTGCGTTCGCACATGATGTTCCGAACCGAGCTCATCTACATTTTTGACTAAAATGTCAACCAAATCAAGAGATAACAAAAATAGATGTTTGAGTTTAAAACAATCGTTACACATTCTAGCTACTAATTGAATTACTAATGCCATGCTTCATTACAGCACCAACGTGACCTGACATTGAAGAGACTAGAAAAAAAATAGCACCAACAAAATTTTGGCGGCAAAAAATGAATATCTAAATTTAAAAGCACCTGGTAACAACGTCAAAATGCAGTCAGATAAAACCTTAACTACACAAGTTTACCTTTTACTAACTATACAGCAGATGAAAAGTTTTCTTAACGAGACTAGGTAACAAGCCGACAAAAAGAACGAACAGTGAGGCGAAACTTAAAAATTAATCAACATTTTTTGCACCAAGAAAATTCAAAAATCTTAAAAAACATTGGTTTTTAATAAAAAAATCCTTGATAAATTACTAAAAAGTCATTACAAAACCAAAAGCACCCGTCTGTGGTCAGACTATGCCATAGAAACAAACTAAAGAGAAACTCAAAAAATTACAAACGATTTGCGAAAACACAAACCTTTGCTACCATTAAAATCAATAGCTATCATCTGAATATGTATTTTTAATTCAGTTGTTATTTCTGCTATTTCAGTTGAAGGATTTATACTGAAAGATTAAATAAGTTTACTTGGGCCACATTTAAAAACCATTGGGATCTGTTATTACGCGATTGTTCTGAAGGAAGAGAAAAAGAAACGCAAAAAATGGCCATTCAATAAACGTTCAGAAAAACGAAACAACAGTGGCACATAATATCAATATATATGTTATTTCTTGAAATACACGAAATTCGATGGGACATCTGATTGATGAATAGAAGTTAAATTTGACGAAAGGAACCTATTCGCTATATACTGAATGTTTCGAGCAACATCATTCATTCAGTCCTCAATTACAAGCCTATGAGATCTGTGAGCAATTTACGGCTACCTAAAGAACAAAAACAGCGAATTCAGGAAAAAAAATTGAGCGACAAAAGGGTCGAAGGCATTAAAAAAATGAACTTTTCACTAAACACTCTTCAATTTTAAATTAATTTTTCAGGAGCAATGGGAAAACCTTTTTTATCAATATAATTTCAAAAAATCAACAAATATAAACAAATACATTAGACGCACGAAAATTGCGGGAAAACACGTATTATCAACGCCATTAAATTCATTAGCCTTCAACGGAAGCCAGTATATACAATAAATGATGCCTCGAGGGGACAATAAGTTTTTTTGCCCATCGTATTTCATCAATAAGACCTTACAACAAGTTAATGACTATGAAAACAACAACAGAGAGAGGCAAAAACCACAAATCCAGTAGAAAAGTGCCTGAAGAAAATGTCGAAGCAACTCAAATCATAAGCTCTTCCCTGAAAACTTTATTTATGATCCGTTGAACTTCTTCCCTAAACCAATAGGGACTCTCAGCAGTAAGATGATGTGATAAGATTTCAAAAGGATCGAAAAACAAAATAAAGTACCCAAAAAAAATATGAATTCTCGTGGCATTGATGTTTTAAAACTAATAGGTAGAAGATAAAACCGCTAACCAGATTAATTTTGGCTATAGTAGAACGGAAATAGATTCTGTTAGAACCAACAATGACCAAGAGTATTCACGAAAAAAAATTAGGAATGGTTGAATTTCAAAAAAGTTTCGAAAAATTATTTTTAAACCCTTAACAGCCAGTAAACTCAATCTTTCATCGGAGCTCAATGACGATGCTCAGATATAACCCATAGGGAGGAAAATGATGTCTGTCATGCATAGATAGTTAAAAAGACATCACAATAAGTCTTATGACAGAAAACAATAACAAAAACAGCAAAAACTAAAATTCAGTAGAAAAATGCGAGAAGAAAGTGTCGAAGACAATTAAACCATTAGCTATTCTCTGAAAACTTTCTCTGTGATCCACTGAACGTCCTCTCTAAGCCAATTGGATTACAATAATCTTTGGATAATGTGATAAAGAGTTCAAAAGTGACCAATAATTCAAAAAATCCAAAAAAAAAATTTAAAAAAATTGAAATCTTTGTCATTGAAGTCATATAACCAATAGCTAGAAGATAAAACAGCTAAGCAGAATATTTTTAGTCGCAGTAAAAAGCAAGTGGGTCCAGTCAATACTGAAACTCACTAACAGTTCAAGAAAAATTTAGGAATTGTTATTGTTCAAATAAAATTTTCGAAAAATGATTTTTGTTTTAACAGACATTAAATTCAATAGCTTTCAACGGAAGTCAATAAAAACGCTCAAAGATGCCCCGGTGGCAGTACATTTATGTTTGTCATGCATAGGTATTCATTATGAGATCACAGTAAGTATAATGACTATTAAAACAACAAAAAAAAACAGGAGAAAACCAAAAAATCAGTAGAAAAGTGCAAGAAGAACGTGTCGAAGCCATTTAAACCATAAATTTTTGTTTAAAATTTTTATTGGTCATCCACAGAACATCGTTTTTAAGCTAATGGGAACTGTCAATATTTGGATAATGTGATAAGATTTCAAAAGTAACCAATAATACGTAAAAATCCAAAAAAAATTTTAAAAAATTGAAATTTTTTGTCATTGAAGTCATATAACCCATAGATAGAAGATAAAACCGCTAACCAGTTTAATTTTGGTTGCAGAAGGAAGGAAGAGGGTGCTCTCAACCCTGGACTGACTTACAATTCACTATAATAAGATTATGATTCTTTAATATTCAAAAAAAAATTCGAAAAATTATTTTTTAAGTCTTAACAGCCATTAGCCGCCCCCTCAATGAAATAGACATGTTCACTTAATGCTCATTATGGAACATATTGCACTGTTAGTCAATGAATCCCTACCATAGGACTCCAAAAAAATAGTAAAACTTCAAAAAGAAATTCAAAATTTCATTCAAAATTACGAAAACTCAGAATCGAAGCCAAAAAAAAACATGAGCAATTCCTTGAAAACGACGTTTTTTGTTCATTGCGCTTCATTCGACTATAAAGGAGTTTTGTCATTAATAGAACGTCGATATAAAATGTGACTTGTCTCTAGGTGACTTAAAAAAGCAAAAAAGAGAAAAGTTTTATTAAAAAAAGGGCTCTCAATTAGAGTTCGATTTTTTTTTGATAGTGAACTTCCCTATGAGACCAGAACTAGTCTTTCTATCGCCTTGCATTCAACTTTTACGAACTCAAAATTTATTCTTTTTATAGAAATTTGAATTAATGTTTTCGTAAAAAAGATCTTAGTTTGAAGAAAATTGTACTAAAAGTGAACAATCATGCTAAAGATCCCATTGTTCACACAAAACTTCAATCCTCGATAACTCCTCGAAAAAAACGAAATTCAAAAAAATCTTTTTACTTTTGAATTCTACGCTGGACCAGCTTTTTAATGATACCACTCACATTTCTCTACGACGAATATATCGATCGGCCAAAATTCACTGAACAAAAAAAAAAAAAACCCATTTGAGTATATAGTTCCTTCCCCCACAAGTGGGGTCGGAACAATTATGTTCGATTTTGCTTCTACCGGGAAATTGCTAAAATGAGGGAGAAAGTTGGGGTATAGAGAAAGTCGGGGTATTTTGTAACCGCCGTTTTGTTTGAGTTCAATAATATATATTGTTTAAATTATTATAGCTTACCTTAAAAATTTATTTTCATGTCTTCGATTTTTGTTGTGAATACTTTTTGAATAGTCTCATATTTGCGTAGATGCTGTGATCACCCAATCTAGTTATTTTCTGGGGGCTAGTTTTCGGAAATGGTCAATTTTTGTGTCTCCTGTAATTGTAACATTACCCAAAAGCATATTTTATTGCTTCCGAACGAACGTTGAAACCCTGAAATTACTGTGGTCATTGTCTTTTCACGTTTGACTTTTTGTATGGAGCGCGATGGAAATTGCTATTGTTAGGAATTTAAGCTGCTAACTTAGATTGTGCTGGTAAAGCTACTGAATGTCTAATAAGGAGTGACACGGAATTGAGTTTACCTCTTAGTTTCTGCAATGAGTTACTTCTATTAACCCCATTTAAGGCCCGTTAGTGAAGTGATCAACTCGATGCCCACCCCTGAACGTCAAGACCAATTAAATTGAGCCCCGTGTGTTGAGCAGTATGTGAGAGCAATTTTTCCGACTATAATCTGTTTGAAGTATCTGCCCGTTGAGTTACAAAATATTTTGTAATTTAAGAAGGAGAAAAATTGTAAATATGATTTTTAAAGTAATGAAAAAAGATTTTCCTCGACGTTTATTCGATTATAAAGTATTATTGTTCTTAACAGATGTTTTTTAATAGCCGCGAAGCGATAGCTGAGGCTGTTATTGGCCTTCTCTTGGCTTTTAACAATTTAAAGAATTTGAATTGTATTGGGGCGCTGTCTTTTTTTTAAGATCCGTTCACACATGATTTTAGAAGTCAAATTGGAGTAGTCAAATTGGAGTAGTGATTTTGGTCACACCGAAACAGGAAGTGGAGCGAAAAAGTTAGAGTGAGAAAGTGGAATTTTAAAGTAGAGTGAGAAAACGGTGTTTGAACAAAAATTCGCTTTCTCGCTAGTGGTTTTTTGTTCACATGCAGCAATTTCACTTTGATTTTTTTTTATTTTTTCGTTTTTTTTGGACCGGATTTTTTCCAAATGGTTTTCCCAATCCATTCATAGTTCATTCTAAGCCTAGTTTTTTGTTTGAACCAAATTTGATTTCTCGCGAGTGGTTTTTTGTTTACAAGCGGCATTTTGACATTGATTTTGTTTTTTTATTTTTTTATCTGATTTTTTAGAAATGGATTTCCCAATTTCTTTCATTGTCCGTTCTAGGTCTAGATTCTTGTTTAGTCAATGAAAATTCTTTGAATTGTACGTCAGGACTTGTCCTGTGATGTTTTTTATTTCGTCGTCGAGATTTTTGTTACGACCATATGACGTCAGTCACTTCAAATCTGCTTTTTGTTCACTCGTTCAAGCAATTTCAACTGAATTGCGTGTGTGACGCCACTTTTCACTCGAGCGAATTTTTTTCTTCATTCGAGTGAACAAATTTTTGGTCACACGTGACTTATCTCACTCAAAAATGACTTCCTGACTCTAAAATTGGCTTCTCTTTACTATAATTCAAAGAGATAAGGTCAAAGGAGCGTGGGTCACTCTAAATGAAGGCTATTTTTGGGCTGCTATTAGTAGTAGCATTACGTTGAACAGATTCTTAATCAAAATATAACAAAAAGGTTAAGAAACGTTTTTTGGGTCTGTTTCTTTTATGTTTTTGAGACTGCACGTCTGCGAAGCTATTGTGGCTATTTTCTGGCAATCTGCCAGCTATGTTAATTAGGTTGTTGAAAATAAGTCCTAATGATCTTTATATGAACTGTTTTTGTGATTCAACTTTTCTCTTGAGATGAATTGTTTTCAACCTTTTAAACAACTGAATTCTATGGTTTTCGGCAATGGGCAGTTTAAGTGATTTACAAAATGCGTCGACTGAGTTTACTTGTGCTTGATAATGCGCCGCCAACACGTTTTTCAAATAAAAGATTAATTGCTCTCGAACGAAGCAATTATCGTGAACGTGTTCGTCTTTTTTATGCAAAATTTTTGCTAACCAATTATTTGCTTTTTTTTCTAGAGCATTCTGTGACTTCTCAAGTGAATATTTATTAAGCTACACTTAATTTTGATTGATTTCAATAGCTCTCATTTTGAAATGAAGTTTGTAATAAAAGTGATTATTAGCGTCCTAAGTGATTATTAGCGCCCGAGATTATTAGAGTTACAACGCGGCCTAGTGCTTAAGATGGCTGACTGCCATCCTGGAAGTCGATGGTTCAAACCCCATCAGGTCCGAGTTTGCGCCCCAAAAATTTCTCAGCTACAACCCTAAATTAAATTGCTCCCAGTCTGTCGTTCTATAGCAGTTCATCCGACGTTAGTTAATTTATGTTTAAATTAACTGAAGCCTCATTTGACGACACTATAGTGAGTTTAAGCTTCAGCTCCTGTTCGTCAGTTGACAGCGTTAACAGTTTTGTGTTCAAATCCCCCCTCCCCCCCCCCCCCCCCTCCATTAACGTCGAGAGCAGTTTGTAAAATGTGTTCGATGAGAGTTGTTTTCTGCAGTTAACTTTTAATTGCGAACTAAATCTAAAAAGCGTCCTATCATGCGCTTCGCAGACTTTCTTGCTATTAAAAAATGAATCTGCAGATTTTAACAAAATCAAAGTTGATACATTTTGAGTTCTTCGGAAACATCTGTATATTCTTGTTTACAGTATATTTGGAAAAAGAAAAAGCACGCACTTCTGAGGGACATAAGTAATAGAAAAGGTAACAGGACGGGTAAGATTTTGCTAAACGTTCGTGTTCGATTAGTAAACATCAACAGGATGAAATGAAAAGTGCTTTAAGATTGAATAATGTGCGCTAAAAACAATTTCTGTAAGCATTGAAACGTTGGACATGGAAATTTAACAAAAGCTGCTCAGAAGGCAATAAAGAAAAAAACCTCAAAAAAGGGAAGCGAGTTTTAAAAAAAACATAGCATTTGATCATGTCGTCCTCAAGTATTTTGGCATTTCGCGTTCCGTTGATTTTGCAAATTTTCCCCTGAAATTCATGTTCTCTGAAAAAGCTCAGAAAACTTTTAAATTACTTCAGTAGTAATATCAATCCCATAATACAATATGGCGTTCTTGTTTACGGGTGTTGCAGCTACACCTCCCTAGAGCCAATATACGTTTTGCAGAAAAAAATTCTGAAATTTATGTATTTCAGAAAATCCCGCGATTCATGTAATGATATTTTTTTGAAAACAACATTTTAACAGTATACGAGTTACACATATATGAGTTGTTGAAGTTTGTTTTAAAATCCATAATAGGTGCTCATGTACAAGATTATCTGAACAATATGTTTACCTTTAAACTTTCAAGACAACTAAGGCTCTCAAAATTTGAGTGCCTGGATGAACCTTTACTAAAAAGAAAAATTGAACGTTACTCCATCCAATATCGGGCTACCAAACTGTACAACACATTGAAAACCAATTCAATACTACCAGATGATGTACAAAACCTTAAGTTATCACAAATCTCAAAAATTTTCCATGATCTAAAATTTCTCTATTTTGCAAAATTATACCCTTGTTAAACATATTTTTGAATTTTGAAGTACCCAAAAAGATGCACCCGTGGCTACATGCTAAGAGATATCTATTCATAGGTCCTGATTCCGGTTTTTAGATATTTCAAATGTTTTCCGAGAAAAACTTCGAAAAAATAAATTTAAAAAAAAATTCTGTGATCTAAATTAAAGCGCAGCGCAACTTATGGGAATGGAATAGATATAGGATAGAAACAGTGGTAAGTCAAAAATTTTCTACTACATTGATTTAGCTATAAAATAAAACAACCAAAAAAAAATTTTTTTAATCAAATTTTATTTATAGCCTTAAATTTACTGCATACAGGGTAGGACTTGGCGGACAGTACTGTCCCGTTTTTTATACTTTCCAGGTATCTTCAGTTTTAATTTTATTCTTCGTTTTTATTAACTTCATCACCTGGATAAATTAATCTCTCTCTCTCTCTCTCTCTCTCTCTCTCTCTCTCTCTTCGTTTGCCCAACGTCGGAGAGACAAAATGCTGAATATGGATAATTTCTGTTAAGTATAGTCATATATCAAAGTTTGAGGTGGGATTTCTGAGCTTCAATGATCTATTTTGCTATGAGTTCAAAAATTGCAGTTTTGTGATATTTTGGGTTTTAATCGCATTTTTTTAGGCAAACGGGCAGCAGAGAAAGCAAAATTTTTCACAATTGAAGCTTTTTAATCAATTCACGTTGCGATAACAACAGTTGTATAACTTTCCGATGAATTAGCTTATTAGAGCCCGGCTATTACTATTAAAATCCGAACTGTAGCGCAATTCTGACTTTGATTAGAGTATCTTTTTCAACCCCTCTTTTCTATATGAAGAGGGCCGAAAAAGATAGTCTAATCAGTTTCAGTGTGGCGTAAGTTATGATCGTAACGAGAGTTGACTGAAAACATTACAACACGGATGTTATCGCTCTCTCGAACTTATTCAACAACTCGGCTTCGCCTCGGAGTTTGATAACTTCTCGGCGATGAAAACAACCGTGTGGTAATATTAATGATAAAATGCAGCTTCGTAAAGTTTTAGGCCATCAAATATCGATCTCGCTAAATTTTTTTTTCGAAACCTGATCAAAATAAAAAAATCCATTGACTAACTATAGAAATGACCTTTGTAGCTGATGATATGCGGAGGCGTCGTAGTTCAACTGCCTCCATTGGAGCTGTCTTTCTCACTATGTTCGATCAGACCTCTAAAAGTCGCCATCATCCTCATCAACACTACAAGCTCTCAGCTCCTCCTTTGTCTGTTTACGGAGGTGTTTCTGCTTCTGGTAGCTCAACGAGTGGCATGTATGCTACTAATAGCTATGCTGCCAGACCTGTACTTGTTAAAGGTGCCTAAGTAAACACCTCCAAAATGGGGGTTTGTTCGTTGTTAGTAAAAGTTGAACAATAATTTGTTTAACAAGCTCAGAGTAGGATTCTTCCCCGAAATATTCTGGAACTGTTTCCTTCCCTCTTTGTTTGGAGAAAAATGCCCTTTCCGTGGTGTCAACGGCGCTACTGCCAATGAATTGAAATTACCCAACGCTGAAATGCAACCTGATCAGAAATTTAGTTGGAGAAGGGGCGCGACGTATGAAGATTTTAAGCTGAGAGACAAGATCGTATGGGGTTCAAATTGGCAGGTTTTGGGGGTATACGATTGATTGTTCTTGAGGCGAGGCTGTTTATTGACATGGTAATGAAGTTAATTTTGGGTCAAGGAAACAGTTCCGAACTGACTTTGTACCTGTTATAACTAGGTTAATTTGTAGTATACTAAATAGTCACAATACTGAACCCATCAAACCTCATTATGTACTTTATCTCCTTAACTAAACTATATGAGCTTCTTAAAATGGCTTTCATTTTTTACCCCAAGTCCCTTTAGATAAGTGAAATCCTTTTAATAGCAGTTAGGAGATCCTATTCTGTAAATTTGATTTTTAGTGATTCGTGATTATCTTGGCGTTTTTTTCGCCAAATGACCTTCACATTTTTCAAGCTAGGAATAGATAAGCTGACAATGTGTACGAATGAATACAATGTATTTCGATTTGGTGACAAGATCATGGATTCCTGAAATTTTCATATCAATTGAAAGTTATAAATAAAAGTCTGTAGCCATTATGTTATTATAACCTAATGTGGCATCAAGTGCTCAAAGGGTTCATGCCAATATAAGCCGTGAGTGTTGCTAATTGCTCTCGAGCGAAGTTTAATGCAATTATTATAAAGGTATGTGTGTGTTTCTTTGCAATTTTTTTGACGGGTTTTGCGCTTCTGTTCTAGAACATTCTTCGACTTCTTGAGTGATTTTTTCAGGCTTGAATTCTTCATTTTTGGGTGATACAAGTTACTCTCTTTTTGAAATTAGTTCTTTTGCTTGTATAAGAGCGGTTGTGCGCGACAGAAGCAAATCCATTGTAGATTAGTGAGATTAAGATGTCAGATTTCTATCCCTGAGGTAGCGGGTTTGAAGCCCCGTGGGGTTGGATTTTCTGCAATCATGAAACCGTATACGCACTGAGAGGAATTGCGTTAAGGGCATCAAGCTTTTACGATATCTTTGCAGGTTGAAGTGTGGAATAATCAGTATTCGGTGTATTCTATTATAAATTGCTCTGAAACGAAATTTAAGGCAATTATTGTAAATATGTTGTTTTTTATGCAACATTTTTGCCTGGAGTTTTTGCTCTTTTGATCGACAACATAATTTGTCTTCTTGAGTGACTTTTTCACGCTTCAGTTCTTTATTTTTAGTGATCTAAGTTGCTCTCATTATGAAATAATATTTCTATAAAAGCTATTATGAGTGAAAGAGAATGAAGGCATTGTAGCTTAGTGGTTAAAATGCCAGACGGTAATCCGAGAGGAACGGGGTTCGGACCCCTATCTTTTGCACCCATAAAGCATTTCTAAGTTACGCTCCCTTTACATTTAACTGCCCCGCCTGTAGTTCGCGTGCAAATCGTCTGACGTTAGTCGGTTTATGTTCTTATTAATCGCTCTCAAACGAAGCTTGTAGACATTTTATTTTTTCTGCGGTCTTTTCTGGCGATTTTTGGCAGGACCAAATTTTCGTCTGACGCTTTTAAACTTTTCGTCCTCAAAATCAAGATAGACAGGTATTGAATGGAGGGCTTTAAGTCGCTCTCAGTGGCCTTTTGAGGAGACTTTATTTTATTAATGGTGTGAAGGGCGGTTTTTAATCTTAAGTATTTGACCACCCACCCTGGTTACCGGTTATGTTTAGTGATCGCTGTCATCTAATAAGTAGGGTATATCCTTGGTTGATTTTCAGGGGATTTTTCTGCATTAAGGCTGATAGTCAGGTTTTTAATCAAGGAAAAGAGATAAACAATTAAAGCGCAGTCATAGTGGACTAGGTCTGATGTTGCAAAATTTTTTATTTGACCTTTTAAAGCGAACTAAAAACGGAGACTCACTTCTCTCAAGATTTACGTTAAAATGAACGAATTGGTTTTTTATGTTGTATAGTTGAGAAACTGACGTTTTGTATACCAATTAACTCAAGCTGCTAAATTCTGATGTATTCTGATTTCATGTTTCAATGAATCTTGAGCTTATACCAAAGACGTGTCAGAGTTAAAAAGTGTCCTATACTTAAGTGAAAGTTTTGCCACATTTCATAATTATAAAGAGATCAGCTTCTAAGGTGGAGATAAATAATTTTAATACTAACACCAGAAATCTGGCAAAAGTTTTCTTTCAGTATCGGACACTTTAATTTTGACGCGTCTTCTGTGATAAACTCAAAATTCATCGAAACACGAAATCAGCATACATCAGAATTTAGCAGCTTGAGTTAATTGGTATACAAGAACGTCAGTTTCTCAACTAGACAATATAAAAAACCACTTAATCGATTGTAACGTAAACCTTGAAAAGAATTGAGTCTAGATTTTAGTTCGCTTTAAAATGTAAAATTCAAAGTTTTGCGACTATAGAACATATGAATTTATAAAAGTTAACTTCTTGCGCACAAGGGAACTTAACATAAAATTCTACTTCAATTTTTGTTTTAATTGTGTTTTAATTAAATCAGTTATTCATTGTAAAATAATTGAATATGCAATTGTTTGTTCATCTGGTGTAATTTTTAATTGCTCTCAGGCGAAGCCATTATATTAGTCCTGTGGTCTTTTTTATGCAATTTTTTTGCTTGACCGATTTGTCGTCTGATCCGTTTGACTTTTCGTCGAACACGGGATAAACAGTTAGCGCTTGTAGGGCATTAGGTCCTCTCAGAGCCCTAAGCCTTACTATACTCTAGGAGTGCGATTCACCAAAAATGTTTGAGGAGACCATTTCATGGTTTGAAGGGCGATTTTAATCTTTTTTGACCTCCTCGGTAACCCCTCTTCAACACTCCCATTGTCCACCCTCCTCCACATCTCAATTTGAACCCTCTCTCATCTAGCTTTCGCAACCCGACCCTCCCCGCACCTCAATGCTTCCCCCGCCCCCAACACACATGCACTCTTGCTACCCCCTAACACTAGCATCCCGAAGCCCCAGCTGGCTACTACCGAAGCCAACCGCTCGCCGGTCGTTTGCGAGAAATTTGCCCGACGCTAGTCGGTTATGTTATTAACACGAGGGTTGTGAAAACTTTTTGTTTAATAAAAAAACTCGTACTTGAGGTTGTTTCGGAAAAAAATGATAGTCAACAGATCTTTTCAACTCAGAATAAGTTTCTGGCAAACTCGAGACGCATGTTGGAGCATTCTGTGCTACTCACAGTCTCGTCGTCTTGTTTTTTGTACAAGGATATAAAATTTTGTTGGCTGAACGATAACACGTATCGTAGTTTACATAAAGTTAACATATAGTTAGAAATGTTAATGGTAAGTATTCGCGCTGGTCTCAGATCTGAACTCGCGGAAAACTGCACATTTTATGCATTTTATTTTCATAGTTAGGTATTTTGAAATATTTTTTTCACTGAGGTTTTTTGATGCCTTATTTTTGTCAAGAGCAACTTGCACCTTATCTGAAAAAATGTATTTTTTATCACTATCAAAACTTTTTTTATGTTCGCTATGCTGTTAGTTCGCTATAGAGCGAGATCTTTGATTTTTCAGAGATTGTGGTGGGTGTATAGAGTAGTGTAAAACCAATGAAGCTGTGACAAAAGTAAAAATAGCATTTGTCTTATCAGGTGATAAGACAAGAATAGTTCCCATTAGTAATTTCTCTTTACCCATGCCAAATTTATAATTCTGTCATTTTTTTAATTAATAGCCGCCCTCATCTTCTCAGCCGGCTATTATAGCGCTCCTATTTTTTATATTTCAAAGAGTTTGAATTGTTTTGGGGCGCTGTGTTTTTTGTAAGGTCTGTTCACACATTTTCATGATTTTTGAAGTCAAATTGGAGTAGTGATTTTGGTCACGCCGAAACAGGAAATGGAGCGAAAAAGCGAGTGGTTTTGCGGCGTGATTTTTTTCGCTCTAATTTTAAAGTAGAGTGAGAAAATGGTGTTTGAACAAAAATTCGGTTTCTCTGTAGTGGTTTTTTGTTCACATGCGGCAATTTCACTCTGATTTTTACTGTTTTTTCGATTTTTTGGATCGGATTTTTTTCTAAATGGTTTTTCCAATCCAATCAAAGCTCATTCTAGGCCTAGTTTTTTGTGTGAATTAAATTTTCATTTCTCGTTAGTGTTTTTTTTGTTCACATGCGGCATTTTCACATCGATTTTCTGTTTTTTTTTTTCTTATTTTTTTTATCAGAATTTTTTAAAAATGTTTTTCTCAATTCACTCTTAGTCCATTATAGGTCTGGTTTTTCTGTTTAGTCAATGAAAATTCTTTGAATTGTACGTCAGGACTTGTCCTGCTATGTTTTTTTACTTCGTCGAATAAAAAAAAGTTTCGCTTTACCTCATTTTGCCGCCTTTTCAACATTTTGCGTGAAATCTTTTTGACTTCTCTAGGCTAGTTTCTCTCTTCTCTCATTCTGCTAAAAGTGATTTTGAACATCAGTTGCTCAGCAAAGCAATTCAAAATGAACAGAGTCAGTATAAAAAATTGAAGTCGGAAATAGAAACGGGATAAACCCATAAAGCCCAATTTTAGATGCCCGCTATTTGAACGTCGTTCCTATAAATATTAGTTACCTCTCTCTAATGCTTATTGTTATTGATAGTAGCCCCTGTAGCCTCTCTCTAAGAAACAGAAGTATGTTCAACTACGAAATGCCATCAAAATAAATTGTTGGACTTAAAAAAATGTTTTTGTACAAAAATCTTTTTTTTTCAATATCTTCTGTGATTTCAATCCCAATCATGCTTATTGGAATCAATGGCGGCTATTTTCCGCCAATCTGCCGGGTATGTTTAAATGACCTGGATTAAAAACAAATGGTTTTTCAGACATGATAATAATAATCTGTTATCTGCACAAAGTTACCTCTAGAAGACGAAGTGCGTTGTGATTTAGGATTTTACCTGTTTATTTAATTGTTGGCGTTGTTGATAATCATTATAAAATTTTCAGTTCTCATGTGGAGCAAACCGGACCTCGACTGATGCTAAGCTTTTTCATTTAATGTCCGAATATCTTCTCTAACCCATGTTTTATGTCGGAGAACATCTGTTCAACGATATCACTTTTTGTTTCTCGGGTTGATCAGCTAACTTTGTTTAGTTGCACCTGGAACTCTAGGCAATTTGCCAGGAGGAACTAATCAACATCAGCAGCACCAGGTAGTCAGTGTTAGTGGGTCTCCCTCTGGCTTCAACTCTTCTGGCTCTGCGGTGGACCCACTCGTTCCTGCCTCCCAGGCTGAGCTGGCGCAGAACACACTGGACCAGGAAGCTATTCGGATTTTGGAGATCATTTTGCATCATCTAATCGCAAATGTAATTCCTAAATTTTATAGCACTCTGAACAAATTAACAATATTTAAATTTAAATCTGATGCTGTCGTCGTATTCAAACGATGAATGAGCTTTATATTTATAGCTTCGATTTTTGAGCGGAGCGGAGCTATTTTTTGCGTTCTCTTGGGTTTTTACGACTCGAAGAATGTTTTTTAAGCGGTGACTTCTTTTCACAGGATGCATGCAAAGTCAAACGCCGCACGTGAACACGACTATTAAAGGTCAATCTATTGAACAAAAGTCAAACGCAGAGAGAGGTTTTAAAGTATTTTTTGTTCTGAGAGCGAGTGACGAATGTCAAAAGTTTTTGCTAGCGAACGGGCTTTTCTTTGCTCTAATTGAAGGAAAACTTGGGTATGTTGCGGTATTTTGAAATCAGTGCAAAACAGTTCTTCTTCGATCAGAATAGTGTTTTGCACAAATTTAACCCAGCAATTAAACGCTTAGGATCGTTTTTGACCATTTTAGTTTTTTGTCTAGTTTCGTTTTTAATTGCTCTCGAACGAAGTTCGTAGCAATTATTGTAACCGTGTTGGTCTCTTTATGCAAATTTTCCGCTTGACTGTTTTTGCGCTTTTCTTCTAGAACATTCTTTGACTTCTCAAGTGACTTTTTCACGCTTCCGTTCTTCATTTTTGAGTGATCTCTATTGTTCTCACTCTGAAGTAAAGCTCGTTGCTAATATAAAATCGGTTGCAGCATGGCAAAAAGAAGGGCCTGATAGACGAGTGGGCAGTGCGTCTGGTGAGGGATCGGGAGGTCCATGGTTCGAAAACCGGCGTGGTCAACTGTTGTTGCACTCTTTTAAAATTTATCTAGGCTACAGGTCCATGAATTAAATTGCCTCGCTTGTCGTTCGAGAGCAATTCTTCCTTGGAAATGGTTTTCCTAATCCATTCATGGTCCATTGTAGGTATATTTTTTATTTATTCAATAAATTTTAGTCAATTGAGTAGTAGGTCAGGACTTGTCCTGCTATGTTTTATTTTTTGCTTCAAGATTTTTGCTACGACCGTTTACGTAAAGCTCATTTCAAATCTGCTTTTTATTTGTTCATGAACATTTGACTGAATTGCATGCGTGACGTCATTTTTAACTTTCATCGGAGCGAGTTTCTGTTGATTAAGTTTTTGGTCACACCTGGATTACCTTACTTTACTCTCAAGACTTTTGCTTACTTTAATGGAAGGACATAATGTCAACTCTGTATATGTCAATCTAATTGAGGGTTATTTGAGTCATACATTTTCTTCCAAATTAAAGTATGACATCTCAGCAATCAGTAAAACAGAAAATCGTCTTCATTGGTCTTATTTCTCATCGTCTTTTTAAAATTATTGGTCTACAAAGCTATCGCTGCTTTTTTTCTGAGTTGTGTAATTGGAGTTGTTCACTGCAAAGTTTTCTCTAAGTGCTAATAAAACCTTTTCAACTTCGACCGACATTTTTTAGCAATAGCAAGATTGCAGGACGGATAAACAAAGACCCGAAATTTGTTTGCTAGCAATGAAATCTTTCAAATTCGAGCTGAATTCAGCTTCTGTTTCACTCTTCATGTTGTTGAAGACTGCATCGCTTCTGAGGAGAAATAGAAAATCTTCAACTTTAGAATCTTTCCGTTGTTTATGTCTATCTTCTGTTCTGTTAGTAACCATAATTGACATAAGCTTCTTATGCGAGTTTCGCACTGTAATGACTGCCTATTAATTTTAATTGAAAAAGTTAATCTGCAGGTAACTCTGACTTGTTGGACTGACAGCAAAGGAAGAGTGGAGGCATTCAGGTTCATGTTGAGAGAATTCAGACAGAAGTTTCTCTTCAAAATATTCCAAGACTATAACCACAAAATGGACTTGTACTCAACGACTGTAGCAACTCCATCGCTATCACAAGGTGCTAACTCTCCTCACGCTGGTAGTGCAACCGAGTCCACTGGTGTGACAGGAGGCATTAGTAGTCGCAAAGGTTTGTAGTCGATGGGAAAATTACGATCTTTCCAGCTTGTTTCCCCTCCTCACCTTAGTGGGTGCATGTTTTTAACAACCCCCAAGCGCACGTGCCATAATTATATACTTCTAGTGGCACGGCTACGGTAACTGGGGAGTGAATAACGTACTGGGGGCAAAAACTGAAAAGATCCGAAAATTGGAATCCTATAATTGTTTTGAGGTTTTCATTTACACGCAAATTCGGGCTCTAATCGGTTCCGAAAAAGTGTACGTAATTTTAATTGCTCTCGAACAAAGATTGAAACAATTATTGTACACGTGTGTCGTTTTTTATGCAAAATTTTTGCGTGACCGTTTTCTTCTAGAACACGCTTTCGATTTCACTTTGAGTGGCTTTTTAATAGCCGCCCTGATCTTCTCAGTCGGCTATTATAGCGCTCCTATTTTTTTTACTTCGTCGAACTTTTTTCGCTTTACCATTTTGCCGCTTTTTCGACATTTTGCGTGAAATCTTTTTGACTTCTCTAGGCTAGTTTCTCTCTTCTCTCATTCTTCTAAAAGTGAATTTGAACATCAGTGGCTAAGCAAAGCAATTCAAAATGAACAGAGTCGGTATAAAAAATTGAAGTCAGAAATAGAAACGGGATAAACCCATAAAGCCCAATTTTAGATGCCCGGTATTTGAACGTCGTTCCTATAAGTCTTAGTTACCACCTCTAATGCTTATTGGTGTTGATAGTAGCCCCTGTAGCCTCTCTCTAAGAAACAGAAGTATGTTCAACTACGAAATGCCATCAAAATAAATCGGACTTAAAAATATTTTTGTACAAAAATCTTTTTTTTTTCAATATATTCTGTTCGTTCAATCCCAATAATGCTTATTGGAATCAACGACTTTTTGATTTCTCTAGGCTAGTTTCTCTCTTCTCTCATTCTGCTTAAAGTGAATTTGAACATCAGTTGCTCAGCAAAGCAATTCAAAATGAGCAGAGTCAGTATAAAAAATTGCAGTCAGAAATAGAAACGGAATAAACCCATAAAGCCCAATTTTAGATGCCCGCTATTTGAACGTCGTTCCTATAAGTCTTATTTACCATCTCTAATGCTTATTGTTATTGATAGTAGCCCCTGTAGCCTCTCTCTAAGAAACAGAAGTATTTTCAACTACGAAATGCCATCAAATTAAATCGGACTTAAAAAAATGTTTTTGTACAAAAAATCTTTCTTTTTCAATATCTTCTATTCTTTCAATCCCAATCATGCTTATTGGAATCAACGGCGGCTATTTTCCGGCAATCTGCCGGGTATGTTTACCCTTGCTTTCTTGATTTTTTGCTTGACCTAAATTGGTCTTATTGAGAAATTAAGTCGGCGTTGCAAAATTAAAAAGCGAATCTAAACTAGTGTTTCATAGGGGCCCAGTGGTAGGTGCTGCAGTATAGGACGCAGAAGGTCGAGGATTCGAATAACCCCTTGGCCGGTTTTTTTGCACCCATGATTTTTTTTGCTGGAGTCCCCTCTGAATTAATTTCACCCTCCTGTCGTTGGAGAGTAATTTATCCGACGTTTCTCATACGCTGTTTTTTGGAACCAGTTATCCGAAGGTTGATAGATAAAACGTACTCTATCAAAATTCCATGAAATGAAATGACGTAATAAACCGCGAGGCACAAAGATTCTGCACAGGTTCTAAGTCGGCTCAAGTACTTTAGTTTTGGAAGATCTCAAAATGCTTAATAATAGCCGCACTCATCTTCTCAGCCGGCTATTATAGCGCTCCTATTTTTTACATTTCAAAGAATTTGAATTGCATTGGGGCGCTGTCTATTTTTAAGGTCTGTTCACACATTTTCATGATTTTTGAAGTCAAATTGGAGTAGTGATTTTGGTCACGCCGAAACAGGAAGTGGAGCAAAAAAGCGAGTGGTTTTGTGGCTTAAAATTTTTTCGCTCTAAATTTAAAGTTGAGTGAAAAAACGGTGTTTGAACAAAAGCTCGGTTTCTCGCTAGTGGTTTTTTGTTCATATGCGGCAATTTCACTTTGATTTTTACTGTTTTTTTCGATTATTTGGATCGGATTTTTTTAAATAGTTTTCCCAATCCATTCATAGTCCGTTGTAGCTCTAGTTTTCTGTTTAGTCAATAAAATACTTCCAATTGTACGTCAGGCGTTGTCCTGCTATGTTTTTATACTTCGTCAAACAAAAAATGTTTCGCTTTACCTCATTTTGCCGCTTTCTCAACATTTTGCATGAAATCCTTTTGACTTCTCTAGGCTAGTTTCTCTCTTCTCTCATTCTGCTAAGAGTGATTTTGAACATCAGTTGCTCAACAAAGCAGTTCAAAATGAACAGAGTCATTATAAAAAATGAAGTCAGAAATAAATTCAGAGTCCTGTAGCCTCTCTCTAAGAGATAGAAGTATGTTCAACTACGGAATGCCATAAAAATAAATCGGACTTAAAAAATGTTTTTCTACAAAAATCTTTTTTTTTCAATATCTTCTATTCTTTCAATCCCAATCATGCTTATTAGAATCAACGGCGGCTATTTTCCAGCAATCTGCCGGGTATGTTTACCCTTGCTTTCATGAATTTTGGCTTGACCTAAATTGCTCTTATTGAGAAATTAAGTCGGCGTTGCAAAATTAAAAAGCGATTCTAAAGTAGTGTTTCATAGGGGCCCAGTGGTAGGTGCTGCAGTATAGGACGCAGAAGGTCGAGGATTCGAATAACCCCTTGGCCGGTTCTTTTTGCACCCATGATTTTTTTCCAGAGCCCCCTCTGAATTATTTTCACCCTCCTGTCGTTGAGAGTAATTTATCCGACGTTTCTCAAACGCTGTTTTTTGGAACCAGTTATCCGAAGGTTGATAGATGAAGCGTACTCTATCAAAATCCCATGAAATGAAATGACGTAACAAACCATGCGGCACAAAGATGCTGCGCAGGTTCTAAGTCGGCTCAAGTACTATAGTTTTGGAAGATCTCAAAATGCTTATTAATAGCCGCACTCATCTTCTCAGCCGGCTATTATAGCGCTCCTATTTTTTTACATTTCAAAGAATTTGAATTGTATTGGGGCGCTGTCTCTTTTTAGGGTCTGTTCACACATTTTCATGATTTTTGAAGTCAAATTGGAGTAGTGATTTTGGTCACGCCGAAACAGGAAGTGGAGCAAAAAAGCGAGTGGTTTTGTGGCGTAAAATTTTTTCGCTCTAAATTTAAAGTTGAGTGAACAAACGGTGTTTGAACAAAAGTTCGGTTTCTCGCTAGTGGTTTTTTGTTCGTATGCGGCAATTTCACTTTGATTTTTACTGTTTCCATTTTTTGGATCGGATTTTTTTCTAATTAGTTTTCCCAATCCATTCGTAGTCCGTTCTAGCTCTAATTTTCTGTTTAGTCAATAAAAATTCTTTCAATTGTACGTCAGCGTTGTCCTGCTATGTTTTTTTACTTCGTCGAACAAAAAAATGTTTCGCTTTACCTCATTTTGGCGCTTTCTCAACATTTTGCATGAAATCCTTTTGACTTCTCTAGGCTAGTTTCTCTCTTCTCTCATTCTGCTAAGAGTGATTTTGAACATCAGTTGCTCAGCAAAGCAGTTCAAAATGAACAGAGTCATTATAAAAAATGAAGTCAGAAATAAAGTCAGAGTCCTGTAGCCTCTCTCTAAGAGATAGAAGTATGTTCAACTACGGAATGCCATCAAAATAAATCGGACTTAAAAAATGTTTTTCTACAAAAATCTTTATTTTTTCAATTTTTTCTATTCTTTCAATCCCAATCATGCTTATTGGAATCAACGGCGGTATAATTTCCGGCAATCTGCAGGGTATGTTTGTTGTTTTCAGTTGATCGTTTTGCTTAATAGGCCTTCCTCGCTTGAGAATGTGGTTTTGAAGGTTTTGAGCCTGCTGTTAGAGAAATACTAATGGTTTTGAAAATTTGATCGATTTCGGCATTATATTTTTTTTCTGAGCTTTTTTTATTTGCCTCTTTTAAGGGTAAAATTTTAGCTGGCAACGTTTTGTTGCTTTTTGGTGTCAAGAATTTGCTTTCGAAGAATGTTACAATCGTTCTACAATTTAATACTCAAATCAATTTGCATATTCCTTACTTCTATTTTTTTTAACAGCCGCCGTCAGCCTGTCAACTGGATGGATTTAAATTTCACGTTTGAGTTCTGTAATTTGAAGAATACGATCAAAGTCAAATAGCAAAACCAAAACAAACGGGATCAACATTTAAAGCCCGGTCATTAAGTCGTACTGCATTAGGTTATCAAAGTTCATTGAAGTGATTTCTAGCTCGCCTTAGTATTAAGCTTACTGGCCTGCAATTTAGAAGCTTGTTTAAGTGTAATTTTACAATCTAACCGAATATGCAGAATTTGCACGCCAAAAGAACACTTTCACTTTTTCTCTCATTGTGCGTCAAGCGGGTCAACAGCTGCTATTTTGCGGCAATTTGCCTGCTGTTTCCTTCTTTTGCTTGAAAGTTTCCCTGTCTGCTGTTTTTCTTTGGTTGCTTTTGGATAGAAGCTAGGTTTTTTCATGTTAAATTCATTTTTTTATTAGTGGCGTAATAGTTTTCTCAGTACATTGCGTTTACTAAAATTTTTGCCTCGTGGTTTTTTAGATTTTGGGTCAGATTTTAAAAAAATAAACCACCAGCTTTCTTATTTTGCGTTTAGAGCACGGTGTGATCGTCATTGTTTATTTAAAAAGCTCTTAAGAAGTGCCTTGCTATGTTTATGTAAGCTAATCGTCTGCATCAATTATTGTTGCTAACATTTGACCGCTCCTCGTGGCCTCAAGGAGAATTTTCTCAAATACGTCTTCCACTCAGCTTCTTGTTTTATGCGAGTGATGTCATTTGTCGCTTTGATTGTTAAATTTCTGGTTGTTCGATAATTTTCAAAACGCAAAAATTACAAGAAATACATTGTTCGGAAATTGATTTCTCTCACTTATGGAAACCATATGGAGAGTATAATCAGGTTGAAAATTGATAGAGGTTGTACGAATTGGGTAATTGTGGTTAATTTTGTTCCCTATTTAACAATCACCGAGTAGTTCCCTTCTACTCCACTCTTGAGGAAATGACAGGCTTTCAGATTTTCCGGCTGGATATTTGAATTCAAGATGTTGTTGATGAAATCGATGACCTGGTCCTGCAGCGTCTTGTTAGATATCGGATCATAGGGAAAATTGTTGAATATAAGACAGTCTTTTCTACTGTAGCGCTCTAGTTGTAGCTCTGTTTCGGAAAGGTCCTCTACACAGTTGATGAGATACACGATGTCTTCATCTTTCCTCTGAATGTCATTCTTGAGGGCAGTCATCTCTCTGTTCACGTGTAAAATATATTTGCCAGGCTGGGGTTTTCAATAATCAGTTGATCAATAGCGCTTTGAAGGTTAACCATGGTGTAGGAGCCCAGGTCTCAAGCAGTATCTGAAGCTATTTAATAAGTTTATCACAACAATTAGGCTGTGAAGCCAAAAGCTTAAGTTTTTGAAAAATTATGAAGAATGTTGTCAAAGTGAAAGGTTGATATAACAATAAAAATGATATGTTAATCAGAGCAGCATTATAGTTCTATATAATTATATACCATTTGGTCACATCATTTTAGTTAGTGACTTTGGGGACACTGGAGGAGAAGATCAGGAAATGCGTGGATTGTCTGGCAGTGGGAGCAGTAGCAGTGGCCTGGGTGGTCTGGGCAGTAATGGGGGCATAATCACGGGTGAAGAGAGAGACCTGATTGTTCAGATGAAAGTGAGAGTGATCGCGTGGATCATTGAAATACTACCTCCCACCAAGATACAGTAAGCGACTCTTATAATGTACTTAAATTGCAGATAAAAGTATTCATTCCTTAAATGTGGGTTTTTTTCGAAGGAAAGATGTAAATTGAGAAGTATAACCGTTAGGTTTAGTTCTTACATCCTCAAAAATATCAGATGTCGAATCATCAGGAATTATTTATTTTATACTAATTATAATCATACAAGAAAGGCTGTTAGTCTGCTCTCATTTGTAAATTAAGATTTTGAGGATTTTGTGTGAAAAAAATTGGGGTGCGTCTATGGAATCGTCGAATCATTACAAAGACTCTGTGGATAAATAAAAATTTTCATTGTTTTTACAGTTGCATTTTACAGTTGCGAACTGATCTATTGAGATTGTTTATGAAACAGTCGTTTAGGCAATTGATATTGATATGCTAGAAATGGATCAATGCTAACCGATTATTCATATTGTTACTAATATAGACTCTCCCCCCTCCCTTTTTTGAGAAATGAGGAAAAATACACACTTCATCTTGTCTGCGCTCTTGCGCTCGACTTTGAGTAATAGCGGTTGAATTATGCCGTACAAGTGTTATTTTATTGGTTATCAAAATCAGCTGTTTTAAACAGCTGAGCGGGAACGCTATATAACTTATGATGTAATTGTCGGATTTCGCCGTAGGCTGTAAGATTCAGATATTTATATTTTAACTGCCGAAAGAAGCCGAAGGTACAGTTACTGTTTGCATGTATATATGTGAAGAATCAACTTAATTTTTGGCATCTTTGACTGAAACTTGTCATGATTTTTGTTACTTTCTCATTATTTGTAATCATACTTTTTGTTAAGTGTACAAATACATCGTAAATAGCTAACAAACACTGCCAGTGAGATAAATTGCCCCCACTCTTTTCTATCTTGGAACTCCGAAGATCCACACGCTTTCGTCGAGCAATGTCGGATTGAATAGTTTACGTTCAAAAGCTGTGGGTATATTTAATTTTCGACGTTTAAATGTGTTCTAATGGTAAATTATTGAGTGCGGTTCTACATCTGCTTGCTCTGGTAACCAGCCATAACAATGAATATAAACAATAATAATAATAAATTGTTCGTAGTGCCATTACCATAAAATAGTAGCAAAAATTACATACATTGTACAGATACAATCGATTACAATTTGCGACACTACAAGGTCGCCATTAAACTTATCTGGTTTGTTTCCAGGCGCCTCACGGAAGAGTTGCAATTTTAGCTGAAATAGCATTTCTTCAAGAAAAAAATGCTAAAAAATGAAGAATTTTCTTTTCAAGTAGAGGTTAACTATTAAAGAAACGGTATTTGTAGCCACCGATAAGTTTTTGCTCTAATGAAGAGACTGTCTAGCAACTCTTGTTTACCAATTATATAAAGATCTAAAAATGTATGGCAAAATTCTTTTATGTCTGCTTAAATTATTTTTCTAACATCTTCAATAAATTATTTTTCTAACATCTCCATTTTAAGCATCACAAGACCTTTACATTTCAATGAAATACTATCGAGTCGTTGTCTGCCAGCTTGTAAATACTGTCCGTGATTTCTCTTTTTCTTGATTTCATTTAAGTCGTTTGAAAAAATTCCGCTTAACGGTTGGTTTTTTAGTTTTACTAGTAGTTTGAATATTTCAAAAGCGTGTAACTCTAAGGCGTTGCTTATCAAATTGTGAACTCTTATTTGCTCGATTGACTCGTCTTTACGTTTGCAGAAAGCTACTTTTGAAACTTTTAATCAACATGTTGATTGGTTTTTAAAAAGTTTGATTCGTAGATCCGTAGATTAAATTTCAGTATTCTACTATTAGTTTGAAACAATTTTTAAAAATTCTTAGAAGCGGTGTACTCTTATAAATAAAGCGTAATCAGTAAAAAAGGAATTAATATTTTAAAAGCGTCTCTTTGACGTAGTTAATATGATCTTTGAGTTTCAACTGGTTGTCTAATGTTAGTCCTAGGTACTTAAAACAACTGGTTTGGTCAATTTTTGCTCGATCAATTATTTATGTTGGGTTTATTGTTAGTTTATCTTTAAGAAACCAGTTCGAAACTGCGGTTAGTGTGGCATCGTGGTTAGATAATAATCAATCATTTTCAGTACCATCCCTCGTAGTTTTCACACTTTTTCTGCAATAGCTCATCGTTCACTGTATCTTAAGACTTTTTTTAGATCAATAAAACTGCATTTAGTTATTGTTTTCCTCTAAACAATTTTTCCTGATTTATTCAGTCAGTGAAGATATAGCGTCAAAAGTACTTGCTTCGAAAACCAAATTGGTTTATTCGAAATATAATGTTTTTGCTCAATAACGTGTAAATTCTTTTATATAATATTTTTCAAACAATTTGGCAATGGCTGAAACTAGTGAGATTGGTCGGTATTTTGTGGGCTCGGTACGATTGCCGCTTTTTGAAAAAAGGCATTATTTTGGCTATTTTCAGGCATTGTGGAAATAAGCCATTTTTCAGACACTCATTATATATTGTTTCAAGTTGTGGACTAACTGCACGAGATTCTTTTTTGAGAAACAGGTAGTTTATGTTGTGACAGTCTAAACTTATTTTCGATGGAAGCAATCGCAACGTGTCCTTGATTTAAGCACTGCTTATTGGAAAAAAGAACATAGTTTTCCTGTTAGTTTCGATTACATATCTGCTATGTATCGAATGTTTTTGCTAGCTCTACTCCATTGTTTCCGAAAAACTTAAATGTTTTTGTTTTCTAGTTGTTTATTGTGCTGAGCGAGTGAAATTTTTCCGCGATATTTCATTAAAAAGATTGAAGAGAATTTTTTTCCGTTAGTTGCTTCAATTCTTTTCTGATCTTATTTTGGAAAAAAGGTCAATTTTTGTCATACTAGATTTCTGACAAGTTTGCATTGTGCCTTGTAATCGTATTGTAGAACATTATTATCCGGGTTTTGTAGTTTCCTTTGGAACGTTTTTTCCGCAGCGTTTTTCACGTGTTTATCTATCCACGTTCTTAATGCCCCAGCTGAATCTAATATTGGTAGATTTTGGTCTA
The DNA here is from genome assembly GCF_964194025.1 of Convolutriloba macropyga. Taxonomy (NCBI): domain Eukaryota; kingdom Metazoa; phylum Xenacoelomorpha; order Acoela; family Convolutidae; genus Convolutriloba; species Convolutriloba macropyga. The sequence goes on along the minus strand of NC_134474.1, from coordinate 70,091,152 downwards.
GGGTATCAATCAAAATTTCATGCAATTTAAAGCCTTATCCGGAGACTTATCGGTGATTACTTTTTTTGTCCATCAAGATATTGTTAAGTTTTTCGATAAATTTACAATTTTCTAATTTGTCCCATTGTCTTGTAAATTTCGTGACCGTTGGAAGAGTTTTTCAGTGATTGTTCACACGTTAGTGTTACTGTAAGATTGTCTGAAATATTGGAAACATAAGTGTGGGCAGAAGACTTTTTGCCTCGAGCGCGAAGTCAGTTGATTTCGCGCTCAAGGCTTCGCGTCTTAATTTAATGTTTTCAACTATAGAGAGGTTTTTTCGTGCCAGCAAAGTGACTATTTTCCTGAAGTTTGCACTATTAACCAAAAAGTTAAAGTTATAGTCTCCTAATAGTATATGCCTAGCTTCATAGTCATTTGATAAGGAATCTAAATAACCTTCTAGCCTTTCAAAATCTACAATGTTTTGTTTTCTTGGTGGAATATATATATATATATATATATATATATATATATATATATATATATATATATATATATATATATATATATATATATATATACAAGCAATAATCAGATAATACTGCTTATCTGCTTAGATCTTTATTTTTAGGGCCTTCAGAAGGTTGTGATCGCTTTTCACTTCAACAAAAGCCTGCCAAAAGTCGTTTGTGACGAAGATTCCTACGCCACCCCCGCCTTTCATACTCTCACAACTGCATAGTTTTTGGTAATCTCTCGGTGAGAATTGTAACGTTATGTAGTGATTATTGAGCCATGTTTTTGTCAGGCAAAGGGCTATTGGTTTAGATTTTAGAGTTTCTAAATGAATGTTTGGTAGATCAAGGTTTTTCTGAAGGGAACGTATGTTCTATAGAATAATAGTTTGCTTAATTAAAATCATCTACCTGTCTAAGTCTGTTGGGAATATGGAAATGAATCAAGAAACGTTTTTACTGCGACTGGCCTTCGTTTTGGTTTGCTATAGTTTTGCGAAAGATGTCTTCAACTTGCGGATAGGCCCCACATTACGTTTTTTTCGTTTTCTCCCTTTTCTCACTTCCCCTTCCTTTATTCCCATTTTTAAATGGGCTTTCTGCTGTATGTGCGGATATCGCAAATAGACACCGCGATAGCTGACTTATTTCTCACATACTTTGCGTTTTTCAGCCGCGTTATTCGCGGCTAGGCAACGAATGGCCTGCGGAAATTGCCATCAGATTATAACTCAGCTTCAAAAAACAATTAAATACGAAAAAAGAAACAGTTTTTGGTGTTTATACTATTTCGATGGAAAAAAACATCCTTAGTGAGTTCATTGAATATCTCTTCTTAATGAGTTCATTGAATATCTCTTTGATAACAACAACAGAAAAAAAGCAATGAAAACAAACTGGAGACTAGACTCGTTTTCTTGTGTTTGCTTTGACAGCTTATTCCTTAATTTGTTTTTCTGATTCTTGCTTTGACAAATTAAAGCAAAAGCTGTCAAGGCATACAAAGAAATGAGACTAGTCTCGAGTTTGTTTTCATTGTCTTTAGTTTTTGTTATCAACAAATTGTTTTTTCTTGGGCGGAGACCTGATGTTTTCTTCTGATCGCTTATCCGGCCTTTCGTTATTGTTGCTTTGTTTTCTTTTGATTGCTTTTACGTGGTCAAAATCCGCCAGCTCTTTAGCTTTCATGAACTTTTGTTTGATTATGCTGTTCTCAAACAGCACTGACACTACAGAGTTGTTTGTTGACGCAATCGTTTTGCGTTTTTTTAGCTTCCTTGGCTATCCTGGTTTCAGTCTCTGGAAGCGGTTTTTTGTTATAGATGTTTTTTCTGGTGACGCGATTGTTTTTCTTTTTGAGGTGCCATCTCTTTGAATAGACGTTGTTTTTTTCATCAAATTATAAGAACTTACAGAATACAGATGGTAATTGCATCGCATTTCCAGTATTGGGCAGTATGTGGCAATCCTTTGCGTTCTCAAACGGTATGTATATTTTCAAAAAAACTCTGAAAAAGTTTCAGTTCTTCTAAAAAATTAACTAATGTTTTTACTTCATCTTCGTGTACTTTCTACTCACAAGACCTGAAGAACCTGGGTTCTAACTTGTATCATCCATTGGATTCATCAAGTGATGATAAATTGATAACAAAACGCTATAGGAAATAACACGAGAAAAAGAAATAATTACAACGGTTTTATGCATTAAAGTCGTCAATAGTAAGGCACAGTTACAGCGCAAGGAGTTTAGAACCTTTTGGCTGATGGTAACGACCGCTTTCAGTGCTCGCTTTCACTATTAAAAACCTTTAATTTATGCTCTTTAAATTTGTTCCACGTCAATCGGGCAAGAAACTACTTTCTCAGTTTTTTTTATGAGTCAGATCATCGGATGAGCGTTAAAAATATATTTTGTTTGCTTTAATAGTTTTGTCTGGGTATCTTTGTTTGAGATTTCAGTTTTTTTTCAATCAATTATATAGATAAATGCTTCCTTTTTCTTTTTCTTCATAATGCTTCATATTATCATATTTCATAAAGAAAAGCTTTAACCCGTTTTCATTCTCTCAAAGGAAGCTTGCGGCATTTATAATACTTTTGCGTTTTTTTGTGTTTTTTGCTTTTGCGTCATCAATTTTGACTTTTGTCCTCAAAAACGTGAAAATAGCTCGGTTGGAGTGCATTAATTTCTTCGAGAGCCTTTCAGATTATTAGACTCTAAGTATGCGATTTACGGAAAATGTTTTGGAGACATCAGTTCATGGTGTGAAGGGTGGTATTAGGTGGCCGTCAGCCTCTCAGCGTCTATTATATAGGCGCTCTTTTTTTAATTTGCTTTACCTTTTGAGCACGTTGGTCTTTTTACATTAGTCACGATTTTCACGCTTGACTCGTGACTTAACTCACTCACTGTTTCAACTGAATGGATTTTAAATTCTTTTACGCATTGAATTACGCAATTTAGTGAAAACGGTCGTTAGTTTTAAGCTTCATAGCTTTCAGTTTAGAAGTTGAATTAAGTGTAGTTTTAGAATCTAACTGAAACTGCACCCCAATTTAGAATAATTTTTGACACTAAAAAATATTAAAAGTAGGTTAATTTCCTTCTCTTTTTCTTTTAATTCCGATGTGCATCAAGCGCATCAACGACGGATTTTTTTCCGGAAATTTGCTCGCTATGTTTAGATTATTTCCGTAAAATGACTCTGTGGTCACCAATGTTGCAAAAAAAATTTATGGTCGTTTTTGCTCACTTCTTGGATCTTTAGATTTCTTATATTAAGCTTCAGAATATGTGGACAAAATTTTTTCTGTTGTCTATAAAATGGTTTTGGTCCGTTTTCAGCTTGATATATTTATATTACAAACCAGGTCTCGTTTATAGTATAGTCCATTGAACTTATCGCTACTTTGAAAAAAGAATTAAACGAAACAGCGAACAGGTGTAGAAACTGCAATAATATGTCGAATTTTACTTCTTCAATAGGCTAATTATCTGGGCACCGACAAAATAGCATACCACGTACTATTAATTCTACGACAAAAAGAAGAAATTTGTCGTCTGAATCATAATCATTGATGGTGCTTTTGTTGTTTGATTGTGGACTGTGATGGTTTTCAGACTTCCCGTTCTAAATCCACGAGTGCTCTCGCTTCAGAGAAGCTACTTTGCCCACTGGTTGGTATTGGTCACCCAAACACACACACACACTCGTAAAAGTACTTCACACACCTTAAACTATGCATCAAATTATCACTCACATAATCCCGCATTACTTAACTGTTGCATATTTAGTACTTTGACATTATGAAATGTTAACTTCAGCTTTTCCGAATATTGAAATAACAACTTATATCAGTTGAGTCGAATGTCAAACAGCAACCGGAAAACATCCCCATTTTTGATCAGATGGTTTGGTGGAAACCCATTATTGTGTCCTAAATGGCAATTGGGTTTTTCGAAGTCTTTATTTTTGACCAAAATATTTGTTGTTGACAATAAAACTTTAATTGTTTTAGAATCAAATGAAGTAATGAGCTCAAATAATTTATTGTTTCTGTCTTGTAGTGGGCGGGGCGAGAGTAATTTTTGAAAAACGTGGACCTCATTTTAGTTTTAATGATGTAGATGTAAATCCGGTTGCTGTGTTGTATTTTTGGTGGACTTACAATGAGTGTGGTGATGTATGAGCTAGATTGAGTTGGGTTTGAGTGAGTTCACCGTAGTACCCTCATTGTACTTTAATATAATTCAATACGACCAAATGAGTCTATTGACTCCAAATGGGTAAGATTTAAAATCCGGTTCATCAAGATCTCGGTCAGGTATTTGAAGTGTCTTTTGATAAATATCTCTTGAATCTTTCATTTATCTAGGATTGTTAAATTCTTACCCTGTATAATTATTATATTAATATAATAAAAATAAATTGTATTCTGGTATCTTTATCATTAGTTTTGGACATAGATCATGAAACATTTTTTTTTTAAAAAAAAGTAAGAAATGGGAGCACCGGTGAGATCACTATTCGATCTTAACGATTGGTTTTCAATCGTCTCATTGTGGAAGAGAAAAGTATATTTCCTGTTTCGATGAGAAAAGTATGTTTCCCATAAGAGAAAAATTCAAGTGACAACGAAAAGAGTACACAGACGATAGTGTACTAGTTCACTAGAGACAGTTCTAGAGAGACTTTATTTTTCCGTGTATAAGCATAGTGTGATAATCATTCAGAATAAACTAGTTATTCAACTTCCGGTGCACAAAATTTTTCGTAATGGCGTTTGCTCAGTTGTTTAACTATATCAATGACATTTTAGTAAAAGCATCAGCAGAATATAAGTTTTATTTTCTAAAATAAACTCTTTCGAAAAACTAGTGTTGAGAGAAATTGTCTTATTTCGTATTTCATTTGATGTCAGAGTGGAAAATTCATTGGGCGTTGTGAACTGCTTTGTATCTAAGTTATGGTTTTCATTTCGTCAGATTTTATGAACAACTTAGAATTTTCGGATAGATGACGTTCCTGCGCAGAACAATTTTTGTTCTTTCGCGGATAATGAAAACTTGCAACTTTTTGTTTGAGAACTGATTCTTAATCCATTTACTTTTTCTGTCTGTTTGCATTATGCATCTATTGGTTGTGCCGTAGATCAAAATATCATATTGTGCAACTGGTTTGACATAAGCATTGAAGGCTGTGATCAATTGCTTATTTGGTAACATTTTTCAAAGTTATTGAAATAATGCATAAAAACTGATCAGATTTCTCCACACGTGCAACGTGCTCTTTAAAACTACATTTTTGTTAATTTTTACATCTTTGTAGATAAAAAAACTAGGCTCTGAAGATTTATGTCCATCATGATAAAACATTATTTTTGAGCTGTTTGAGTGCTGAATTAAATTGTTCTACTTTAATCAGTATTTAATGTGAGATTAGTGTTTTTCAAGTGAATTTTCTGGTGTTTCCTTTTAATTTCCGTTCTATAAGATTTTTTAATAGCCGCCGTCAGCCTCTCAAACTGTTTTTATTTAGGCGCTCTCCTTTTTTTTAAATTGGCTTTGCCTTTTGATCACGTTTTTCGTTTTACATAAGTCACATTTTTCACGTTTGACTTCTGACTTACTTCACTCACCGTTTCAACTGAATTGATTTTAAATTCTTTCTAGCATTGAATTAAGTAATTTAGTGAATATGTTCAAAGTCAAAAGAGCAAAATCAAAATAGACGGGATAAATCGATAAAGCCCGGTCATTAAGTCTTTTTGAATTAGGTTATCAAAGTTCATTAGAAGCTGATCTCAGTATTAAGCTTAATACCCTTCAGTTTAGAAGCTGAAGTACGTATATGTTTAGAATCTAACTTAAATTACACACTCAATTAGAACAATTTTTGAAGTTTATCAAAAAAAATTTGTCAATTTCTATATCTTTTTTTTTCTGTTTCAATCCCGATGTGCGTCGAGCGCGTCAACGGAGGCTGTTTTCCGGCAATCTGCAGTCTATGTTTTTTTAATTGCTGTATCATCTGCATATAAATGTACAGGTGATTCGGATTGGCATATGAGGTCTTTTATGTAGGTTTAGAAAGGCGGTTCCATGAAGGATACTTGTATACCGTACCTAATTTCTGATTGTGTGTAACCAAATTTCGCAAACTGCTTGAGATTGTTCAAATAGGGGTCTGTTATATACTGTGCCTCGTAATTCGTATCTACATCTATTAAGAATTGTTTGCGGACCAATTGTGCCAATTGCTTTTTAAATGGAGGAATGTGCGCAATTTCTTTTCTTACTTTGAATGCTAGGACAGATTATTTTTTTTGCTAACGTACTCGTACTCACTACCTCTACCTTCCCTCTTTTTTCTATAAAACAAATTGGTTTCCCCAAAGATTACTGCAATACGATTTAAATGGACTTTTTGAAAATTTGTAGATAATTAAATGGTAAAATTTTAAAACTGTATACTAAAATTTATAAGTATATAAGTCCAAAACTTTGCTTTCTGTGGATTGGGTCTGAATAAAACCTCAAATACCTGAACGAGATTTTGATTAACTATCGCGAGATAATTTTTGAAACCATTTCGTGAGACTAATTTTTATAAACAAACTTACAATCTGAACGGTTACCTATCTTGATCTTATCGAAATGCTTCATGAGAGTTCCACAGAAGTTTAAAGAAAAATAATTTGCCTAATCCAATTTGATGTTGAAATAAGAAGGTCAATGCGTTAATGTTGCAAATGAGCTATTTTAATTCCACAGCTCTTTTATAAAAGCTGATAATCGTCTGCCCATTTATTGAGAAAGGCGTCTTTATGTGACTAATTCAGCTTACTATATATCACTGTAGCTTTCACAGCATGAATGAAAGTTGTCTGATGTTTGAGATTTTGAAATGTAAAAGCATTTTTAGCATAGAATTAAATTAATCGAGTGGACCGAACTAAACTGATCCAATCAAATTTTCTTAAGGACATTTCATTTCCTCTTCTCTCTAACCCCTCCCCCTCCACCCCGCCCCTCAACCCGCAGCTCGCTCAGCAGTATAATGTGATTTAACGATGGATAATTACACCTGTCTGTTGATGTTCAATGCTGACTGAATTTTTTCTCCCGAAATTCAACTTAAGAGAGGATAAGCACAAGGGAATGTGATTTGATTTACAGTTTAGCTTCAGCAAGTCAGATATTGTACTTGATGCTTATTTTTATTCACACAATATTCTTGATTAACTGACGACATGGTGAGAAAAAATGTGATACGGGAGGCGGTTGTGAAGGTTGAGAGTTGAGAGACGACCGAGGTTTGATCTTTTCGGACCAGTGTGATTTTAAAAAAAAAACAGTTGGGTTCAGTGGAAAATGCTTTGTCCTAATATGGAACGTGTATGGTCTTGTAAGACCCATATAAGAACCATAAAAAAACCATATATGGTACCATTTTACCATAAAATATTGTGTGGAAAGGTTTAAATGTCGCGTGGATTGATTGAAGGTGCTTCTGGAACAAAAATAATAAACTTGAAATCTTGGATGCCATATAAGAATCATGTATGGAATTCTTGGCAACCATAGCAAGATCATATAAGAAATTTTTGATTGGCCTGTATGGAACCATATATGGTTCTTTGATATGGTTCCCACGAAAGGTCAACCCGGGAGTCCTGTTAATTTGTTGTGTTGAACTGATGTCATTTTAGGAGGCGTCGCACTATAACCGCTTCCGAAAGGTTTGTATTCCTGTTTGTAATCCCATGTCAGATCGGAACAACCTTATAGATTAGAGCAATCGTATAATCATTGTCATTAAATTGATCAGATTTATCAGTTGTCATTTTGGATTTGCCTGTTTGTATGATTCAATGAATGAATGAATTGAATGCCGTTTTTAGCCTCATTTGCTCATTTTTATTTCTGGTTTTTACTGTTCCTCTAACATATTTGTGGTCGTCTTTTGGCTTAAATTGTCTTCTGAAAGAAGATTTTTGGCTAATTTTATTTCGGATCGCCTGTTCTTAACTTCGACCTTCAGGTATCATCGGATTTTTCACAATGAAGAGAGATGAACTTGTTTTGTTTCAGAGTACATTTGCTTTTATAATTTTTCTAGAACTTTCTAGAAGTCTTGAGTAAAAAAAATGAACGCCTGATCTTTCAGCTGCTATATTGAAATCCAATTCCTAATTTTTCTTTGCTCAAAATCTTGACGGAATTTCTTTTGCTGAACTATGATCGAGCTCAAAACCCGAAAATTGAGAATTAAATGATTAATATCTTTAATTGTTAGCAATTATTCCTTACGCATTAAAAACTATATCCCGTTCATGAAAATAATGTACCAACCACAATTAAGCACTGATGAGATTGCTGTAAATTCTACTGTCTATTCCCCCTCAAAGCAAGATTCTCATATATGAAATTAAGACGACTCAAAATCAATTTCAAAACTGTAAAAGATCATTGTAAAGACATTGGCACTTATGTTTAGGAGAGACAGGTAAGTGTTTAAAACTTACCGCTCTGTTGAGATCTAAATATTTCTTTGTAAATTTTGGTTTAGAAATTTTTCTATCACGAAGTAACATGACCGTACAGTTCTGAATTATTGAGAATATTTAATACTCAGTTGCTCTATCTCTCTTACCACACTCATTTGATAGCATAAAACGCTCATCGTTGCATAAGCTATTGCAGAACGGCTTACATTCGTGCCGATTTTTTTCAACTGGCTGCAGGAAAGAATCTTTGTTTTTGTCTTATTGAGCTTAGAGAAGGACGGAAAATAAACATGATGCGAGCTTGCAGATGTACCAAAAGTGTCCAAACAGCTCTCAATTTTACGAAGGGATCCTAGCTTTGGTTACCAGGGAAAAAATACAATTGTTATACAAAAAAGTGATACAGAAATATTTTTATCATGGAGGTAATTGACTGCGCTTTAGCAGATCGTCCTGCCTTTTTGCGTCAATCGATTCTTGTTTGACAGTTCTTCGAAACTATATGAAGAAAAGTTATGATTGAAAACCAAAACTCATATTAGTTGTATGATTTATTTCAATTTGGTTGCGATATTTTTCAGTCAGCAAGCTAAATTATCGATATTTGTCAGTCTTTTTCTCTCGTAAGGAGGGTCAGATTTATTTTTCTCTTGCAGAGAACTTCAATTTTTTTTAAAAAACACTGGCCAGAATATAAATTTTTCTATACTCTCTAAGAGACAATAGATCGGTTGAAAGAGGTAACATTCCCGGGGGGTAGTTTTTAATGACCGCGAACAGTAGCTGCCCAAATTGTCTCAGCCGGCTATTATAGTGGCCTCTATACAATTTAAAAAATTGAATTGTATTGGAATGCTATCTTTTTTTAAAGATATCAAAACCTTTTCACACCTGTTCACCATTAAAACCTCTTCACACCTTTTCCGACATTTTCTTGTCAATAAGAAGGCAAATTTAAGGAGTGATTTTAGTCCCGCTGGACTAGTAAGAGGAGCAAAAGGAGTAGTTTTAAGGCGTGATTTTTTTGCGAACTGCCTTGAAGGTGAAGCGAGAAAATGGTGTATAAACAGATTTTGGGTGTTAAAGAACACCTTTTTCACGTGCGGCAATTCGACTTCTAATTTTGTTCTTTTGTCTGCATTTACTGTACGATTACTTTTCGAAGGTTACACATGTGCTCTAATAATGCTTAGTTACAGTTTTTCAAACCCCTCAAAAGTAACTAATGGTTTTTCGTTTTGGACGCCATTAGTCCTCTCCATGAATTAAGGGATTTTTTGGATTAATTGATCTTTTTGTTGCTGTTATTTTGTCTCTCTAATGACAATTCCTAATGACTCTAATGATGTATGTTTAAATTATTTTACTAAATTAACGAATTTGACACTAATTGGGTTAAATATTAGCGATTTTTAATTGCCCTCAAACGAAGTTTGTAGCATTTATATTAGTCCTGTTCTCTATTTTAATGAGATTATTTGCCTGACGGATTTTTTGTCTGAGACAATTGACTGGTCAACGGCGGCTATTTTTCGGCAAGTTGCCGGCTATCTTATTAATTTCGTCTTGAATGATGTAGATTTCCAAAATAGTCCCTTCATAATGTTTTTTTGCTTACAATTTTTTTACGGGAAGTTATTAGATCGAGCAAAAACTAGTTTCACTGAAAATGTGTTGCAATCATTCAGAATTCGTCTTTTTTTCGTGCATGGGTTTTTCAGCAGGTCTCTATCATTTTTCAGTGATATAGTTTGTTGTAAATCTGAAATTGAGTTTGATGCTAGCGTAAAAGCCATCGTGAGCAAAAGAGAATCGAAGCCATTGTAGCTAATGGTTAAGATGTCAGACTGACATCCTGGAGGTTTGGATCCAAATTAACTGTAGTTTAATGATTAATAGCCGCCATCAGCCTCTCAACGGCAATTATTTAGGCGCTCTTTTTTTTAATTCGCTTTACCTTATGATCATGTTTTCCGTGTTACATTAGTCACGATTTTCATGTCTGACTTTTGACTTACCTCACTCACTGTTTCAACTGACAGGATTTTATTTTCTTTCTCTGTTTGAGTTACGTAAAAATGTGAATACCGGAAAAGTCAAAACCGCAAAATCAAGAAACGGGACAAGCATTTTCAGCCCGGTCTCTTAAGTAATAGTGGCTTACCTTAGCCGAGGCTATCAAAGCGATTGCTAGCTGGTATTTTTGTTATTATTCTTAATAGCGTTCAATTTAGAAGCCGATTTAAGTGTAATGTTAGGAGCTATCCGTATGTGCAGAATTTGCACACCAAATAAAAAAATTTGAAATTCAGAAAAATTGTGTCAGGTTTTGTCTCTTTTACTTTTCTGTTCAACTGTAGTTTGAAGAATAATAGCTGCCGTCAGCCTCTCAACCGCTATTATTTAGGCGTTCTGCTTTTTTAAAATTAGCTTTACCTTAAGATCACGCTTTTCGTTATACATAGGTCACGATTTCCATGTTTGAATACTGACTTACCTCAATAGCTGTTTCAACTGAATAGATTTTTGTTTCTTTCACTCATTGGATTATGTATTGAAGTGAGTATAGTCAAAGTCAAAAGCGCAAAATCGAGAGACGGGATAAACTTAAAGTCCGGTATTTAAGTCATAGTTCATTAGTTTATCAAAGTTTTTTAAAGCGACTGCGAGCTGGCATTTTTGTTCTGCTGAATAGCGTTCAGTTTTGAATTAGTTTAAGTGTAATTTTAGAATCTAACCAAATATGAAGAATTTGCTCACCAAGTAAAATAATTTGCATTTAGATGAATTCTGTCACTTTCTATCTCTCATTTTTTTGCTTTTCTCCAACTGTAGTTTGATAATTAATAGCCGCCGTCAGCCTCTCATTGGCTATTATATAGGCGTTCTTCTTTTTTAAAATTAGCTGTACCTTAGGATCACGTTTTTGGTTTTGAATAAGTCACGATTTTCTTGTTTCAATTCTGTTTTACTTCACTCACTGTTTCATCTGAATAGCTTTTAGTTTCTTCCACTCTTTAGATTACGTAATGCAGTGAACACAGTCAAAGTCAAAAGCGCGAAATCAAGAAACGAGATAAACATATAAAACTCGGTCTGCAAGTCATAGAGGATTAGCTTATCAATGTTTATTAAAGCAATTGCTATTTGGCATTTGTAATATTTTGCTTAATAGCGTTCAGTTTAGAAGCTGATTTATGAGTAATTTGAGAATCTAACCGAAACTGTAGAATTTACACACGGAATAAAAAAATTTAGAAAAAAAATTTGTCGATTTTTATCTGATATTTTTTACTTTTCTGATTCAAGTCCAATGTACTTCAAGCAGGTCAACGACGGCGGATTTCCGGCAAGTTACCGGCTGTGGTATTAATTCCGTATTGAAAGATGTAGAATTCCGAAATAGTTCATAAAAATTATTTTTACTCGCAATTTGTTTAAGGGAAATTATTAGATTTAGCAAAAACTTATTTGACTGAAAGTGTGTTGCAAACATTCAGCATTCGCCTTCTTTTTGTGCATAGGTTTTCAGCAGGTGTCAATCATTTTTAAGTGATACCAATTGATGTAAATCTGAAATTAAGTTTGATGCTAGTATAAAAGCCATTTTGAGCGAAAGAGAATCGAAGCTATTGTATCTGATTGGTTAAGATGTCAGACTGACATCCTGGAGGTCTGGATTCGAATCATCTGTTGTTTAATTATTAATAGCTGCCGTCAGCCTCCGAACGGCTATTATTTAGGCGCTCTCCTTGTTTTTTACTTCGCTTTACCTTATGATCACGTTTTCGTTTTACATAAGTCGCGATTTTCATGTTTGACTTGACTTACCTCGCTCACTGATTCAACTGAATGGATTTTAATTTCCCTCACTCATTGAATTACGCAATGAAGTGTTTACAGTCAGGGTCAATTGTGCAAATCCATTAACATATAAAGCCTTATCTTTAAGTCAAAGTACATTAGGCTATCGAAGTTCATTAAAGCGATTGCTAGCTGGCAATATCATTACGCTCAATAGCGTTCAGTTTAGAAAATGATTGTGGTGTAATTTTAGAATCGAATCGATTATGCAGAATTTGCACACCAAATAGAAAAAATTTTTTCAAAAAGTTCTGTCAATTTCTATTTTTACTTTTTTGTTTGAATCCCAATGTATGTTGTTTTTGTAGCTGTGAGAGAGTGAGGACTAAATCCCGGTTTGTAGACCAAGAAATGTGGCTGCTGCAACCGGTTTATCCCAAAGTGACTGAACATCTAGTGTGGTAGGTTTCCTTGGGCATTTGAAAAGATGTTCTGTATTATAAGGCGAGGAACCGCAGCAGTTGGGGCAGGCTTCCGTAGTGTAGTCTTTGATTCTGCTGAGGAAGCTTTTCAGGTGCCTGGAGTACCCGCTACGTAGCTGTGCCAACGTCGGTCTCGTTTCTCTTGGTAGGTTCGTTTCTTCCATTGAGACCTCTGGTGGCTTTATTCGGTAGATACTCTTTGATATTGCTTCTGACTGATCTGCTGTGAAGCCTGGTCAGCCCTCTTTTGTACCATTTCTTGTCATTTAGGTAAACAAGTTCCGTCACATGTTTGTCAAAACGCATCTTGAGCCTAGGTTTTAAGGTTCTGGCTGGTTCCTGTTTCTGATGCATCGGGTTGTTCGGGTGTTCTATCTTGTATGACTGTAGAGGAAACTGCTGCGATAGGAGATTGTCATGATTTTTCCTCAGGATGGTTTTGGTTTCCCTGTTTAGTTCGCCCTGTTGAGTCATCTTCACATGTCTGGTTATTGTCCTGAGCGCTGAATTCTGGCTTGCTTTAAGTTTCTTCCAGTTTGTATCATTCAGTGCTGGCGTCCATACTGGGGCCGCGTATATTAAGACTGGACGTCCGATTACTTTGTATGTGCTTTGTTTTTCCCCACGTCGGGCCCGGTAGTGCTGATAGCACTCTATTCTTCTCACACAGTTTCTGGCGGGTTCTGGTGGCATGATCCTTGAGTTTGTTCGTTGAATGGAATGTCACGCCAAGAATCTTGGTGTTCTTCTCTGTTGGTATTTTGGTTCCCTCTATTGTGATGGGCAGTTCCATAGCGACCTCTTTTGTGCTTGTGTTGAAGAGTGTCACCGACGACTTGCCCTGTGAGAGTTGCAGACTATTCTCCTGAAGCCAATTCTGTAGCTGATGCAAGTAGTTGTTGAGAGAGCCGCATATCGCGAGTACGTTCGGTCTCGAAGCATATACCGTGCAAGCGTCAGCGTATGTAGTGATCTTTACCTGTTCTGGCGGGGTTGGGAGACGTGCCATGTAAGCATTAAACAGAATTGGTGAGAGCACTCCTCCCTGCGGCACACCGGATCTAATTTTCTTTTTATAGCTGCGAAGCTGTAAGCTGAGCGTAGCTATATTGCGGTGCTCTTGGTTTTTTTTTGTTTCGTCGTCTGACGCTCTTTTTTCATTTTACATTTGTTCACACAGCAAAGCTGAAAAAGTCAAATTTTCTGAATGACTTCTTCCTCTCACTAACGGCATTTGCGCGCGTGACGTCATTTCTCACTCGCTTTAGCAAAAGTTTTTAGGTTATTTGCGTGATTAGATTTTGATCATACGTGACTTACCTCACTCAATAAAATGACTTTTGCACTTTAAAACTTAAGTTTAATTTGAATTTGTTTAAGGTCAAAGGAACTCATATGTGCAGTGAAGGTACTTAATAAGAGGCTTCTGCGGAATGAATTTTAACAAGCTTTATTAATTTATCGCTAAATTTTTTTACCTAGTTTTTTGAGCGGCGTCGATTTTTTTTTCAATTTAGATCTGTTTCTATCTCTATTATATGGCACGCAGGTCTATTCTTTCGCAGCTATTCCGGCAATCTGCCGGCTATGTTAAGTAGAAGACACGTTGTGGAATTCTGTGTATGTGTCTTCCTTTGAGATACGCACCAAGACATTGTTTCTTCATCGGTGGTAGAGTTGATTGGCATATCGTCTCAAGGATGATGTTGATGTTCCTTGTGTCGATGCGGCCCGCATGTCTAGCTTAACCAACACAGTGGTGTGTGGAGGCTTATCTTTGTTGAGTCCCTCAGTTATGTGATCTCCATAAGCTCGGTGGTCGTCGATCTGCCTTTGGTGTTGGTGATCGGCTAAGGTGAGGTGTTTTTGTACGTCCGGAAGAAGATTTTACTCTAGCGCTTTTACCATTGCTGACAATAATGATACTGGGCGATAGCTCTTAGCTTGATAGACAGGTTTTCCCGGTTTTAGCAGCGGGATTATGCTTCCCGTCTTCCATATGCTAGGGACTATTCCAGTTTTTAGGCTGAGGCTGAAGATTCCAGCTATGTTCTGGTGTGCATTGCTTCCCACTTTCTTGAGATGATCGGTGAAAGTTTGTCGGGCCCTAATGCTTTCGACGGCCGAGTTCCCTTCAGGATAAGTTCAATTTCCTTGGCGGGTATCCTGATGCTTCCTTGGGCGCAATGCTTCCGTAATGATGTCCTGTGAGCTTGTTTTGAACACTTCTCTGTCGCGGGTGTGTACTGCTTGTTGAATTTATTGCTGCACTCCCGGGGACTGTAGATTGGTTTGTCAAACGTGATTGCTTGTGAAGTCGTGATCCCTTTGTTTCCCGACAGCTCTTTGATTGTCTTCCACAGCTTCTGGGATCCTCCTCGCACGTCACATTTTTCCAGGTGTTCACGCCATTTTTTCTCTTATGCGCGATCACGTGGCGTTTGATTTCTGTGTTCATTTCTTCCAACTTGTTCCAATTTTCGCTGATGTGGGTTTTTCTGTTCTCAACTTGTCCCTTTCCTTGCTTATCTTCACGGCATCTGCTGGAAAATTTGGCTTTAAGAGTGGAACTCTTCCGCTGGGGATATTCTTCATCGCTGCTTTGATCCGGAGCTTTCTGAACGCTCTCTACTGTTTGTGTACATCTTTCACTGTTTTCATTAGGGGTACACGTTCCTCGATGAAATTCATTAATGAAGCCTTCCCAATCGGTTTTGGCAAAATTGATGAAAATTCGTTTTTCAGATTTCATTTCTTGCTTTCAGTTCAACGTCTATTATGATGTGCTTGTGATCAGAGCTGAAGGCGGCAATTTATTTCCATGATGCCGGCATTGCTAGGGAGGGAAATGCGACTGAAATGTCCGGTGAGCTTGCACATCTATTTGTCTCTCTGGTTTGTTCTTGCTCGTTGAGGACAACACATCCCGCATTGTCGAACACCTCAACAAGATGACATCCTCTTGCATCTTCCTCCAGTTTTGAGTTCCATGACCGGCTGTGAGCAGTGAAGTCTCCTAAGATTAAATAGTCTTCGTCATTTAGGAGATGTTGCAAATAGGCATGTACCCGCTGGCGCAGCTGCTGGTCGGTGAAAAATAGATGTTGTACACGTTGATTTTCTCCTCGAGCTGTACTTCTATCCCGATGGCTTCTGTGTGTGCATCCTTCACATTGCATGTTAGCTCTCTGTACTGCACATCCTTGTGTATCAGGAAAGCTACACCGACACCTTTGTCCTTTGCTCTGTTTTTCCGGACTAGGTGGTAGTTGCAATTGCTTTTGGTCTTGGATTTAGGATTGAGAAGCTTTTCCTGGATAGCTGCTATACTCTGCACTTGTTTTCCTCCATGAAATTCAAGATTACCTCTAGCTTCCCATTGATCCCATTGCAGTTAAGTTGCAGAATTTGGAAGCCTTGGGGCAGCTTTTGCTTCCGGCATTGTGCACATATCCATGTGAAGGGTAATTTCTTCGGGTTTAGTTCTGCACAGCTGTAGTGGCTCCTTCTATTGCATTTTACGCACTGTATGCATGAGGGGTTGGCGTTTCTGCATACTGAGCATGGCCACATAGCTGGTCCTGGGTTCGTTTCTATTCCAGATCGTATCAGCAGGAATCGTAGGTACCCGGCCATTCTTGGGTCGCGGGGAGGGCCGGCCAGGCTAGCAGTCCCTCGTTCCAAAAACCCGGATGTAGTCCTCCCTCCTTTCGGGGTTGTTTGTTGGTTGCCTTTGGCCCGAATGTCTTCGATATCTTCGGGGTACTTCCGCGGCATAGACGCAGCAGCCACGGGAAGTCCCAATGTACGTCGAGCGGGTCAACGTCGGCTATTTTCTGGCAAGTTGCCGGCTAGTTATTAGTTTTGTCTTGAACGATGTAGAAGTCCGAAATATTCCCTTCATACTTTTTTAAATTTACAATTTACGGGAAATGATTAGATCTAGCAAAAACTGATTTGACTGAAAATGTTTTTCAAACATTCAGCATTCGTCTTCTTTTCGTGCATAGGTTTTGTCAGCAGGCCTCTATCTTGAATTTCTTCATAAAAGATCTGAATGTGTCACAACTAATTTGCAAGGTTTATGACAACCGCTCTTCTTACAAAACCGCTATATCTGCTTTTTAATGTCTCATATGCAAAATCGCAGAACTTATTGTTTATTTGTGGCCCAGGAAATTTTTTGTCTAGATTAGACGTTTTTTAGTATTCGATTATATATGTTTCACTGAGTCCGTTTCATTCGTCTCATTGCGCCTTTGCAGCCTAGCATTAAAAAAATTTTAAATGACTTTCAAGATATGTTTTATTGGTATCTTTTAGGTGCTGTTTTATTTGTATTTGAGCTTTTTGCTCGATTTGTTTGCAACTTATTTTGGTCATTTTGAATGTTTGAATGCTGACTGCGTTTGCAAGTCTTTGAGATTGTGTTAAATATAAATTCTAGCCTTCTTGATCTGCCTCTATATTGAAAATGGTTTTAGTGACGCGGACCCCAAATCTGCGGCTGCAACCGCCAAGACCCTCCCGAATCCACTTATACCAGGTGGAAGTGGAGGTGGAGTGGTGGGTGGAATGTTTGGCACGGGCAAGAATTTGCTAATACCTTCAGCAGCTGCAGGTATTTTTTGTGTTCTGTAAAATAACGTATCGAGTGTACGATTAAGGATGATTTGGTGCTGATTTCGATTTTGATTTGGTGAAGATTGGCTGTTTTTTCGCAAAGATTATTACGATCATCGATTTTGACCGAGATACTTTCTAAGATACGTGGTCTGGTTCCTTCCTAAATTTCTCAATGAAGAATATAATTCAGTATTTTGTTCGTCTATGTTTGTCTTGTTTATGTCTAAATGGGTTCCAAAAAGGTTTTATGTCTTAGGAGGATCACCGGGAGATTCGATGTCTCTGACGTCATCTGCACACTTTCCGCCCCGTCTGCTGAGTGCAGCAGCTGGGAGGGGAGATCATGTGAGGGACGAAGCTACCCTGATAGCATACCAGGTGTTCACTTCCAACAAGGAAAATGTCAACATGTGTCTCGAGATACTAAGACAGGTAGACATTTTAAGTGAATAACGATTAATTCCTCCTTCAAAGTAAAATCAGAAGACTTATTTTTCATATCAATAAATATGGAGAGGAGAAATAGACGGGGTGAACAGACCGACTTTAAATTTTCCATAATCCATACAAGATCCAGTCGTGAACACTAACTTTTTTAAGACAACTTATTTATTTTGCCGACAGTAGGTACATAGCTAACAAATAGTCCACTTTGTCGAAATGCTGCAAAGACAATTGTAACGTCCTAAAGTACGTTTTATATATTAATGGATATATTTTCCCCTCCTTTTACTGATCTTCATATTTAGTGCTATATTTGCTATAATCTCGAGGCCATACAGATTTGACTTTTCTGTCGTATTAAGATGAGAAAATGTATATTTACTTTATCAATGTCCTGTAAACTCTCTGAAGTATATTTGTTATAAGAACCACTTAATTATCTTTTGTTATTTGATTTGCACATAACGCAGGAATTTGTGATAGTGCTAGCAGGTATTTATATCTACATTGTACACTTTTATATGCTCACTTTATTTGTAGATAACCAAAATTGTCAGCTGAAATTCATAAGTCAAACATTCAGTGTTAGATTGAAATCTTTTCTTCATCTAGAGAAACTTATAGCTGTCGGCCTTGCCCCGAAGCAAAAGTTGAAACCGCTCAGGCCCTGTACTATAATGTCCGCGAAAAGAACGGTTTAAGTGACAAAAGCTGTGCTACTAAAAAGTTAATTAAATTAACGAGAAACATTACTTCAACAAATTCAATACACTAATATAGCTAGCCAAAGGCACAATACATGGTGACAGGAGTGTTGACAGCTTTTTCATTTAGTTTCTTCCAAAAAAAGTGTTTATCTTTTAAACTTTCCCATGTTTCTTGATGACATTGTTATTTGAAACATTACTTACTCATTTGTATGATTCAGATGAAGTTAGACAATTGCACAAATTTGATTTAACACTCTTTTCCTACGGAAGTCCCAACTTGGAAATACATCCGCAGAAACATACTCTATTTTTTTGAAGATGAATTACTCACTATTTTTATTGTTGGATTTACAGAAGACTACAAAGACAGACTCATTGCAATAGTATCATTCGATAATCAGTATGATTTCATATCAGTAATTAAGCACATTAAAAGGGAAATTCATCTCGACTTAGAAAGACTGAAATCTCAAAAATAATTCGAAAGTTGAGATTCTAACTAAGATTAGTACTTCATAATGCACTCAATATCGACGTCTCTCAACAAAGGTGTTTACATTTTACTGCAGCATTTTTTTCTTTATTTTTGCTTATTTTCTGATCTCAGCACTCTTCATTTACCTCTTTATGACAGACAGCGCCATTAGTTTTTCCTTCAAATTATTAATAGTTAATGCATCAGAGGTTGGAGCCGAAAAGAAGATGACCACCAATGACAAGGACAGCACACAGAGACACATACCCACAGAACGAGAGTGAAAATTGCTCAGTTGGTAACAAAAACGAGGCAACCAGAAAACTGTGAATTAGAATACACAAATTTTGGGTGCTAAACTAAAACACATTCTCACTACTTATACAGTACCCAAATACTCCCTGTTAATAAGAACTGCCGCTATTCAGATCAATTTATTGAATATTTAGGCTCTAACTACATACAATTCATAAGCCTCCAAACAAACAACCTTATTACCTCAACAATCATATGTGCTTTTGTTTCTGACAAAATAAAATAAATCGTGCTCCGAACTCAGAATGCTATTAACAAACGTGCATTAGTAATATTTACCCCCAAAAACCTGCGACAAAAAGCCCGTGAATTTTCAAAAATGGAACACCTTATGACCCATGGCTACGATATTGATTTAGATGACTTTGAGACTCTCCTCATCGTAATTTCAGAATAATTGTATTTCCAACCCGCTTAGATCATTACCTTTAGTTTCATTCAGTGCAGTTTTAAAATTATAAGAACTTAAGATGGCCGTTGACGCCCAAATAACGGTAGAACCCAATAGCGAAATCAAAGTTTCGCCAATTCGAGCACCTTTTTTGAGTTTTCATTGGTTTCGCAGAAATCCGCGTTAACTATCAATCGAACTTTCCACAACTTCACTTACGAGACGCAGCATTGTGATATTTCCAAACGTTGCCTGAAGCAACCAGAAACGACCTTCAACTAAGCCTCACAGCACTCGGAGATCACTTTGCCAATCAGGATCTTCAAGAAATCTATGTCCTTAAACTAGAACAGCTAAGATTTTATCCAAAAACTGACATCCCCGAAAATTTCCTGGTGAATTTACAAACAAACGACCAATGGGTCTACCCAACGCCAAATATGCCCGCAGTTGCAGCATTAGCGCTTCCAGGAGACGGAGGAGCAGGTGATATAGCAGGCACGCACGTTTTGATGGAGAAACAGCCTCACGAGCTGCTAGATTACAACCTGCGGAGGATAACAAAAATGAGCGGGTGAAGACAATTTTTATTAAATCCATGCCTGGCTGGCTTAGATCAAAACTAATGGAACAGCCTCCAGCCACGCCAGTAAATGATCTCTGTACTACTGCTAGACAACAGATGACAATCAGAGACATGTGTAAAAAGGACAAATACCCTGAAGATTGATTCAATGAAATCAACAACACAGTTTCTGAAAACTTAATAAATGCGCTCTCTAAATTGAACCAAGCGCAAGATTCGCTAGACAAAAAACTTCAAGTAATTGATGATCACATTATGGCAGCACAGATGGAAACTACCACACAAAGAGATGCAACCTACTCCCCTAACCGGTCATATAATAGAAATGAGCAATTCCCTGCTGCCCCGTACGGGCCAAGAAGTAACCACGCGAGTCAAATCAATCGCAACTTCTACAAGGGAAACAACTTTAACAGGCCGAAACTTCTTTAACAGAAACCAGAGACCGCGATTCCCAAACACTAATGCTCAAGTGTTATATCCTCGAAACTTCACACCTCAGCCAAAATTTCGAATGCCCACTACTCCGTATATGCCTGTGACTAGATCAGGTGGTACATTTTGTTATACCTTTGGTTACCCGAACCACCGATCTAGCCAATGTTCCCAGAGAGGTAGAACTAACAATAGAGGATCCTCATTTGCATTTAACCGATAATCAAAAAAACTAATAAAGCCACCTTTTACGCCGAGGAGTTGCAAACAGTTTTCAAAACCCATAGAGCAGTCGACTAAATCATTTGATTTTCACAATGTAAACCGAAAATTGAGATTATCACTCCTCCCCTATGTAAAAATAGAATTTGATAACTGAATAAGCCGTCGAGCATTAATTGAATTGCAAAAATTGATAATAATGCAGTCAAAATTAAGCAACCCGACTGAACTTCAGTCAAAATGGATGGAGGGCAAATAGTGAGAATAGAAAAACAAGCAGAAATCAAATATAAACTTGCCCACAGAGAGTTTGTTGAAGACTTCCTCGTCCTTTCTTCAATGAACTCGGTCAATCTTGGCAACCCCTTCTTTGTCAAGCATGATATTTCAATTAGTCCAAAGCAAGGTTTGATTCAATTCCGCGATCTGACAGTTTAAATTAATGAAATCAAGCCAGTAAATGAAAAACGACGAGCCGTAAGACATAAGAAGATTCCTTTTACACAAACAAAAAGCACACAATCCAATCCAATGAACATATCTTCTTGGAATGCTATCCACTAGAGAAAACTGATCAGTCAGAACAAAAGTGGAGTAGTCACTCTTAATGAAATTCTCGAAAAAGGAACAGAAATTGCCTTAACTTCTCCTCTTAGTACTGTAGGAAAGAAGAACACATGGTACGTCTCTGCCCTTAATGTGACTGAACATCCAATCACAATCAATTGTGGAACAGAGGTAGGCCAATTCTCAATACTCCCAGCCGAGCAAGCTGATCAATAGTTACAAATTGACCCACAACTGATAGCGTTAGCAAAATAAAAAAAAAGACAACTAGTTTGCGGAATCGAACCAGCTTTTGCAAGACTTTACCAACAGAAACCAGGCCAAACAAAGAGAGATTCACCAGAGTATAGTGAGCTATGGTTTCCGACACCAGAAACTTGCGATGACCCAAGTAACTTGCCGTTGTTACAACAAGAAATTTATGACCAAATTTTAATTTTTCAAAATTTTGAACAGGTTGATCCACAAGGCAATGAAGAAGACCGCAAATTGTTTCTCAGTAAATGTAACTGGGAAAACTCGCCATTGAACCATGAGCAAATCAACGAATGTGAGAACTTACTAGTTGAGTACTGTGATATTTTTGCCAACCGATTTGACTTTGCATATCATACTGAACTCAAAATTAAGCTGACTCCAGAGCATGATCTACCAGTATTCTTTAACAAGGTCCGCCAACCCCAATCCATCTGCGTGACGATCTGCATATTGAATTAGCGCTGATGCACTACTACGGACTTATAACGACATTGTCACAGTCTAAATACAGTAGTCCATTATTTGCTCATAGAAAAGACTCAGGCAAACTGCGAAGTTTAATCGATTTGAGAAGTCGACCACTTACTTAAAAATGACGATAAGGGCACAAACTTTCCGATTTCAAACATGGCTGATGCAACCAAAGACTTTGCAGGGAAAACATAGTCCACAAAGCTTGCCTGCTGACAAGCTTATCATTGCGTACAGATGGCGGATGACATTTCAGTACAACTCTTAGCTTTCAACTTCTCATCAAGAACTTAAGCGTACAAATGCTAAGCTCAATCACTTAGTAAATCAGTCACTGGCTTTAGTTCATTCATTCGCCATTATCTAGACACTTGTCTAGAAGCTGGAATATGCACCCAATTCATGGATGAAATTGGAAGTGCCGTAACCGATTTCAGTCAGCTACTTCCTAGTCTAAGGAAAATTATTGATTGCATCTGAAGATCTGGACTGAAATTGTGCGATGCAAGTTACTACGGAGTTGGATTTGTTCTCATGGTTGAAGACTATGTTACAGGAAAACAGTCAAAAGAAAAAGTCATGCCCCGAGTGTCTTTCGCATCACAACTCTTCACGACAGCGCGGCTAAAGTTTTCAACTTACTATAAAGAATTTTTAGCACTTTACTTTGCACTAGACCAGTTTTCTCACTACATCTAGGCATCCAGCCATCCAGTTATTGTAATCTCGGATAATCGGAGTTTAACCTATTTCTTTCTGTCAAAAACAATTCCTCCATCATTATGGAACTTTTAGAACAGAGTTCTTGCGGTTTACATAGTTATTGTCCATATTCCTGGGGCAAAGCTAACTTCGCAGCAGACTTCCTTTTGACTCGTACAAACGGATAAAAGTGCCAGCCCGTCTCTTAAACTAACAGACAAAGTAATAGTTCGTGAACTATATGTTGTATCTAAAGCAAAATCACCTGATAAACGAAGTTGATATCATCTCACAACTACAAGAACTCGGACTTTACGACGCATACGTTGAGCGAAAACGGAAAACGGAGACGAAATAAGCAGCCTCTTTGAATTGAAACGTGCGGAAATTAATGCAATACAATGTGCGAACCGAGCGGATGTTTTGAAGCACTTAACTGACTGACAAGAAATAATAGATTTGGCACTCGAGCAAACAAAAGACGAGGGGACTATAAACGCAATTGAGTGGGAACGCAACGGCCAGAGTAGCAATCTGAGTTATGCATCTCGAAGATGAAAGAAATATGCGAAACAGTTTGAGCGTTTGGAAATTGAAAACAATACATACAGACAATTCTTCGATGACACAGGCCAAATAATTTTCAAGCATTGTTGCCTGCCAAAGCATCTTTGGAAAGAAGTAATCTATAGACTACATAATTCACCAACAGGAGGACATTTAGGAGTACTTCGAACAAATCAAGAATTCACAAAACGATTTTTTTATCCTGGTTTTACTGAACGTTTCATCGATTTCATCAAAAAAACTGCATCACATGCTTACAGCTCAAGCAAACAGTGAACTAAAATTTACAGCCACTACTACAGCCTGAATCTTCACTACAGTCATTTCCCGGAGAAACGATGCAATTTGACTTAGTTGAACAAAAAGGCTCAAATTACAAATTTGTTCTTAGTGGAATTGATGTATTTACGAAGTACTTGTTCGCAGTACCACTGAGAAATGGCAGTGCCTAGAGAGTTGCCAGAGAGCTTGTGAAAATTTTCTTCCCGCAGTGCTATTTGCCAGGTACATTTTTGGTTGGTTTAGCAGCAAATTTCACCTCAAAAAAATGGCTGAATTAAAAAAGTTACTCGAAGTGAAACTCAAACATGCCACGCTGGAACACCCACAGACAATTGGAGTATTGGAACACCCACACGCAGCACTCAAACGGATCTTAAAACTCAATTCAAATGATCAGTGGAAAGATTGGCACAAGTATGTACCGCTTGCAACTTTTATACGCAACACATCTTATCACTCCTCAATCAATTGTTCAACCACTCTTTCATGGATGTGAACCTGTTAAACCCTTTGATCTCCGCTTTTCGACAAGAGCAATGCAAGCATTTGAAGTCAGTTTAGATTATAATGCGCAGCTAAAAGACGCAATGCTTAAAAAATTTGGCGAAAATAAACAAAGACTTATAGATTCTTGCCAGCGATAGAAAAGTTACTATGATCGAAAAGCTGAAGCACAGCCAGTCAAATTGCATTCATATTGCTTTCTCCTTAACCCTCGGTTAACATGGCAAAACGATTATATCCAGAAAGCGGTACAAACATGGTTACCACTCTTTAGAGTTAAAAAAAAGTCCTGACAAATTCAAACTATATTATTAGATAAACAGGGACAAATTACACTCAATGTGTCCATCGGATAAGGTTGTGACCCATCAAACTGACAGAGGCAGCAGAAGATATACAGGAAATTGATCCGGCAAAAATTGAATTCGATCCATCAAGAAAAACAACTAGAAATGAGCCAGAATTGTTTGATAAAAATATTCCCA
Source organism: Convolutriloba macropyga (assembly GCF_964194025.1). Classification (NCBI taxonomy): domain Eukaryota; kingdom Metazoa; phylum Xenacoelomorpha; order Acoela; family Convolutidae; genus Convolutriloba; species Convolutriloba macropyga. Next base: position 70,066,319 of record NC_134474.1, on the reverse strand, counting down.
ATTTATTAGAGGAGGAGCAGAGGATTTTCAAAGACTGTAACAGTTCATCCTTCGCAAATACGCCTCGGCGTAACTCTTCCTCCAAATAAAGCCCCTGCAGTGGCATTGGTAGCACCAGTACCTCCGATAGTCCCGGTAATACCGCCAATACCAGTAATACCGCCGGCTGAAATCAGACCATCTTCACCAATGAATTCGCCAAGAAATTCGCAAGAAAACTCACCCCGAGCCAGCCTTTCAGATAGCTCTGAGAGTATTTTAACTTCGGAGGAATTCCTGTATCCTGAAAGCCCCCTTGGAGCCGCTGAGCCCCAAAGAAGCATAGTAAATGATGATGAAAACAAAGAACAACTCCCGGGACCAAGTACTCGAAGCAATCAAATTAGAGTTAACTTTTCAAAAATGCGAGAGTGAAAACAATTGAATCATAGGAAACTGTAGCACGCTACGGCTCACGTTCACAAATGCCACAACTGCCAGCATCTTCAACAAAGCCATCTATTTTAACGAAAGAACAAAAACACCAAATAATTGAAGAATCATCGCGAAGATCAAGAAGAGACCAAATTCCAACTAAAGAAACGAAACTAGACCAAGTCCGATCAAGCATTGAACGCTACCAAAGAGGCCCACTGACGATAAAAGCGCGTAACAAAAAACCAGTCAAAGAGCAAACAAACGACTTCAAACATTAATGTGATTGAAATCGGGAAAACAAGAGCTATACGACAGGGGCGATAATCTCAACTCCAGAATTTCTTTTGCACATTGCATATCAAGCGATATGAAGATGGCAAATGATATAAAAAGGCTTTGCCCGTCAATTTGCCTATAATTACCCAGAGATACCGCAAAATCAAGTTTTTTTCGCAAAAACCGCAGATAGGTTCCGTTCTATCATTTTACGATACCAATTTAATTCGATATATTTTCAACCTGGTCACGAAAGAAAACTATTATGATAAACCTACTTATTACAACCTATCAGTTGATCTTCACACACTACGATTTGTCATATTGAACACCGCATATGCTCGATAAGTTTACCAAAACCCGGAAACGGTCTAGATCGACTTTCGGGAAAAAGAGTTTTTACAAATAATTGAAGTTTTTTGGATGTCCTTGTAGCAATCCACCTCTACAACTCCAGCATAGATGTTAACTGATATTTTGGAGTGGCCAAATAACCATTTGATGCATATACCCAATCACAAAAGAGCCGAGAACAGCGTCCAAATTCCAAAAATAACCGAAAAACTTAAAATGTGCATTTAGTTTATCTGCAATGTTATTAACAGAAATCAACCACAGATGAAACAAAGTACACTCATAGCCTCCATGTGTTGCCAATGATGCTGAAAACCCAAAAATGGGGGTTGTTTAATTAATCTTGGAGAAAAACGGACTTTTTTATAGAAGTTGGTCAAAATCTGATACCACGAAAGTGACCCTCGAAAATTTAGAGCCCCGAAAAAGGCCCCCACAGGCCCGGAAGCATTTTTCTGGACCTCTGCCGATACAAATTAGGCCCCAGGTGCCCTGGGAACGAGTGTGGGGCCGTTTTGTCAAAAGTACTGCAGAGATGAAATGAAAAGCAGACCCCTGAAAAATGGCTCAAAAATCAACAAAATCACATACAGAACATGAAAAGCCTTTTGACAGAAATTAACTAAACTACTAATGAAATTGGCTTCCGTACCAATGATTTGGACCAAAAAAAGACGCAATCGAAGATTCCTTCATAGTTGTATACAGTCTGAATGGCCAAAAATTCAATCTGTCAAAAGCTCAAAAACGATGAGAAGCCGACTCACTATTTAGTAACATCCCTTTCGCATCAGAAGTCATTCCTCCCGAGGACTACCCAATTGTAAAAGACATTGGGCAGGTCAGTCTTCCGAGACTCGAAGTCAAAGGAGAAATAATAATTTAAATTTGTCAGCATAAACCCATTGAAAAGTCTGATTTTGCCCAATTTTAGATTAATATTAACCGTGACTTATTGCAAAATTGAACAATTATTGGCCATGGGCTCAACCAACAGCATTATTGAGATCAACCAGAAACACCAAATGAGAATCCCAACGCCAAATTGCAATTTAATGGTGCATCAAATTGGTCTCTCCATTTTGAATTTTAAGGTGCAAACCTCTTCAAAAGTGTGACCTTTTCTACAAAAATCATTATACGTTATTCATCTATTGGGTAACGATACCTTTGATGATTGTTCAGGAGATGGCGGAAAAATTTGAAGAAACAGAAAACTTCAGGTTAATCAAGACAATCACATGCCAAATTTAGTCCAAAAAACACTGTTATAGCTAAAGTTGCTAACTGCAAGCATACAAGCAACATGTATGTGCTCACTATATACATACTATCGTGTTTATACTAGCCTCCCAATTGAGCAACAACTAAGCAGACATACTGTCAAAACAAAGCTATCAAATTACCTTTGACTGTCACTTTCCTCGTCCGCTTTTCTTTCTGTGGGCAGTTTCATCGATATCATAAATAAGATCACCAATCTTTGACCATCTAGCCAACTGGCTGTCGATAATAGCACTCAGAGTAGATTGAAAAGATTTGTTATTGCTAGATACCTCCTGATGACTTCCATTTGACGAGCCTTGAAGATTTAAAAGCTTTCTGTTCTTTCTTGACGGTTCATTTGGCGGTAAACTAAAAGAGCGATCCAAATCAAAACCAGCGCGAAATAACATCTTGCAATGAACAGTAACATTACTGTCATCATAATAATCCAATAATTTCGAACCCTCCGCATCTGAAAACTTTTTATCAGCCTCCCGATAATCCCTGATTTTTAATAAACGCGTCAGGTAATTGTGCTTATGAAATTTCAATTCATTCACAAATGGCTCTCGCCCAATGTCTAACTCATAGTGATTGAAACCATCCCTTCCGCGGCTCGAGATTGTTGGATCAATTCCCTCGTAACCACTAACTCGGGACCAAATAAACTGCCCAGCTTGCCCAATCACACCTTCATTAACAACAGCGTGAACAGAAAAGGCGGGCTGGATTATACGATCACCAGCAGTCCCAAGATGATATGGCATATGTTCGATCAAATAATGATCCTTTCTCTTCTTCGCACGTGCGTTAGAATCAACGGTCAGCAACTGAACAGGGCATCGAACTATTTTATGCCACAAAACTCCTGAGCCCTTCGGGCAGTATAAGCAAATAACCATAATTTTGAGCCAGACAAAACGGCATCTAATGATTCTCCGCCCCCCCACTCAATATGAGGTGCAGTATACCAGGGCCCACGAGCAGCAAGACACCCCTGTTTAACTGCCTTAATCTTTGGATGAGGAGAACGAAAGACTTCTTGATTTAGCTCAAATGTAATCAATTCCGAATTTTAAACCGAGTTTGTTCCCATCAGTGACTGCGCTAATTATTCCACTTCTTCGGCTAATAAATTCATGTTCAATAACATCTCCACTATTCCAGTCTTGAATAAGCTTGTTGGACGACTTAAAATGTTCCTCCCCAGATTCACTGCGAATAACATAAAGCACCTTTGGGAAATCTTGTTTGCTAAATGAATCGCAAACTTCAAATTTTTTCATGCTTAAAAGTTCAAATGCACCACTTCGCGCCGAACGGAAGAGCAGCACATTTTGCTCATCATTAATAGACATATCTAAAAAGAAACAGGCCAATAAATTGAAACAACATGCACATGCATTTAAACTGTTCAATGAGGTTACTGATTAATCGCACAATGAGATTTCTAATTGTTAATTGACTAAAACAACCACACGCTAAATAACACATGCATTGAACCAGAAGCGACGAAATTAAACAAGAGGACGGTGAACACAATTTTAACACTGAAAAGAAAGCTGATGAAGTATCATGCTTAATACGGTATTGCCTCGAAGGTTAATCTGAACCAGTCACTTGATATTCAATTACATTGGCAGTAAACTCTGCTAATCTATATGACTATCAAAACATACAGTAAACCACCTACATCTATAAATTGTTAATACACTGTAAACTGAATTGTTGCTACTCTGTAAACTGAAAGGTTGCTGTCGACTTAAACTTTGAAGAACAACTCAGTCAAAACTAGAACAGTCTAGGAAAGAATCTCCCCCATCTGATAATGGGCTGAATAATGAGCATACAATCAAAAATAGATTCTTGAATACGGAAATTGTAGCACATCCCAATCAGAATGAACAAAACAGGTAGTAGTAGAAAAGCAATTGAAATTATGGGACCAGCTCCAAAATTATCTGGTTCGTCAAATTCATCATGGGCCAACAACTTTTCGCACTGAGGAGTAATGGATTTAATCCAAACTTTCGATAATAAGTCTCGTTTTTGCAATATGTTAGAGTGGAGGTGAAAATAGTGGTGTTAAAACACATACTGATGACCTGAAAAACTGAAAAGACCTGAAAAACCCAAAAAAACTTAGCCCTACTTGCTTAGCATTTTTAGCCGCAAGTGGCGCAACCTCGACGCGTGTTGCTGGGAAATGGTGCCGTAAGAACCTAATTATTTGCCCCACCCCTGGCTCAGGTTGAGCACTGCCTCGACCCGTGCAGCTGGGAGAACCATGTTTGTTTACAAATCAATTATCTACATCACCAAAATTGGAAACAATTAAAAAATACAAGTGCAAGTATTTATCAGAAAACGAACAACATCTCAGTATGACAACAATTGAGACAAATAATAGTAGAACAACAAATTGAGCGTCTATTGAACATCACTTGATTTGAATTTCAACTGAGAGTACGCTCAACTTGTCTCACGATGAAAGTATCAGTTTACTTTTATTTCTTTCTCTTTTTGTCTTAGTTTCTGAAATTATTATCGAAGAGACACCAACTAAATATGAAGCCCTAACGAAAGGAATTCTTTTTCACACGGAATCACACATTTAGCTCGCAGAAAAGTTTGTCAACGTAGAATTCTTAGTTCTTTCCCACAATATGATTTTGTTATGAAAAAACAAATTGAAGACGTGCTGAAAAAACTAGCAACTATGTGGACAGAACCGTCAATTTTATGCCCAGGTAATTTCTCGGAGTCATTTAACTCATCCAGTAAACCTTTCGACTTAGTTTTGATTCTCTCAAAAACTACTAATGATACAAAAGCAGCAGAAAACGTAGTTGAACATATGCGTAACGTTACCGCAAAATTTCTTGAGTCCTGAAGAAGAAAACGGACAAAAAACAGACAAAAACGTGCAGCACCAGTAGCAGCCGCCGCCACTGTTGCTGGAATAGCACTCTTTGGATCCCTAGGAGTTTCAATGGCTAGTTCTAAAGGATGCGGAATAACCGGACTATTCGGAAAATGCCAAAATTACGGACGCAAAATGCAGAAAACATTGCACGAATTAACGATTGCGCATCAGTTCTTACAGATCATGTACTCGAAGTTGAGTCATTGAGCAACGAAAAACTCTTTCCTATCTTGAATTGAATCGCTAAAGTTTAGGAAATCCAACAGGAAATGCAAGATAATCAAAAAAACTGGAAAGTAGTACAAGATCAATTTGACAATTTCGAGAAAAATTTCCCTTATTTCGAGATTGTGCACAAATTCTTTTCTCCAATCAACAATTTAAGTTTAACGTTGATACTTTAGCTTCATTGTTATCAATTTTCTACGCCGACATCAAAGGTTACCGCTCAGCTTTATATGTCTTCGGTATAATTTTGTTAAACTCCATACCCATCTCTTTGGATAAACGAATACCAATGTTGTTTGTAGCTCGAGAGTCGTTATGTACCTTTATCACAAAATTATTTTCTTATAACGAATTACACCACGAATTACTTATAACAAATTGCACCAAATTTTGAAATTCTAATAGAAAAATACCTCTAAAACCAGTAGTTTCTGTTGCTAATAATGAACTTGCTAAAATCCAATCCATCGATCATAAAATGAAAAACCTCATGGCGATTATCGGAGAGACGCACCTCGATAACGAAGTGAGCGATCGACTGCTGAATCTTGGAGACAGAATCGAAAAACTCGAAACTTGATTCCGCCTCGAAATGCCAACTTGACAAAGAAACAAGAATCAGGACACTCAGTAATTGGCATACCCCGATCATCAGAACAATTCCGATCACTCAATCGATCTAAATCGACTTGCTCATTTTCTTCCCATGCGAACCTTACATCCCTACCGCATCTGAATACGGATTACACTGAAGAGGATGAAAATGCGAGGAAAACTTGAGTTTGGCTCCTTCTTAACATTTTTATCTGTGTATTCTATCAAAATTTATGTGTAAATTTTTCATTAAACGCGTGTAGCGTAACGTCCTAAAGTACGTTTTATATAATAATGGATATATTTCCCCTCCTTTTACTGATCGTCATATTTAGTGCTATATTTGATATAGTCTCAAGGCCATATCTGGACTTGATTTTTCTGTCTTATTCAGATTAGAAAATGTACATTTACTTTATCAAAGTCCTCTAAACTTTCTCAAGTTTAATTGTTAAAAACCACTTAATTATCTTTTTGATTTGCTCATAACGCAGGAATTTGTGATAGTGCTAGCATGTATTTACATTGTACACTTTTATATGCTCACTTTATTTGTCCGGCACGTGCCAGCACGCGCCAGAAGTTCTATTAATCTTTGAGTTAATCTTGATGTATCCGTTTTATGATTACTCAAGTTTAAATACGGCCCCCGGGTCTTAAAAGTATTAATCAGAAGTACACTACCAAAATTGTCAAGCTTAAATTCAGCAGTCAAATATTTAGTATTAGATCGAAATCTTTTCAACTCGAGAAATTTATAGCTGTCGGCCCTGCTCCGAAGGAAAAGTTGAAACCGCTCAGGCCCTGTACAATAATATCTTTGAAAAGAATGGTTTAAGTGACAAAAGGTATGCTACTAAGTAGTTAATGAAATTAGCGGGAAGCATTACTTCAACAAATTCAATACAATAATATAGCTAGCCAAAGGCACATTACAACAATCAAGAATGGGGCGTAATCGGGGTCAACTTTAATCAATAGTATAGACTTTCTCATTTGATGGTTCTAATCATTTCTTTTGATTTGCCCTGGCTGAGTAACCGAGTTGATTAATTTATTATCTGGTCCATAAGTGATTTATAAGAGTTGTAATCTGTAGGCTACTTTTTTGACGTTTTCAAACATTGACTCAAAGAAAAGGCTCCATCAACTGCATAGAGGACTTGGGGAGCAAATTTAAATTCTGTGATTGTCTTTTGAATTTTGTTCTATTCAAATTTGCCATAGCAATTATTGCCTCGGATTCAACTTAGGTGGAAGAAAGATCTGTATACTACCCTAACTTTTCGTCACGTTTTGACAGTTGAAGAAAGTGTACCATTGGAAAGCTCTCACGAGGTTTTGAGAAAGTTCAAAATATGGTAGCTTTAAACTAAAAAAGCCAAGAAATCAATTTGCTACTTATGATTATGCTTAGATACTCAAACTCTTAAGACGCCAATAATTGTGAAAAAATTTAGAGTTGGTTGAGCGTCGGGGTTGGTAATGATCCTCAATTATAGGCCCTTCTGTTACCCCTGAGTCAATGTGAAACCACCCACTGTGTGATCAATCTGGTGACGTCATGGCTCGACTGCAGTGAGGAAGAGAAACCCGAGTTTGTAAAAGAGGAATTTGGAGGAACGGGTAGTCGTCACGGCACGATTGGAGGTTTCGGGGAAATTGGTGTCAGTGGTCAACCAGGAGAAGCGGAAGCGGGGACAACAGATTCTGATCCATTCCAGGTTGAACGTCAAGTAAATAAGGGACCTTACAATTTATTATTGCTAAAAAGTTTTACGCTGAGAGTAGCTGTAGTGCGGTGCTCTTGGTTTTTTACGAAGTGGGGCATTCGTTTTTCTTGAAACCGGAAGGATTGTTTTCTAGCGGCGTTTTGACATGAAAGCTGAAGTGAGAACAATTGCCATGTCAACCAATTTTTTCTATGGGAGATCAGTGTTTTTGCTCATTTGCTGTGTTGAATGAATGACTTACCCTGAAGTTGATATTAGTGTTTAATTACTCCTCGAACGAAGTTGGAAGCAATTATTAATTGCTCTCGTAGAGAAGCAATCATTGTAAACACGCGTGTCTTTTTTATGCAAAATTATTGCTTGACCGTTTTGACTTTTCGAGTGATTTTTAAGCCCTTGACTTTTTGCGTGATCTAAAATTCTCTCTCAATCACACAAGTCAAATGAAAAGTGCGCCGAAACTGGTGCCATTTTTCACCTTAAATCTTCGCCCCCCACGCGGCAATTTTTTTTGATTTTTAATAGCCGCCCTCATCTTCTCAGCCGGCTATTATAGCGCTCCTATTTTTTTTTTACTTCGTAGAATAAAAAAATGTTTCGCTTTACCTCATTTTGCCGCTTTTTCAGCATTTTGCGTGATATCTTTTTGACTTCTCTAGGCTAGTTTCTCTCTTCTCTCATTCTGCTAAAAGTGATTTTGAACATCAGTTGCTCGCAAAGCAATTCAAAATGAACAGAGTCAGTATAAAAAATTGAAATCAGAAGTAGAAACGGGATAAACCCATAAAGCCCAATTTTAGATGCACGCTATTTGAACGTCGTTCCTATAAGTCTTAGTTACCATCTCTAAGGCTTATTAATAGCCGCCCTCATCTTCTCAGCCGCTATTATAGCGCTCCTTACTTTTTTACTTCGTCGAATAAAAAAATGTTTCGCTTTACCTCATTTTGCCGCGTTTTCAACATTTTGCTTGATATCTTTTTGGCTTCTCTAGGCTAGTTTTTCTCTTCTCTCATTCTGCTAAAAGTGATTTTGAACATCAGTTGCTAAGCAAAGCAATTTAAAATGAACAGAGTCAGTATAAAAAATTGAAGTCAGAAGTAGAAACGGGATAAACCCATAAAGCCCAATTTTAGATGCCCGCTATTTGAACGTCGTTGCTATAAGTCTTAGTTACCATCTCTAATGCTTATTGATATTGATAGTAGCCCCTGTAGCCTCTCTCTATGAAACAGAAGTACGTCATGTTCAACTACGAAATGCCATCAAAATGAATCGGAGTTAAAAAATGTTTTTGTACAAAATTTTTTTTTCAATATCTATTCTTTCAATCCCAATCATGCTTATTGGAATCAACTGCGGCTATTTTCCGACAATCTGCCGGGTATGTTTGGTATCGATAGTAGTCCCTGTAGCCTCTCTCTAAGAAACAGAAGTACGTTATGACAGAAAGTAAAAGTAAGTAAAAGTGATTTTGATCATCAGTTGCTCAGCAAAGCAATTTAAAATGAACAGAGTCAGTATAAAAAATTGAAGTCAGAAGTAGAAACGGGATAAACCCATAAAGCCCAATTTTAGATGCCCGCTATTTGAACGTCGTTGCGATATTGGAATCAACTGCGGCTATTTTCCGACAATCTGCCGGGTATGTTTGGTATCGATAGTAGTCCCTGTAGCCTCTCTCTAAGAAACAGAAGTACGTTATGTTCAACTACGAAATGCCATCAAAATAAATCGGACTTAATAAATGTTTTTGTACAAAAATCTTTTTTTTCAATATCTTCTATTCTTTCAATCCCAATCATGCTTATTGGAATCAACGGCGGCTATTTTCCGGCAATCTGCCGGGTATGTTTACTGTTTTTCGATTTTATTGATTGGATTTTTTTTCTGAATGGTTTTCGCAATCCATTCATAGTTCATTATAGGCCTAGTTTTCGTTTGAACTAAAATTCTCGCTAGCGGTTTTTTGTTCACATGTGGCTTTTTGACATAAATTTTCCGTTTCTTTTTTTTAAAAAACAAATTTTGAACTGATTTTTTTGAACTGGTTTTTCCCAATCCATTCATAGTCCGTTCTAGCTAAGAATTAATTTAATTTAATTTAATTTAATTACAATTATGTACTGAAATAAATAAGCACACTCCAGGCAGTATTATAACAATTGTCAAACTCTGTTACTTGTTATGACTTTATGGTTAATAAAGTGTTCTTTTTTTTGGGTCCCTTCAGGTTACTCCAAACCCTTTCAAAGTCAATTAATAAAGTTTAATAAGAGCAGACTTGATCACTCATTCATATCGTTCTTTAGCAGTATTTATGCGCTTGACGTCATTTGCTGCGCTCATTTTTGCTCTGAATTGAGATGAGGTTTTAGCTGAATTGCGTGATTAATCGTTTGACCCTAAATGATTAACGGCACTCTCTAAATTAACTTTTCAGTATTTTCAGAGGACTCAAAAATCCTTGCTAAAAGTGATTTTGATCATCAGTTGCTCAGCAAAGCAATTTAAAATGAACAGAGTCAGTATAAAAAATTGAAGTCAGAAGTAGAAACGGATAAACCCATAAAGCCCAATTTTAGATGCCCGCTATTTGAACGTCGTTGCTATATCTTAGTTACCATCTCTAATGCTTATTGGTATTGATAGTAGCCCCTGTAGCCTCTCTCTATGAAACAGAAGTACGTCATGTTCAACTACGAAATGCCATCAAAATGAATCGGACTTAAAAAATGTTTTTGTACAAAAATTTTTTTTCAATTTCTTTTCTTTCAATCCCAATCATGCTTATTGGAATCAACTGCGGCTATTTTCCGACAATCTGCCGGGTATGTTTGGTATCGATAGTAGTCCCTGTAGCCTCTCTCTAAGAAACAGAAGTACGTTATGTTCAACTACGAAATGCCATCCAAATAAATCGGACTTAAAAAATGTTTTTGTACAAAATTTTTTTTTTCAATATCTTCTATTCTTTCAATCCCAATCATGCTTATTGGAATCAACGGCGGCTATTTTTTGGCAATCTGCCGGGTATGTTTACTGTTTTTCGATTTTATTGATTGGATTTTTTTTCTGAATGGTTTTCGCAATCCATTCATAGTTCATTATAGGCCTAGTTTTCGTTTGAACTAAAATTCTCGCTAGCGGTTTTTTGTTCACATGTTGCTTTTTGACATAAATTTTCCGTTTCTTTTTTTTTAAAACCAAATTTTGAACTGATTTTTTTGAACTGGTTTTTCCCAATCCATTCATAGTCCGTTCTAGCTAAGAATTAATTTAATTTAATTTAATTTAATTACAATTATGTACTGAAATAAATAAGCACACTCCAGGCAGTATTATAACAATTGTCAAACTCTGTTACTTGTTATGACTTTATGGTTAATAAAGTGTTCTTTTTTTTGGGTCCCTTCAGGTTACTACAAACCCTTTCAAAGTCAATTAATAAAGTTTAATAAGAGCAGACTTGATCACTCATTCATATCGTTCTTTAGCAGTATTTATGCGCTTGACGTCATTTGCTGCGCTCATTTTTGCTCTGAATTGAGATGAGGTTTTAGCTGAATTGCGTGATTAATCGTTTGACCCTAAATGATTAACGGCACTCTCTAAATTAACTTTTCAGTATTTTCAGAGGACTCAAAAATCCTTGCTAAAAGTGATTTTGATCATCAGTTGCTCAGCAAAGCAATTTAAAATGAACAGAGTCAGTATAAAAAATTGAAGTCAGAAGTAGAAACGGATAAACCCATAAAGCCCAATTTTAGATGCCCGCTATTTGAACGTCGTTGCTATATCTTAGTTACCATCTCTAATGCTTATTGGTATTGATAGTAGCCCCTGTAGCCTCTCTCTATGAAACAGAAGTACGTCATGTTCAACTACGAAATGCCATCAAAATGAATCGGACTTAAAAAATGTTTTTGTACAAAAATTTTTTTTCAATTTCTTTTCTTTCAATCCCAATCATGCTTATTGGAATCAACTGCGGCTATTTTCCGACAATCTGCCGGGTATGTTTGGTATCGATAGTAGTCCCTGTAGCCTCTCTCTAAGAAACAGAAGTACGTTATGTTCAACTACGAAATGCCATCCAAATAAATCGGACTTAAAAAATGTTTTTGTACAAAATTTTTTTTTTCAATATCTTCTATTCTTTCAATCCCAATCATGCTTATTGGAATCAACGGCGGCTATTTTTTGGCAATCTGCCGGGTATGTTTACTGTTCTTCGATTTTATTGATTGGATTTTTTTTCTGAATGGTTTTCGCAATCCATTCATAGTTCATTATAGGCCTAGTTTTCGTTTGAACTAAAATTCTCGCTAGCGGTTTTTTGTTCACATGTTGCTTTTTGACATAAATTTTCCGTTTCTTTTTTTTTAAAACCAAATTTTGAACTGATTTTTTTTAACTGATTTTTCCCAATCCATTCATAGTCCGTTCTAGCTAAGAATTAATTTAATTTAATTTAATTACAATTATGTACTAAAATAAATAAGCACACTCCAGGCAGTATTATAACAATTGTCAAACTCTGTTACTTGTTAATACTTTTATGGTTAATAAAGTGTTCTTTTTTTAGGTCCCTTCAGGTTACTCCAAACCCTTTCAAAGTCAATTAATAAAGTTTAATAAGAGCAGACTTGCTCACACGTTCATATCGTTCTTTAGCAGTATTTATGCGCTTGACCTCATTTGCTGCGCTCATTTTTGCTCTGAATTGAGATGAGGTTTTAGCTGAATTGCGTGATTAATCGTTTGACCCTAAATGAATAACGGCACTCTCTAAATTAACTTTTCAGTATTTTCAGAGGACTCAAAAATCATTTTAAGGTCAATAAAGGACAACTTCATATTAACACTTTGGGAGTGGAGTGTGCAAGGAAAAAGGAGTTTAATTTGTAACAAAAAAAATTATTTCTGAATCAAAAAAATTAAATTTTTCATGGATTTTGTCGCAATTCCATCATTTTGGCTAATTCCTGTTGCTACCTATATTGTAAGCGACAACAAGTTTTTTTTATCACGTGGTCATGGTGCTGTTCAGCTATAGTGCTGCAATTATTTGTCGTTAGTTTTTAATAGCCGCACAGCGGTAGCGGGGGCTATTATTGGCCTTCTCTTGTGCAATTCAAAGAATTTGAGTTGTATTGGGGCGCTGTCTTTTTTTAATAGCCGCATCCGATCAATAGTATGCATCTAAATAGTGCCAAACTTATATGCCCTAATTCTTGAGTATTAGTCTTTAGTTTTTGATTTCGAATATCAATTTTGACAAAGCTCTTCTTGGGTTTTTTCCCTATAGACCGTATGTGTAATAAAATTGACAATCTGAATCTATCCCATAAAGTCTAGTGGTCGATTAACGGGCTTGTGGTCGATCTGTCTGTCCTATTTTTTTAGTTGTTTCAATTCATTGAAGGCCACAAGCCTCTATCCCTGCTGTTTTCAGCCAGTCTGCCGGCTATATTACGAATTTTTTCAGTCAAAGGTGTTTGTTTCATCTATTACTATTTTTTTAAGTCTTTTTTAACATATGATGCAAAAAATACAGTTTTAAATGCTTTCTGAGCTAATTTTGGCGTTTACACCGTGGAATGATTTTAGCACTTTTTCCGGTCTTATTCAATTTTTTGTAAGAATTGTGGTATTGATTCCGAGTTTTTTTTTAGTGTTTTTACTGATCTTTTGATTTGATTGATATTGATTGCGAGTTGTGTTCGTTAAAAAGAATGGAGTGATTTTTATCAAATTTGTCTGATTTTTTTCTTTTTTTTAAAAAAAAAATTTCTTCTGATTTTGAGCGTTTTGCTAGAGATTTTTTCTTTGCTAGTTAATGTTAATCGTCAGATATTTAATAAGTATTGTTGCTTAGAGGTGCCAACTCGATGTTAATTAGTAAAGTTTATAATTCAATAAATGATAAAAATTTGTTGCGTTTTTTTTGTTTTTTTAATAGCCGCCTCGGCTTCTCAGCCGGCTATCATAGCACTCATTTTTTTTTTAATTCGTCCTGCTAAATTTTTTTTTGGCTTCACCTTAGTTCACAGCTTGTTCGACATTTTGCTTGAAATCTTTTTGACTTCTCTAGGCTAGTTTCACTCTTTCCTGATTCTGCTAAAAGTCTTCAGACAGCAGTTGCTCAACAAAGTAATTCAAAATGAACAGAGACAGTTTCAGAAAACGAAATCAGAAATAGAAGTCTGAATTTTAGCCGTTACTCGAACCTTGTTCTTAGTTATCCGTCTCTAATGCTTATTGGTATTTATACTAGCCCGTGTGTCGTCTCAGTACGAAACAGGAGTGTGTTCAGCTCCAAAATATCAATTATCAAAATAGTTCGCACATTGAATTTGTTTGTGTACGAAAATCTTTTTTTAATTAATTTCTCTTCTTTCAATCCCAAACTTGGTTATGGATATCAACGGTGGCTACTTTCCGTCTACCTGCGGGGTATGTTTGTAGCTGTTGATTGTGATGTCTCTGACATGGGTAAGTCTTGGGCAGGCCTTGGGTAGGCCACTGATCGAACAGAGAACAATTTAAGAGCGTTGTGGAAGAGTAGTGGACGTGAAGCACCATTTTGCATTTCGTAGGAAGTTTTGTAAACAAAAAAAGGTTTTGAGTTGTTTATTAATAGCCGCCCTCATCTTCTCAGCCGGCTATTATAGCGCTCCTATTTTTTTTTTACTTCGTCGAATAAAAAAATGTTTCGCTTTACCTCATTTTGCCGCCTTTTCAACATTTTGCGTGAAATCTTTTTGACTTCTCTAGGCTAGTTTCTCTCTTCTCTCATTCTGCTAAAAGTGAATTTGAACATCAGTTGCTCAGCACAGCAATTCAAAATGAACACGGTCAGTATAAAAAATTTCACGGTCAGTATAAATGAACACGGTCAGTATAAAAAAAGTCAGAAGTAGAAACGGGATAAACCCATAAAGCCCAATTTTAGATGCCCGCTGTTTGAACGTCGTTCCTATAAGTCTTAGTTACCATCTCTAGTGCTTATTGGTATTGATAGTAGCCCCTGTAGTCTCTCTCTAAGAAACAGAAGTAAGTTCAACTACGAAATACCATCAAAATAAATCGGACTTAAAAAATGTTTTTGTACAAAAATCTTTTTTTTTCAATATCTTCTGTTATCTCAATCCCAATCATGCTTATTGGAATCAACGGCGGCTATTTTCCGGCAATCTGCCGGGTATGTTTGGTTTTCACCGTGCGTAGTTTTGCTGTTTTATTTTTATTTCCAATTCGTTATTTCAATAAGAACTGTTTTTTCTGCAATTTTTTGGCAATTGTTTTTGCGAGTCGTAACTTGTGACAATGTTTAATCAGGTTTTTCATGTTTCAGCAGATTTGTCATTGTTCTTACTGTTTTTTTTAATAATTTTCAAAATAACCGTAAATGAGTAGAGGCAATACTTGGTTGATCAGTTGGTCAGCTGGACTCTAAGTTAATCGGTTCCGGAGTCTTCCGGCTATGTTTGTAAACATGTTGGTCTTTTTTAATGGAAAATTTTTGCTTGACCGTTTTGATTTTTTTATCCAGGGACTTTTACACCCCCGAATGTTTCGTTTTGCGTGATCTAAAATTCTCATTCACAAGTGTCAGCAACGGCAGTTCAATGCTAAAAGTCAAATGAATTCAAGTAGCAGAAGTTCACTACTACAAATCAATTTTTTTTCAGTAAAATTTTTTTTAGTTGTTGTGGTGTATAATAACCTCTGATGACGTCCTTTGAGGTCACCTTAGTGAATTTAGTTAATAAAGCTAGCTGTAAAAGATTCGGGTTTCCAATATTCTTTCGAGAACAATTCTTGCGGCTTCTTAAGTCGCTTGTTTTGATCGCCTAATAACGCATATCAAGAGCAAAATTCGCTCTCAAAGTTTCTCCAAGTACTCTGTTCGGATATTTCTACGAACGCTTCTTGTTGTTGTTGACGTATATGGTAGCGGCCCTTCATTACATCATGCATTTCGTCATCCAGTTTTTGACGTGTTTTTTTTTCAAAATTTCTACATATCCGCTTTTAAATGTCTGAATTTATTTGGTTTATTAATAGCCGCCGTTAGCCGATCAATGTCTTTTATTCTGGCGCTCTCCTTTTTTAAAAATCGCTCTACCTTTGATGGTTTTTCGTTTTACATAAGTCACAATTTTTACGTTTGACTCCTGACTTGCCTCACACATAGTTTCAACTATTTTTTGGCTTCTTTTGGTTTACTGTTCCGTTGTAAATTCTCTGTTTTTACTACTTTACGAAAAAGTTAACATTTTATTTGAAAAATGGTTCTTAGACATAAAAAGTTTTATTTTAGTTAGTTAGCTTAAGTTCAAAGGGACTCATATGTGTAATTAAATTCCCTATTAAAAATAATTCTGTGGATTGACGTTGAAAAGCCTTATTCAAATTGCTGAATAGTTTTTTGAGCTGCGCAATAAATGAGTAACTTTTTCAACGTATATCCGTTTCTGTTTCTATGGTACGGCATGCCAGTCTATTTCGCTGCTATTCAGGCAATCTACCGGCCGTCTTTGCTAATTTTTATTGATAGCCACCGTCAGCCTCTCAATGGCTGTTAGTCAGGCGCTCTCTTTTTTACAATCCAAGATTTGGTTTGTATTGTTGCTCTCTCTTTTTTTTGTCTTCACACATTTTTCATGACTTTGATCTTTCAAAACGTGATAAACAAGTGAGTCCCAGAGAGCAATAAGTTTCATTAGAGTCATGAAGACGGCTTTAGTAGTTCTTCAAGTGCTTAGAATGGTGCGGCTAATGGGAATGCTTTAATTCAAGGTTAAAAGGTCTTTTTAGGAGTTTTTGAGTTGTTTTTAAACGTTTTCCACGTTTTTTTTTGTCAATTTTCGAGATTTTTGTTTGATCACTTGAATTGACGTTTGTGAATAAGAGTTGGTAAAGGTCTTTGCAAGTTATAATTACTTTTTATGACCATTTCAACAGCTATATGTATTGTTAATGCGAAGATAATTACGAAAATTGATACTAGTTTTTGCCATTTTTTTTGCAATTTTTTTTCATTTTTTGAGTTTTCTTGCCATAAAACGTACTTAAGGGTTTTATAAAAATCTACTGCATAGTTTTTTATGGCAATGGAACGGTTTTCAGCATTTTACATATTCACAAGTTTTAGCAGCTTTTTGGAAAAGCTTGCAAATTATTTGAAATTTTTCCAGAATTTTTGGCATTGTTTTAATTTTTTCCAGCCTCAGGGACCAGAAAACCTCCTCTCGGATCTAATAACAAGTTTTTGCATACTTTTCAATGGCCGTGAAATTGGTTTCAACTTGTTTTGAAAACTAGTTCAGTTTTGAAAACAGAGTCTTCAAAACTTAACTAGTTTTTTTGGGAAAACAAATGTTTTAATGTTGTCAATACCATAAACTGCTGTCAGAAAATCCTATTTAGACCTCGTTACAATTTCAGTGAAGCTCTACCGTTTGTGAGACTCATTAACAATACAACATGAATAGCGAAAAATGGGATTAATTTGCAAAATTTTAGAATGTTAACCGAAACGTAGTGCCAAACTCAGATCATTAGTTGCTCACAGACTAATTCCGAGAATAGTATCTATGCGCCATTAAAACGCGTGAGTTTTGTTTATAAAGTTAGCCAAAAAGTAATAAGAAGAAGCGAAATCTTCAGTCAAAAGGCCGCACTTAAAAAAGTTTCTCTAAAAACGAAAACTCTAGATTTAAATCCAAATGAGTTCAATTCTAAAAAAACACACGATTAGACCAATAATAAGCTGCTTACCGTTTGACAGCTGCTAAATCAACGAAATGTTAATAACGAAACATAATTGAGCCAATTTAACAAAATTTGACCAAAAATGACCATAAATGTGAACAAAATGGCTGTCAATTTAAACCTTTTTTGGCTCGTAAGAAATAAGTTTGGAGTGATACCACTCAAAACTCTATACGATGAATATATCGATCGGAAACAATTGACTGAATAATAAAAGAACCAGTAAGCATACAGTTCCTTCTCCCCACTAAAAGTGGGGTCAGACAAAAAGAAACAAATATATGGAAATTGTCTTAAGGTTAGGTAAATTCTGCCGTCAGCTTCTAATGCCTCTGCAACTAAAAGTTCGGATAATGCTTTTTATAGCCAATGTTATTCAAAATAAGCATCTTCAGAATCCATTAGTGAAATCCCTCGTCATATAGTTGTAGGTAACTTTTTAGAATTTATGTTCTCGTTTATTTTACCTAAAGATTTTTGAGTAGAACTTTCTATATCTAGCTGGTCACATTTTCAAACTTTATGGGTTAGATCAAATTTATTTCCTGATGGTTATGTGAAGATGATTGAATGCAAATCAAATTCTGTTGCAACGATGCTGTTTGAAGGTTTACTAGAGTTCTTTAAATTAAATACTCTGATTTAAATTTACATTTTAGGCATTTTTATTCTTGAATATGGTAGGAAGAATAAAAATATTTTCTGCAATCCTTTTCTACAACTTTATCTGCATCCTAAATAAACTGTATTAGAAAAAAAACCTTTCCATTGTTCTAAGTTCATTTTTTTCGGTTTTTAGTTGTTCAACTGAAGAACTTATTTCATCAATTCGCACTGTATCAGATGAATGTTCAGATCTTTCAGTTTTGAAACAGAAGGTTACTTATTTAGAAATGACAAGTTAATGTTCTTTTTGGGACGTTTCAGGTTTTTTACTTCGCATTTTTTTACATAAAAAGTATTTTTGCTTTAAAAAATTCTATTTTTTTGTTTGTCATACAGAACGGAAATTCCACGGAAAGACTGATTCTTTTTTGGAAAATTTGGAAATTTTTCGCAATTTGGAGCTTTTTTTCGTTATACTTAACATTCCGACAGACGGTAAAAATTTTTGTTGAATAATTGAGAAGAGATGTGTTCTAAGTCTTTTCGTGAATTTGATTTCTTGAAATTCTTATGCCAGCTTGACTAGTTTTAATGACAGTTTTAATATGAAAACGTTACTGAAAAATTTTCTTTTGGTGATGTGGTTTGTAGATGAGAAAACGCATATTAACGAACCGTCTATTTGGAGTAATGGTATACTCTATTTCCTAATATTGGTTGTTATCTTAGCGTGTCAATGAAGGATCGAAGTCCTCACCAGTGGCTGCTGCAGCCGCCACCCATTCCAAATCAGGCAGATGTATCTCTGTGGTTGTCATGGACCCCTCCCCCTCCGCACAAACTTATGCTCCGTTTTCACCCTCTATTGGAGGACCGCAAGGAGGGGTGAGAGCGGGACTGGACAGCTACCTGAGGTATCTGTTCAGGGCTCTTTCTGTTGTGTTCTACATTCAGCATAAAGGGACGTCGCCCAAAATGGATATAGCGGTAAGTCTGCCGGTCGGTTGCAGTCTCATCGACCCCCCCCCCCCCGTAGACAGTAGAGGTTGCGTGACCGTAGACAGTAGAGGTTGCGGGTTCGAACCCCTCCACATTCATTTTAATCACCATAAAAGTTTCTAGTCTTTGACCTGTTCTAAATTGTTTGCCCCGCCAGTCCTTCGATAAAAAATTTGTCCGACTTTATTCGGTTTATATATTTTAGCTGAACGAGACGAGGAACAAAGTGGTACAGGTGTTCCGCAAGGTCTCCTTAAGCCGAGACACCCTCACCCACCCTTTAATAGAGACTGAGCCTACCTGGTACCACGCTATCAGCACCCTGTCAAAGGCAACTAGATTCTTGTTCCAGAATGACAGGCATCTTCTCAAAGTCAACGAACAGTTCTTGTCTAACCTTCTCAATGTGAGTCCACTTCTGAAGAATAGGCGAACCCGTACCATGTTTCACTCAAATATCAAAAATCACAAATTGCACGCTCAGTTTAAATTTGCTTGATTGTTAATTGCTCTCGAGTGGGCAGTGCTTCTGGTGAGGGATTGGGAAGTCCATGGTTCGAAGCCCGGTGTGGTCAACTGTTCCTTCAGCCATAAAGAAAAATTGATCTAGGCTACGGCCCCTGAATTAAATGGCATCGCCTTTCGTTCAAGAGCAATTGTTCCGACATCAGTCGGTTAATGTTTTCGATTTTGCAATGTAGCTTGTGCCTTTTGACCCGATACTTTTTACCAAAAGAGAATGCTCTTTATAAGCGGTGCAGTTTTAGCGCAAAAATGAATCTCAGAAGCTCATTTTGTTTTGCTGACATGAATAAATCTGAATTCAAAATGAGTTTAGATCTTCTGATCTTTTACGTTGATGGTACTCGGCTTTTCTCTATAAACCTGTATTGTTCAAATAGGGACCCCGAGACCGAATCAGCTTTCCCTGACCTCCCGTTAAAATATAACCACCTGTTGATAAAAGCCATTTGGAGTCAACCTCAATAATTCAACATTGATTTTAGAAACCCTAATTGAACACGTATCTGCTCCTTAGTTTAGTTGTGAGCTGTCTCCGTGGCTGTAAAATCTCGAAATTATCGTTGGCTAGTCAAAGTCTGAGTTCATAACACTCCATCTGATGCTTTAATTGCGGTAATTGATGGGCTATGCGGGTAGTAACGCCTCTAGGCTGTAACTTAAATGGCAACCCTAAAACGTCCTGAGGTGACATTAATGGAGATGATCCAAATTGTTTGTTTAATTGCTCTCGAACGAAGTTTGAACTTTATTGTAATGATCTTTTTTATGCAATTTTTTTTGCGTGACAGTTTTTATACTTGTTCCAGAACATTCTTTGCTTTCAAGTGACTTTTTCACGCTTCACATATTAAGTTTTGCATGATCTCAATTGCTCTCACTCCGAAATAAAGTTTGATGCTAAAACGAAAGAGAATATGAGCAAGTGAAAAGCCAAGCCGTTATAGCATAGCGTGAAAGATGTTACACTACGATCCTTGAGGTTGCGGGTTGGAATTCAAGAGGGGTCAGGGTTTTTTTGCATCCATAAGAAAGTTCTAAGCTACACCCTCTAAATTAAATTGCCCACCGACTGTCGTCAATCCGACGTTGACTGTTTATGTTTAGACTCTGCTTGTGAACTGTCTGATGTCAAATCTATTCGTGAGGATTAGCACGTCCATCTGGGATGACCTCACTCAACTCATATCACAAGTGGCACACAAATCACCTGTCGTCATTGACCAGTGGATCGTAAGTTTATACATAAACCTTTTCTTTGCTCTGTTATTTTAAAATCTAATTGGTCTAAGTTTTGATTTGTACCAGTGTCATATCGTGATTCGTACCATTGTGATCACATGTCATTGATAGATGCTGTCATTTATGCAAGTTCTTCAGAATTTTCTAAGTACGACAAATGTATCTTTCGTTGCGTCATTGAACGTTACGGAGCTATAAAGCAAGTGTTCGTGTTAGGGATATGCTGACCTAGCGGAGTCTCTTATAATTCAGCTTCAACATTGTTTTGAGTTCTTAAATAAACCTGAAACTTTGCTCTATGATATAAATCATCACCGAAAGCTGCTGCGTCCTGTTATTTAAAAGCAACGAGTAGCAAGGGACTATGACGTTAATAGCAGTAGTCTGTTTCACTTTTGTTGAAGAAGTTGTTTGACAAATATTTTACCTTTGTCGTGTTGTGATCGGAGAAGACATTTGTCGCAAAACAAAATACAGGATTTTAACAACTTGTCCAATAAAAAAGCGTCGCAATCTATTCTAATTAGTAGCCGCCCACCTCTCAGCAGGCTATTATTGCAATCCTAATGTTTTTTTAATAGCCGTGAAGCGATAGCTGAGGCTATTATTGGCCTTCTCTTAGTTTTTTTTACAAGGAATTTGAATTGTATTGGGGCGCTGTCTTTTTTTACGAATCGAAGAGGAGTATTGGAGAAGTCCTTTTTTAAAATCAACTTTATTGGAGTGAATTCTTAAACATGTGAAAAAATTTCGAGTGATTTTCCTGCTGAAAAAAATGAAGAGTGGAGCAAAAAGAGAGTGGTTTTTCGTTCATATCGCTGTTTTCTAGAGAGCGAGAAATTGAACGAAGAAAAAATCTGTAAGCGAGCGAAAATTTTTGTTTACGTGCGGCATTTTAAAGCAGTTTTCATTTTTATGGTCCAGAGGTTTGGTTATGATTTTGTTTTAGTTTTAGGCTGGTTTTGGTAGTGGAGTGGTTTGAATGTTTCTGGAAATTCATATGAATTTTATGCTAGTTCGGAGGTTTTTCATGTATTTTCGGGCTAATTTTGGCGGTTTTTGACGATTGTTTTAGTTTACTAGCTCAAATGGGTATTCAAAAGACCTACTTGAGCAAAATTTAGATAATAATTGGTTACAGTTTTGTGGATATGAATCATTGTTTGTTGAGAAATATGACAAAAAATGGCAAAAACTAGAACTATTTTTCTTAATTTTTTGCAGTTTTTCGAGACAAGTTCTTAGACAAGTTTCTTAGCCTATTATGATGTCCCTATTGTTTTGCGAGCATCTGGATACCCTATTGGCTGAAAGGAATTTTTCTTTGGATTTATATACTTTTGTAATATTAAAAGATTTACTAACTTTTTCCAGTTTTTTAGTGCAAGTTGATAGAGCTTTTTTTCATAATTTGGTCTCAAGTATGTTGTTTTCATATTGTTTTGATGAAGTAATTTTTGGCAGAGATAGTTATTTCGGGATCTCAATTTATAACAAAAATTGATCAGATTTTTTAAATCAGATTTTAACAAATTTGATATTTATTGTTTTTACTTTTTGTTTTATGGTTTTTTTCAAGATAATCATAAATTAGTGGGGGCACGTTTTGTGTCTGATGAGTAGTTGGATTGCTTTTAAATGGATTCGCACTTCGAGTCGTTTCCGGAATTCTTTCGGCTACGTTTTTTTTAAGATCTGTTCACACATTTTCATGATTTTTGAAGTCAAATTGGAGTAGTGATTTTGGTCACGCTGAAACAGGAAATGGAGCGAAAAAGCGAGTGGTTTTGCAGCGTTTAATTTATTCGCTCTAATTTTAAAGTAGAATGAGTTGACGGTGTTTGGACAAAAGTTCGCTTTCTCGGTAGTGGTTTTTTGTTCACATGCAGCAATTTCACTTTGATTTTTACTGTTTTTGCAATTTTTTGGATCTGATTTTTCAAAGGCGTTTTGCCAATCAATCCATAGTTCATTCTTGATCTAGTTTTTTGTCTGATCGAAATTTTCATTTCTCGCTAGTGGTTTTTTGTTCACATGTGGCATTTTGACATTGATTTTCTGTTTTTTCTTACATTTTATTGATCGGAAATTGTTTTCCTAATTCACTCATGATCCGTTCTAGGTCTAGTTTTTTGTGTACTCATTAAAAATTCTTTGAACTGTACCTCAGGACTTGTTCCGCTATGTTTTTTTGTTTTGTCGTCAAGATTTTTGTTACGACCATAGGACGTCACAATCACTTCAAATCTGCTTTTTGTTAATGCAATTTCAATTGAAGTGCGTACGTGACGTCATCTTTCACTCCTATTGGAGCGTGTTTTTTGTTCATTCGGGTGAAAAAGTTTTTGGTCCTACGTACGTGACTTTACTCTCAAAAATGACTTCCTCACTCTAAAATCCCTTCACTTTAATTCAAAGAGATAAGGTCCATTGAGTGTGTGCCACTTTAATTGAAGGTTTTATGAGAGCACTAGTATGATGCTTCTGATAGAAGTAGCATTAGGATACACAAATTCTTAATAAAAAATATAACATCGCAGTATTTAATAAAAAGGAATTTTTCTGTTTCTTTTACTATCTTTTGATACTGCAGATCTACAAAGCTATTGTGGCTATTTTCTGGCAATCTGCCAGCTGTATTACAATTCAAAGAAATTGAATTGTTTTGGTGGACTGTCTTTTTTTAAGATTCGAAGAGGAGTTGCCATACACTAATTTTTTATTTAAAAAATACGCTCAAAGATCTTAAAAAAGCCAAAAAATTTTGTTGAAAAAATTATAAATGGGCCTTTTGTACTTGAAGAGTTTTTTGAGGCTATCAAAAACTTCTTGGGGTTAAATTCAGAAAACTACAAATTAATGAAGCATCGGTCAAAATTAATTTCTGCAAAAAAACACAAAATACGAGCAAAAAATTGAGCCAGATAGACGAAAGAAGAATATAAAGGTTATCTATATACGCCATTTTTTTCAAAAAGTTTTTTAGAGGCGCGAAATCATTCAGTGAACAGATCGCTGTTCAATAAATTTCTCTCGCTCAGAAAAAAAATAGTTCACAAGAAAATTTCCTTCACTTTCGCTTTTAGGTTAACTTTCAGTTTGAACAATTAGTACTTCCAATGAAAATTATTCCCGAAGAAATCCGCAAGCCACTCGAAGCATCGGTCCTTCCCAAAATACCATTATTCTTCATCTGAAAGACATCATTCTACGTCTCAATAAATGTTAAAGTAATTGAGAAAATATTAAACACTGACTAAACCAAGAAAATCTTCAGCATTGAAAGCGTTGGAGCACGCAAAAAGAATTATTTACAAAAATTTTAAGAAAACATAGCAAAACGACAAACAGAACTAAATTTTTAAAACTCAATCTGTGTGAGATCTTGATTGCAAAACCCATTGATAAATATCTATCGAAACTTTTGGAGAAATGAAAAAAATATGTCATAGATAATTGCCTGAAAAAACTGCAGCCAAATACTAGAAAGTCTGCATACACATTTTAAAAAAACAGAAAGGCGTCCTCGAAATTTTGAGAAAAATGAAATAAGAAATAAGCAAAAAATGCAAATAGATTTCAATAATGGTTGTTCCGTAAAATTATTAAACTATCTTCCTGAGATAAAACAATGGGAACTTAATTTGAAGTCAAAATGTTGCCTTTTTTGTCAAACTTGAAGTTTTATTTCAAACATACAGCATGCAAAATTAATTTGATTTCGATCAAAACAAATTTTAAAGCTCTGGCAGTGCACAAAAAGGCTCATGCTATTAAATCAAACTAAAATGTAGTTTTTGCATACTTTTCCATGAAAATGGTTCTTACATAAGTAAAATTTTTATACAGAAACGCACTTCACGTTGAAAATTGAAAAAGGCAATGCCTGGTTGTTGAAGAAGGTCACCATATGCACTGATTACAAGAAGTCTGTTCAACGAACCCAAAAAACCGAATTATGGGAAAAAAAGCCAAATACACGAAAAATTGAGAAATTGAGTCATTTTTTCCTCTGAAATATACTACTGGTCTCTCAAAAACACCGTATTACCAATTGGAGAACGTTAGATATTAGGGTGGCTTTCGTTCACAAGAGATTTTGCTAAATAAACTAACAAAAAGCGAAAAATGAGCCACATCGACAAAAAACGGCTAGAAAGGATTGTGCTATATGCACAATTGTCGACAAAACTCCCGATGTCAAAAAGTCAAATTATTTACAATAATTGCTTCACACTTCGTCCGAGAGCAGTGCATCAAAATCTAACAAAACTTAGTTTCAAAAGTAAAGTGTTGTTCATTTTGGTCAGAATTGTTGTTATCGTTCCGACCACAGACCACACTTGTGTGTGTGTGTGTGTGTGTGTGTGTGTGTGTGTGTGGGGGGGGGGGTAAGGAGGAACTATATACTCAAATAAGCTTTTTGTTCAGACAATTTTGACATAAAAAGGGTAGTTTTCGTCTCATAGGGAAGTTTACTATAAAAAATAAAATCGATTTCTATTTGAGAGCTGATATTTTATTAACCTTTTCATACTTTTTGAATTTTTTCAAGTCACTTAGAGACTAGTCGCTTTTCAAATCCAGGTTCTGATCATGACAAACCTCATTTAAAGTCAAATGATGCCCAATCAACATAAAGTTCGTTTTTAAGGAATCGTAATTTTCTTGATTTTTATTGAAATTTTGATTTTCTTTGAGATTCTAATAAAATTTTTGTTGTCCTATGAAATAGACTAGTTGAATAAAAGTGTAGTTGGCTTCCGAAAAAGCAGTAAGCGAACCTATGTAGTAATTTGGGTGGACAGCTAATGGCTGTTAAGACTTTAACGTAATTTTTCGAAAAAAAAATCTTTTGAACATTAACCGATCTCAAACTTGTTTCTGTGAATTTTAAGTCAGTCTTACTGTTCACAGGACCCCTCTCCTTTCTGTTACAACAAAAATTAATCTGATCAGCGGTTTTATCTTCTAAATATTGCCTTGATGACTTGGATGCCACAACTTTTCATAATTTTTTTAAATTTTTGATTGTTTTTTTTTTATAATTTTAGATCCTTTTGAAATCTTATCACATTATCCTGTTATTGCCAGTTCGGATTTGCGTGGAGAAGACTTTCAATAGATCGTAGTTATAGTTTGCAGAGAAAAAAGTTTGATTTTAATGGCTTCGACACTGTCTTCTTGCACTTTTCTACTTATTTTTTGGTTTGTCCATGTAGTTTTTGTCGTTTGCATGGTCAAATCACTTATTGTGATGATTTATTGATGATTTAAGAGTGACACAGATCATTGCCTCTTCATCGAAGCATAACTGATTGAATCTTCTCTTTTAGAGATTTCCGTTGAAAGCTATTGAATTTAATAAGGCTTTGATTCTGCGGGTATTCTCCAAAATTCCGTGGTTTTAATATTTGTTCATTTTTGATGGTTTTTTGAAGTCATATTGTTACAAAGAAGAATTCCATTTTTGTTAAAAAAATATTTGAAAGTAAAAAATTTTTTAAATAATAATTCGTTTTTTTAATGGCTTCGACACTTTGTTCTCTTTTCAATTTTTCTGTTTTTGCCTGTTTTTTTTTTCTTTATGTAAAGAGCTAAGAGGTCTCATAAGCCTCTTGCTTGAGTGTTGAACGAATGGAGTTACTCAATGCAGTAAGTTTTTAGCCAATAGCCTTTAAGTTTCTGACATTTTTTGTCGAACTTTTTAGTTTTTGTTGTTATATTTGTCAACTTGTATCTAATTCTCATCATTGAGAGGCCCCATCCACTTCCCTGTAGTTCGAATATTATAGTGGCTATTATTCATATTACGTCGTAAACGATATTTTGTTTGTTGAACAATATGCGTTTTCGTAAAAGTTTTTGTTCAATTTTAGTGGTTAATTTTAGTGTTCCGTTTCTCTTCAAGCACATTCGCTTAATAACAGATCCCAATGATTTTCAAATCAGGCCCAAGTGAACAGACTTAATCTTTCAGTATAGTTTTAACTGAAATAGTTTAGTTAACATTTGAAAAAAAATATTCAGATAACAGCGAAAGATTTTAATGGCTTAAATAATCTGTGTTTTCGGAAATTGTTTGTAAGTTTTTCAAATTTTCTTCATCTTTAGTACGTTTCTGTGACATAGTCTAACCAAAGACAAATTCTATTGGTTTTGTGATGAATTTTTGGTTCATAGTTCATTTATCAAGAATTATTTCGTTAAAAGCTAATGGTTTTTAAGACGTTTGTAAATATTTTGTTTAGAAAATATTGGTTGATTTTTGAATTTCGCCTCATTATTGCCTCTTTTTGTCAACGTGTTACCTAGTCTCATTAATATAAAATCCCAATCCCATATGTTTTTTAGTAACCAAACAAAAATTTGTGAAGTTAAGGTTTTTTCTGATTGCATTTTGATGTTGTTACCAGGTGCTTTTACGTTTAGATGCTGAATTTTTGCCGTAAAAATGTTGTCTTTTTGCTCATTTTGTTGTTTATTGTTTTCTCCCCTGATCTTATTAATGGTGTGAGATCTCTTCAGCGCTGTAATGAAGCATGGCATTGTTATTCATTTAGTAGTTTGTGGAACGGTTTTTTTAAGCTCAAAAGATCTGTTTTTGATTATCTCTTCATTTGGTTGAGTTATGTCAAAAATGTAGATGAGCGAGGGTCGGAACATCATGTGCGAACGCACATTAACGATCCTCCTTGTTTTGATCTAAATTTTTTTGGGCTAGGTGTGTAATCTTTTAGTTCTAACAGAATAGCAATGATGTGAAAAAAAGATTTAAGAGATCAAATTGAATTTGCTGAACAAAATGTGCGTAATAGGAACGGATACTAAAGCATAGTGAGTGGTGATATTTTTATTTAATATTATTATAAGTAGTGTAACAGTAGTAATATTTGCGCTTAATTAGTAAGTTATTGCTAGGGATGGTACACATAACATATGGACATGACAAAATATAGAGATGAGTTTCGATAGAGATAGACATATTCGTTTTGTCTTTGTCATACTTCAGTCAGGCCAGCCGACCATAATTACATCATCATTATTTGTATGTTTTGGTTGTTTGTAATTTTGGACAAGAATTGTGGTAAGCGGAAGAACGTTTACGATGAAAATTGATCATCAATAAAACAGCGACAGTCTTTTAAGTCAATCTAACTAATATTACGTTACTAAATATTCTTCTTTGGTCATGCAGTTTTTTCTTTTTTGCTTCTCAAGCTGAAGTACATCTCTCATTTTCGTAATGTTCACTATTGCTCAGCAAAGTTGGATTGATACAATCGGTTTTCATGCCAGATGATGAGTTCTGATTGGCTACGTTTTCGACCAATGGCGCCTCTTTTGAAGGTTGTGTCATAATATTTAAAGATAGATCATCAGAATCAGGGAGTGTGATGTCTCTTTCATTGATAGTAGTGGTAGTGGTGGTTGTATTAATAGTTGAAGTGGGAAGTGCGAATGATAGTGAGTTGTTGTTGTTTGTGGGTTCTTTTCCCACTTTTGAATTGGGTTCGTTGAATTGCACAACTGTGATGACGTGTTCCTCTGGGGGTGCAATGTATCCCTTCTTACCCGGTCCCTGGTGTTCCTTCTCGTAAAATCTGAAATACCACAGATTAATGTACTAATATGGGAGAAAGTGTTGGAACCTTAACGAAGAACGAAAGAACATTTGCTATAGACTAAATCTTTGAGAACTATTTTTAGTGTGGATTTCCGGTGCTTTCTCAACGCTCGTATATCAGAATTAAGCACTGTTGAATAGGGTTTCAATTTTGGAAGCCTCAATGCATTTGAAAGGGGTTCAAAACTGCGCAACATTGGAAAACCAACAGTGATCATTGCAGCGCAGATTTCGTCATTGCGTAATTTTGCCATTGCGTAATTCTGTCATTGCGTAATTTTTTCACTGCGTAATTCTGTCATTGCGTAATTTCGTCATTGCGTAATTTTGTCATTGCGTAAATTTCTTCATTGCGCAATTTTGCAATCGGACCATTAAATTCATACATCCTGAATGTGGTACTGTAAGTTGTATTGTTACCTGATGGCAAAAAACAGACATAGCTGTCCAATGACGAGACTGCCGACTGTGACGAATATCATGTAGTTCCTCAGAGTAGCAGAATTGTAGAAAGAACAATGACCACCCGAATGGGATGATGCACATGTCATTGAGAAACTGCCCCACTGAGTACATGCACTGTCGAATATCTGACCATAGACCAGTGGTCCAGGGATCATTCCCAGTAGACGGAAGAACACCCATTGGATACCTGGAAAACAATAATTGATAGAACATTAATTCCTAGCTCTCGATCTGGGTTGGGAATTACGAGAGGGTTTCGAAAACTTCAGATTGTTCTTAATTTTTGGATGATCTCAATTGCGATGTTTTGCTTTAATGCTTTTTTGAATACTGCAATTGTTGATTGAATATCAAAATGTCTGCCAGCTGTCATCTTGACGGCTGTAGTTTTGATAAAGCTTGCGTCAGCAAAGTTCCGAATTCTTGTTTTCACTTAAATAGAAGAATTAAGATTAAAATTCGCATGTCATTCAAGTATTAGCATTTCCTATTTTCCGAGAAAAAAACTTCATTTAAATCGGTTGCTCACCGAGTGAGATGGTCTTCCAGTCATCCTGGACAAGTCGAAGTAGTGCGAATATGCGAGGAACAGCCACCATACTGGCCACAAGGAATGTGATGAAGAATATGGCGAATGCTGGTACTCTCCAGTGACACTGGCCAGCTGGCTCACACAGACCCAGAGACACCGAAATGTTCTCGTGGCCACACGTGCCCTAAACATTCATGAAAGAGACATGATGTAACTGTTGTGTGCACATTGAAGGAAGGCTTTTCATACAAACGTGAACATAAATGGTAACCGTCGAATATGCGCAGACAGACTTAAAAGTTAAAGAAGGGAGATCACTAATCAATAATCAACACATGATGAAAAAAAAGATGATAGTTTTCTTTTCACCTAAACTAATGATATGTCGGATTTTAGTGTCTTTGGTGAGTTATATCGATCTCATTACGTATTCAGAAACGACTTCAAATAAGAAAGCATTCGATATTGGGCCAAAGAAGAAGATGAATGATAACTACAAGTTCGAAGGTCACAATTTTAAAATATCAATAGCTTGCCAAGTACAATATGAAGAATGAAAAATAGGAAAATATTTGAACAAAATAATGCCAAAAAAGTTTGTCGACATCCAGTAGCAAGTTATTTAATGTTGGTTCTATACCCGTTCACAAAAGAAAGTTCAAATAGCAAAAGTTCAAAGACAAAGGGCATGTAGTTATTTCTCAGAGAGAGGATCGTGAAGTAGAATTAAAATAGGAAAATATTTGGTACTGGGCCAAAGAAGATTATAGACAACTTTTGGTCAAAATTTGCGGATGAAAATTGTTTTTCATGTCGGAACACTAATCGCTAAGTATACAAAGCAGATCATCACATGAAAAAAATTAGAATTTTCTCCGCCTGAATTGAAGTAGTGCCGTATTTTAATCTCTTGGTTTTGAATCATATTGATCTCAATTTCAAAACGAGAATCATTTGTCAAGTTCGATGTCGGTTCTATCCTGTTTCGGAAAAAAAACCACGGAAAAGAAACTCAACCAAAATTATATAGGGAAACCCCCCACGAAAGAAACCCACGAGGAAAAAAACTCAAAAGGAAATAAACCCCCCATTTTTGGTCACTGAAATGCATAATTTATAATGTTAAAGCGTGAATACGGTTTATTTCAGTGGGGGGTTTATCATATTAGAAATACGGGGGGAGGGTGGGTTTCCGTGGGGGATTATTTCGTAGACGCGTTCTACATAATACACCGCAGTGAAGAGGTGTAGCGTAACTGACCATTTGGACACACTGCAGTACACATGGGGAGTATATGTTGTATTGTGAGTTGACACAGTGAATCTGCATCTCTGATCCCTCACACAGTCCTTCAGAACTGTTCAGTCCAGTCTCCTCCTGGAACTTGTCCAGCTCATCCCACATGTACACGTGGCCATACGGACATCTGTAAACAAGCATAAACAAAACAAAGCATTAATACGGGCAGTCGTCTATAAATTATCCATTATATGATTCTAGTGGCAAATATAACATAAAAGCCTTTATATGGATACATAAACCGGGTTTTAGATAAGTGTTACCGGGTTTTCAGCGATAATTCGACCAAAAGGGGCAATTTATCATTTCTTAAAAATAATATGTCCTGATTTTTGATTTTGCGCGTTATCAGCTCAGAATCTGCCGACATTCGACGAAAAATTGGGCTGTTTTATGCAATGTTCAGCACTTCGAAGATTTAGCCCAAAGATTAGTTAGCCCACAGATTTAGCGACACTTCAGTCAAATCTGTTTGGTTTACAGTCGCGATTTCAGCTTTGTAGCAATTCAATTCATATATGTGTGTTACTTCTGATAACATAACAGCGTTGAACAGTGACAAAAATGGGATATTAAGATCGAGAAATACCTGATGATGAAGAATATGGCGCATAAGAATATGCATGTGCCCTGTGCCCAGAAGGTCATCTTGATAGTACCCAGGCAGTTGAGCTGCATCCGCTTGATCAGGTAGCCACTGATTATGGCTCCAATTGCAGCAGCCGGAACACTAACTCCACCTGAAAAAGTTTAACACCTGCATCCACAGCCATAGGAAGGTTCGAAAGCGGTAGAATAGCTACAACATATAGGATGCTAATTATAGAGGTGCTGATTGGATCGACAGTGCCCTAGATTAGGATTGAATGAAGCTTAAACGTAAGAATTTTGTGAGATATTAGCAATTTTGAAAGTCATATTTGATCATAACTCCTAAATTGAACACTGATCATTAAAATTTAAGTTACTTAAATGAACCAAAATTGCATAAGATCTAATGTCTACTGAGCAGTTTCTGAATTCTAAGAGAAGTGTTTGAAATGACAGAATTGTTTTGATGAAGTTCGAGTTAGTCTGTGAAACGTACCTGCTACGAAAGCTGCAATCTGAGCAATCATTCGGTACTGAGTCTCAAAGAACTTCGGAATAAATGCAGTCAGACCAGCAGTGGTCATATGCAACACACTCCCATGTAACAGCAAGCACAAGAACGTCTTGTCCTTCATTAGACACTTGACACAAAGCCAGAATTCAGCCAGTTGCAAGTTGGTCGGTGATGATGAGGATTCTGTTTGGACGTCTTGATGTTGTTTATTCTGTGGATGATGTTTGTGATGGTGGTCTTTGGTTTGATGATGTGGTGATGCTGTGTCGAGAGTGTTTTTGCAAGTGTCTCTTCCAAATGTGAAAGACGTCGTGTTTTTGGAATCTGGTTTCGGGTCATCGATGTTCGAGTTTTCGTCGTCGTTGGTTCCTGGAATTTAACAAAGATTTTTTTTCTCTTTTTGCGCTGTGGCGTTCGTTCGTGCTTAATGTTTGTTCATGCTAAAATGGTGTTTGCTCAATTTAGGCTGTACGGACTGTAAACTTTGTTTTGGATACCAACGTCTATTATCTAAAATTTCATCGTTTTGCGAAGATTTTAATTTTAGAGCACTTTCCGTGATTTTGTAAACCATATAAACAGCTTTTCGTTGCAGTTTGTTCAGTTTTAACTAATCTCCCTAAAGGCGAAATTTTTGTTGCTTTTATTTCTTTCCTAATGATCTCTTCCGTTTCCTTGATGACCATAGTAAAGTTCAGCTTTTCTTACATCTTTTTGGATATTGATTTTAGAAATACTTATTCGTGAATTTTTCACCTCTGTTCTTCCTCTCTGACTGAACAAACTTCACGAGCTTCGTTATCAAGTTGAAATTATTTCATAAAAAGCATGTGTTGGTTGTGAACATTTTACCGATATCGAATTGTTCTGAAAACAAATCTGTGACCTCCAATTTTGCCCAATTGTCATCTTGAAGTGACTTTTAGCCCTCAGTATCAAGAAATATTTACGTTTCAATCTCAGAAATTGGGCTCTCAGATCAAAAATGCATTAAATATAGCCTTGCTGATGGCATATTTCCGATTTCATACAAAAACCTGCTTTTATCTTGAGAACATTTTTGTTTATTTTTGAACTTATTCCTTCTCTTAATCTAATTATTCTCCACCCTTGTAGATTAAATTTCCGTTGCCCAAATGCTTTTTTTAAACTCGGATGGATGAAACAAAAAGCCCGTTCTGGGTTTTTAATCCCAATTTTCCCCTCCTTCTCATTCAGATTTTTCCTTTTCCGTCTGTGTGAACAACATTAGACTGCCCCGTGTTGAGCTAATTGAAATGGGCACATACATTTAAGGGGGTGAAATTAATTATTGAACTAGTTTCGATTTTGATGACCGTCTTTTGAGTGATGGTTACAAAGTGGTCTGATATTATTTGAACTACTTTTTCGAGCTGAACTGAATATCTAATTTGTTTTTTTTTACGAAAAAATAAACAAGACCGTGAACGTCCACATTTCGTATTCAAATTTTGTGAATAGATTTGAGCAAGTTGTTTTAGTAGCCTGTGAAAATAAGAGTTTGTTCGTAATATTGTCAAGGGACCCAATTAGCTGCTAATGCGTAAAAGGTGCTTTCATTTCACTCAGTACTGACGTCTTCTTGACGGGTAGCCATGAAAAGATTTGGTGAGAATGGCGTTTGTGATTACACTCGGGGGGGGGGGGGGGGGGGGGGGTTGGTGAGGTAATTTGTAGCTGGTCAGATCAATTTTGTCACAGTTCATTTGCCAGCGAGAGCCAGCTAGCTTTTTCCAGGCTGCACTGTGGCAGAGATTGATCCGGAGTGAAGTGAGATGGGAAAAATACGTTTAACCGCTTTGAATTAATTTTACTGCGGGCAATCAATGATATAGAATTTATCCCTTTCCCAGTATTGGGTTGCCTCCACATTCATTGGCGTTAGTGTTTTCCGTTCTGATGAAACAGAATGATAACAAGTTTCTGAATAAATCGGATTTTTTTTTGCGTTTGTGCCCTCACCCCCCCCCCCCCCCTCCATCCGTTACAGAGCACGTGCCATTACATACTACATCATTGTAAAAATATGGCACGAGCGTCGGGGGGGGGGGCAAATAATATGCACCCACTAAGCTGGGAAGGGGGCACAAACGGAACAGATCTAATAAATCAGTGAGTCATAACGATATTCCCATGGCTTACCACATAGTTATTTTGATTGGATTTTTAGTCACCTACTATGAGTTGACACAAGTTCTTGACATTTTACACGGATTTAGTGGAATTGTATTAGTCACCCATTTTACATTTTGGTCAGATTTATTTTGAATTTTTTAGGTTTAGTAGGTCTAGAACCTATTCAATGATGAGGGTAATCTGATATTGGCTAATACCATCTTTCTTTCTGCCTTCTCCATTTAAGTTGGAATGTTCAAATTGTTATCTATCTTTTTAGCCGTTGCAACCCTCTTCTGACTTTTATGCTTAGATTCCATGAATTCCCGCTAAGCTCATTAGGCGTCCCGTCTGGGCTAGGGTGTGGGGTGTTATTGTGTCATAAACTTGTGGGATTTCCTCGATAATTGAAGCAGGGAAAAGAGAAGACAAAGGTATTGACATAGTTCAGTTGGAAGAAGGAATGAGAGAAAGAGGGAAAGGTAATAAAAGGGGGTTGCAATAAACTAGTTGTGATTTGTGCAGACCACAAAGTGACACGCTCTTTATTACTGGGATTTGAAGTTGAGCAAAAATTGATTGGAGCCATATTCCGGCCTAATTCAAAAAAGAAAAAGGTTTCTGCTGTTTTAACTTTGTGTGTATTATGTGTTCTTTTGCTGTCATCGAAGTTCAGCCCCCCCCCCTCCCCTCCTCCCTGCGCCGGGACACTGGACCACCTCTGGGGGAGCTGTCAACGTTGATTGATTGCCTCAAATTCCGCCAGACTGATTTGCAAATGAATGAATCAGACTAAAGCGTCTAGGCTGGGTTATTCTGGGCCTCATTTATCACAACTGGGTAGGGTAGGAATGAACTAACAATTTCAGGTAATGAACAAATGCAAGGTGGCTCCATATTTTTGAAATTTTTGTAAACTGGGAAGTATTTATGAACTCAGAAATGCGTGAAATTGTTTACCTTGTAATAATTTCATTTTAACAACAGTTGGTCGGATGATTTTAATCTTGTAAGTCGGCAATCTTCGTTTTTGTTCACGTACGCAAACCTCAAAATAGGACATTATGAAAGCTTTAGTGGGTGATTTTTTTAATGAATTGCGAAAGTCGTCCAAACATTCTCAGCAGTTAACTATTATTTGCAATTTAACTAGAATAAAAATTGTTTTTTTTGCCGATTTTGTACCAAAATTAGCTTACTAACCTCTCTTGTAAAAAATAGATAACCTGATGCGACCTTTTTCAAATTCGACTTTGAAAACCTTGACAGTTGTGAGAGATGGGAAGAAAAGGCGTTTGTTAATTTATGCAACGTAATTAAATGGTACATGATGGAAAGATAAAGAGGAAGATAGTCTAAATGAGGTTTATTCCACTAATTGGTTGCTGTCTGCTTTCGAGAGGAACACAATAGTTGTGGGAGATTGAATGGGTGCCCTTCTGCTTAAGAGCACCCGCAAATTAACGCAGAAAGAACAGGGGAGGGGATCTTGTGTAACTGTTGTCTTGAGGGCTCCGTCTAGCCTGATGACAATTAAAATGCAATGAGCGAAGGAAGGGGTTGCAGATAAGCCGTGAGCTAATTGGGAATTTTAGGAATTAAAGTCTGCTGCAGACGGTAGAGGTGTAAGGGGCGGAAAACAAATGTTGCTAATGTAATTGGAAAAATTGTTATTCTTAGAATGACAAAAAAGGTTAGAAAACAACAACAGCGCCCAATTGTTCGTTTGAGCCCAAAAATGTTTCGTTTTTGTCTGAAAAAAGTGATCTTTTCGAAGTGAATGTCCACACGATTTCACGCAATAAAGCGCAAATATTTTTACAAGCAAACCTTTGAAGACTTAATTGTTGGTATCAATAATACGGTGTTTTTATGTCATTTACTGTTGATGTTATTCATTTTTGGGTTTGATTTGGATAACAAAAATAGTTTATTCGGAACCCAAAAATTTGGTTCGAAATAATTCGTACCAAAAAACAATTATTAACCATGGCTTAGGCCTCTTGATAGCCAACCTTTGAGTGTAGTGGTGAGTTGGTGTCGTTTAGATGGGGAGGGGGAGTAAGTACTGTTGTTGATACTGTTTCCACCGCTTCCGCCCCCTCCGCCTGATTTAGTTCCGCCTCCAATAGAAGTTATAGTGGCATTGTGCTGCTTCAAACTGTTTTGAGACTGCTTTCGTGAATGGCATCTACGAAACGTCATAAAATATAAAATCAATTTCCGTAAATAGAGAATCAGTTTTTTATTCATCTTGTGCTCTTACAACTTTTGCAACGAGTTAGAGACTCTTTTTATCAAACACTCATCCAAAATTTTCGTATTGAGGCACGTAATCAAATCTTAGTTTGTTTTAAGTTTAAAAGGTCAATGAGCATAGGATATTTGAATACAATAGTGCTAGTGATTTTTTTGTAAAATTTTTGCATGACCTTTTCTTCTAGAACATTCTTTCGATTTCACTTCTCGAGTGACTCTTTAAGTCACTCTGGACTTTTGATTTTTTGAGTGATTGAAATTGCTCAGATCCAGAAATTTAATATATTGCTATGCTATGAACCACTCAATAATTTTCTCAAATTCTTTGGAGTTCGCATTCGGTTTTGATTTTTTCAAATTGAAAACACATTATTGATTTGAGCTTTTGACCGCAAGATTTCCGCAGAATCTTCTGAAAAAATTTTGAAGATTTGTATTTTCTTTATGTATTACCATGGAACTGTGGTCATTGTAGTTAAATGGTTATGTTCAACCACCAAATGATTATCATGACCAAATTCAAAAGTTGTAAAATCTTTCTCTTCCTAACCTGCTTCCTCCGGTGCTGACACTTGGAGTGCTGGGTTCCTTGCTGACATCCAGACTGTTTCCCCTGTTGGGGAGAGTGAGAAGTACTGGCACCAGAATGAGAGCCAGAGCACACTCTAGCATGAACCCCATCCACCATGCCCCCATGAAACTGTCGTCCTCAGTCGACATTGCCCAACTCCTGTTCAACAGAAATTACATCTCAATGTTTGTTTTCCATCTTCACAATTAGAGATGTTTCGCAAATGAAGCAAATAAATACATCAGGAAATTCTAAGATAGCGGTTCCAAACCATTCAAATAGCAGAAGCGATTCAGGTTGTTTTCTTTTTTGTTTTTCTAAAATTTTTGATGAGTTTCTGTTGAAACGCTTTTTGGCAATCATATAATTATATCTTTGTATGTTTTGCATCGGATGAGGAACTTGAATAAGACTGCTGCTTAGTCCTTTTTCTTGAGACATTCATTCTGTCAGCATTTAGGTTCTATTGAATTCAATAAATCATTGCTTTTCTTGTATCTATGAGCTCACGTTTAAATTATTGGCGCATAATTTGATACGGAACTCCTATATTTTCGGTTTGTGCCCCCTTAAGCTCAGTGGGTGTATATTATTACAATATTTTTACGTAACGTTTCACTATGTAATTGCACGTGATATCTAACTTGGGGTCATAAAGTACTGGGGGCGGGGGGGGGGGCTCAATCGGCAATACACCTGGACCTCTATATAAAATATAAAGCAGATAGTCAAAGTTTTACTCACGAGAAATCGATTGGCATGCTGAGGAATGAGCCACTTAGCACGAATCCAAGTGCAGGTGCCAACAGACCCACAGCATGGAACCAACCTAAAAATTAACTGAGTGTAATTTCTTGTTTTTCGGGAAAAATCATCTAAGCGTATGCGTACCTCAAATCAGTTTAGGTTTTATCATCCTTTGTTTTTGGAATCTAAGGTCATGCAGATGTCAGATGTAAGTAGTAAGAAATGGGGGGGGGGGGTCTGTCGCTCACTTTTTGACTCATTTCAAATAGATATGTATAATACATGTATGGTACGTTTGTTGTGGCTTTTTGTGGCACAGCAAAGCATTAGGCTTGATTTGGAGCCATTCGGAGCTCGAAGGACAAAATTTCAAATTGAGTCAAAAAGTGGGCGACAGACCCCCCCCCCCCCATTTGTTACTACTGATGTATATCACAGAATTTTTTCTTACCCAGTGACCATCCAGTGTTTTCTTCTTGTTTGCTTCCTTGGTCCAGGTATGCAATTGCGACTGTCTGGATGGGTGTGGATCCCACCCCTATTAGGAACATTCCACTCACGAATAGCCACTTGACCCAGGCCGATTCCTCCCCTGTTCCATTGCCTGGGGATGCTGCACCCCCGTTTGTGATGCAACCACTCGGGTCCTGAAATAGGAAAGACACGTAATCAATAGCAAGTTTTCGGAATTTGCGAATACTGCTGGGATTTTGTTCTTGGAGACCAATTATAAGTCTTATGGCTACATTATTTTATCTGATGATTTTTTTGGCCTTGGTAAAATTGTTATGAACACAAAGATTCTACTGTTCTTTATTTTCTAAAAGTTTTGTTTTAGGTTTTTTTCGAACTGGATCTTATTTAGTTCTGCCACTGCAATTTCGTTACTTCTCATTTTGAATTTTAACTTCTAACCAGTGACGTCATTTCTAATTGGTCGTCTAAGTAACCGGTTACTTCAAGTTAACCTGTTTCTATTTTGGCGAATGTACTAACTTGTAACGGCCCAGCGGCTTTGCTGATGTGTGTTACGTTTAGCACAGTGAACGGCTGATCCCGAAAGAACTCAGCCGATGAGTAGCAAAAAGCGCCCACTGCAATCAGAGCAGCGCCCACCGCCATTATCAAAGGCTTGTTTCCCTTCCGTCCATAAAAACTAACTGGAATGACAAGAAGCACAATTGCCACGTGAAAGGATCCCTCGATTAGGCCTGTGAACTTACTGTTGAAGTTGAACAACTTCTCAAGCGTCGAATAACAACTGTTGACGAAACCGGTCGTGAGCGAGGATTGAACCCCGACCAGGTAGCAGATTGCAAACAGCTGCCATCCTGCACGTGAATAAAGTGGAATAGACTTAGTAGCAGTTTTGTTAGAATCTTTGGACAAAGAATTGTCAGCACCAAATTGTTTGGAATTATGTTTCTTTTTTCGGTCTCCTTTGCGACTGTTTTCCTCGTACGTTTCAGCTCCTGAATCCAAGTCGTAATCTTTCATGTCAAAAAAGGTTCCCTTGCCTTTTTCTGGACACTTCAATACTGTCGGGTCGTCAACAGAACTGGCATTTTTATTCGTAGCACCTTCATTTTTGGAGTCTGGCTTGTATGCGTCCAGCTTTTTGGCACCAAAAGTTAAGAACCGATTCAGGAACCCTCTGTTCTGGGTACCGGAAGCGGGTTCGGGTTCCAGTCGAGTGTGGGTTTTACTTTTCGGCGTTTGTAAACTTGGACTATTTCCTTTGAACTCAGACTTAGAATTATCCCGAAGTTGTTTTGATTCCGGTAGGCAAGATTTGACCTTTGAACTATCTAAAAGTTGCGAATTAGGTTGCTGTGGTAACGAATGTTGGCGGTTTTCATCTAATGGTTCACCCGACGTTCCCATTATGTTAAAATAAAAGGAAGCTAAACTAACGTGACCTCGATTTGAAGCTAGACAATGATTAATTGCGAAGTAATGTAGCGCTAATCCGCTTGTAATGTCTATTATGAGTAATCTTTGTGTATTTATTCATTTCTAGCCCACATCCAGACGTAAATAGTGTCTTTATTGTGCTGAGAATAACAGATAAAAGTTAACAACAAATTTGGGCCAATCACCGCTCGGTATTTCAAGCAGGTTTCTCTGAAGATCTCATTTGTTCTCGAGTGACCGTTTTTTGATGCTCAATTTGTGAAATTTTGTTCAGTTCGTTGCTCTTTTAGATGCTAACTAACGGCTGGTTAATAAATTTATTCGCATCAATTGGTTAAATTCAAAGAAAATATCTGATTTGCCGTTTTTTGGCAGTATTGCAGAAATAAGAATTTGAATTCCCTGTTTGAGGATAAATTCATACCACGACGAAGCCGGTTTTGTTCATTTCCGCGTTTGTTGACTTTTTATCTGCCTCAAGAATGGCTGAAACAAACAAAAGCGAGCTTAAAATAAGGATAAATTGAATGAATTCGAATTGGCGATTAAATTGGTCGCCTATATATTGAAAATTTGCTCTTTATGGCTTGTAAATGGTAAATGGTATTTTACACTGTAAAAGTGGAAAAAAGGTGAAAATGTTGAGGAGAAAAGGTGGAAGATTTAAATGGAAGGAAAAGATAAAAACTAATAAGCTTTTCAACTGTTCTGTTTTGATGCGTTTTGCGTTTATGTTAAGACTTTTTCCTTCGATACTTTTTTTACTTGTTTAAATTCGCTGTTGACGCAATGCGTCATTTGTAATGCGCAAAAACAACGGGAACGTGGAAAAGGTGGGGAACACAATTGGTTACAAGGGCGTGCAAAAATCCATTTCATTTCGAGCCAGTATACCCCTGCCTTAAATTAATTTTGCGCTAATTTGTGGAATTTGGCGACAACGACATTATTACCTATTATTACAAAGACATTATCTATGATTATAATCGTACCTTTTTCGCCATATCCCACACTGTAAGAACAAAGTAATTCTAACCCGTTTATTAGTTTTAAAGTGGTGAAAAGTAAATGGCAATTTGCAGGAATAATAATTATACTGGTTGCAATTTGTTCACTTAAACAGAAAGACACTAAATTTAATTTTGGTATCTTCAATGAAGAGTATTAATATGGAGAAATACGATTAGACAGCTAGATATAAGAACTGCAATGTGCTTCTTTGTTTGACTTGGTTCTGTTCAAGTTGACTGCAGTTCAACAAAGAATCTCTGCTTTGCACTCCTCTGAGATAGAAAAGAATCTTTCATTCTGATAAAAGATGACCGATTTTATTCAAATCCTTGTTCGTCAATCAGACTTCAACCGCGATTGAGTTCTATAAAGCCTCGAAAGTGTTTGATCTTCATAGGGAATTTACTGTGATAAAGTGTACTATTTATTCACTCCTTTTGCTTCAAAATTGCGGAATGCTTAATTTATGCACCCATTTTTCTGTATGGAACATATATGTTTCATATATTCTTTTCACGCTTTTATTGGTAGTACAGGGCAAAAAATTTAGAAAGAATCTTTAATTTTCCGAGTTTAATTTCAAGTTTTTATCTAATGGAACCAGCATTACTGAATCTCGGTTATTCAATTTTTCCGTTTTGAATTTCTCTGATTTTTCTGGGAAAGGTTTATAATCTTATCGGGTGAGTGGTTTAAATGCGGATTAAATTACGTTTTTGTCTGATTAGTTTGATGTGCATATATAGAAAGAAGACCTCGGGATGAAATAGTGCACCGAATAATCATATCATATTGCCATCTGACCAGGGAAATATGAGGTGCTCGTTAACGGAAAAATAATTGCACTTCTTAAAAAGTTACGAGAGTTTTCTAAAAAAGGTAAAGGGATGCCGTAACCTATCTATAATGGTATGTTCAGAAGTAATATTAAATAGGCAACAATTTCGTTTTAACCGAAATGTTTTTAAAATCAGAATTGTTAAAGGAAGCTGTAATGATGTTTTTAGTAATTTAAACGTAAATCGGGTTAATTAAAGGACTCATTTTGTGATTTCTTTCAGCAGAAAAGACTTGCCAATTTTCTGAAAAAAGTATTTTTGCTTCTGGATATTTGTCTAGACCTCCGATGTTTGTTTGACTGCCACTCTATAATTTTAATATCCGCTGATGTTTCCAAAATTTTTGATACTTTATTGATCAATTTTTGATTGCGCTTAAGTTAAGCTTTTAGAAGTAAATTGTTTCGAAGTCTTGAAATTTTGTTACGTGTTTTATACATACTTGATACATTTATTCTTTTTAGTTGCTCCCGAACCAAGTTTGAAGCAATTCTTTTAAACTTCTTTCTCTATTTTATGCAAAATTTTTGCTTGAAGTTTTAGCGCTCTTCTAGAATATTATTGGACTTCTCACACTTACATTCTTCATTTTTGGGTGATCGAAGTTCCTCTCGTTCGGAAATAAAGTTTGTTGGTTAAAGTGATTGTGAGCGAAAGGCAGGCAAAGCTGTTGTAGCTGAGTGGTAATTACTTCAGAGTGACAACCTGAAGGTCAGGGTTTGAAACATGGTGGGGAAGTTATTTTGCACAAATAAAAATATTTCTAAGCTACTCCCCCTCTAAATTGAATTGCTACCGTCTGTCGTTCGAGAGCAATGCATCCGACGTTAGTTGGTTATTTTTGTAAGTCTTTGTGGTATATTGTGGTAGAAATTCTATTGTGGTGGATAATTAAAACACGCTATGAATTTTACCTTAACATAACCATAAATTGTAACCATAACAGTGCAAAAGGCGCAATTGAGTCTTTTTTGGTTTTACCTCCTTCATCTGCGCAATTTGAATTAAAAAGTTGCATTACCGCTCTTAGTTTTGTTTTTAATAGCCGCGAAGTGGTGGTCGCTTTCATTGGGGACAACGTGTTTTTAACTATTCAAAGTTTGAATTGTATTGGTGCGCTTTTCTTACGATCTGTTCACGCTTTTTTCGGCTTTTTCACGTCAGTGAGAAGACAAATTAGAAAAATGAGTTTGTCACACTGAAAAAGTAAAGGAAGAGAAAAATCGAGTACGTTTGAGTCTTTAATTTTTTAAAAATACCTTTAAAGTGGAGAGAGAAATTAGTGTTAGAACAATTTGGCGTTTTTTGAGATGGATTTAACAAAATTGGGCCAATCACCGCTCGGCATTTGAATTTGACGTCAATTTCAGAGTTTCATCTCCTTGAGTGGTTTTAGGACGGTATATATGTGTTCTAATTGTGCCTCTTTGCCTTTGCTTAAATTCTCGAAGGGGCAGCTAATACTTTTTATGACTTTGCCACTATTTGTTGTCATAAAATATTAGTGAATTTTATATTTTGCCCTTTTTAAAACTATCTGTTGTCTTATCACTTAGTATAATCAATGACAGGTCTGATTGGTTAGTAATGAGGCATAAAAGAACCTGATTAATAGATCGAGTTAATGGCTAGCGGTTTTCATGACTTTGACACTAATTTTGAGTCAATTTTTGAGTTCTGCAAGTTTTTATTGTTTTTTATCATTTAATCTCATTGGAGACTGCTCTCTGATGCTGCTAAATGGGGTTAAGTTTATATTTTTAATTGTTTTGCAAAGCTAGTGCTTTCTATGACTTTGGCACTAATTGCTTGCGATAATAATTATCGAGTTTTTTGAGTTTGCGAGTTTTTTTTCAACTTTGTCGTCTTAACTCTCAGTATCATGATGGACAGGTCTCATTGGTTGCTAAAGAGGCTACAATGAAAGCAGCTCATTTCAGTTTGTAGCTATTGCTTTTTGTGACTTAAACGATTATTCGTTTTTTAAAAAATCTTAGTGATTTTTTTTTAGTTTTGGCAATATTTGTTGTACTTATTGCTGTCTTATCACGTAAGCTCATTGATGACAGGTCTCAACGGTGGTCATTGAGGACTCAATTATTTGATGTTTTTTATCCTTCAGTAGCTGTTGCGTTTGGTGGCTTTTGTACTAAGTGTTTTCATAAAGTTTCAGCGAGTTTTATTAGGAAGTAAGAGGACTCATTGATGTTTAATGACAGGTTGTTAAGGGAAAAAAGAGGAATATAATTGCCAGTTTTAGTTCATAGCAGTTTTTTATGTTGATTCTGTCTTTCCAAACAATAAAAATTGATTTTTTGGTATTTTTTTGTTGTTCTGGTGTTGATTTATTGCTTAGTCTCGTTACTAACAGCTCTCGTTTGCCTTTTAAGGCGGCGTAATTGATTGTCAGGTCATAAATTAATACAATTCTTTGAATTGTGTTTCAGGGCTTGTCCT
This sequence comes from Convolutriloba macropyga, assembly GCF_964194025.1. Taxonomy (NCBI): domain Eukaryota; kingdom Metazoa; phylum Xenacoelomorpha; order Acoela; family Convolutidae; genus Convolutriloba; species Convolutriloba macropyga. The sequence goes on along the minus strand of NC_134474.1, from coordinate 70,022,410 downwards.
GCTATGTTCTTTAATTTGTCGCCTCCATCGATGATTCTTGCGACCATTGACTTTTTCAATTTCTGTAACTTCTACTGCTTTGCAGTTAAAATTTGTGTACGTGATGTACCTCACTAAAAATGACTTCTGAACTCACTTAATGAACTTTAAGTTTAAGGAACACTTACTAGTTAAAGATCAATAGTGTGCGTCTAATTATTGCGAAACGTATTTGCTCTAATTCTTGAGTATTAGAGTCTTAAGTTTTTGGTTTTGAATATTAATTTTGAAAAAGCTTTAATAGGGCTGTTTCCTTAGAGCGTATGTGTCTCATAAAAATGACAGTCCGAATTTAACCCAAAAAGTCTAGTGGTCTAATAAAGGACTGGTGGTCAATCTGTCTATCTTACTTCTTTAGTTGTTTCAGTTCCATGGAACGCCACAAGCGTCTATCGCGACTATTTCGGGTAATCTACCGGTTATGTTTCAATAATCGCTCCATCGATTGTTTTGCTTCTCGCGCTTTTTTGTGTTTCGCATATCAAAATTTTGCGCAATGTCCCCATTTTGCTACCTTATGCTTAAAATCATTTCTAGGCTATTTTTCTTCTGCTCAACCGAAATAACGACAGTCAAGTTCGCGAAACCAATAAAGAAAGCATAAAGCCGGTCATTAATGAGCGGTACTTAACCTTGCTTTATTTCTCTTATGTTTATTAGGTTTAATGCTGGTTGGTATTAGTGCTAATCTTTTTTATCCCCCATTAAGCCAGGGGTACGTTGAACTACCAAATTCAACAATGTGGCCTCTAAGTTCAACAAGCTTAGAGTGTATCACCGCCTCTCTTCACAGTCCCATCATTTTAAAAAGACTTTTAGGCCATTTCGTCGTCGTATCCATATCACTCGAATTAACGCGGCAAGGCATCGTTTTTAACAATCTAGCATTTTGCAAGAGAGGCAGTTAAGGCCTTAATTTTTCCAGATGAAATTCATATCCTCTTTTGCAATTTTATCTGCTTTTCAAATGGAAATTTTAAGATTTTTTTTTTGGTAATTTGATAATTGTCAGAAGTAATGACAGTTTTGACAAATGACCGTCAATTAGCAATCTTAATTTGAGATTATGCTTACCCGTTTGCAAGATATTGGCGCTCAATTACTCAAATGCAGAAGAAACCAAAATTAATTGAAACTCGATAGGTTTTTCAATGTTGTTTTTCGAAAATATTAAATCGAAATACTAACTGTTATATAATTG